>NW_028318250.1:990000-1320000 GCF_062004578.1 Staurois parvus | reverse complement strand
TGATAGGCGGCACTGACTGGCACTGTGTAGGTGGCACTGACTGGCACTGTTATTCGGCACTGATAGTTGGCACTGATGGGCACTGATAGTTGGCACTGATGCGCACTGATAGTTGGCACTGACTGGCACTGATAGGCGGCACTGACTGGCACTGATTGGCAGCACTGATAGGTGGCACTGGCTGGCATTCATAGGTGGCACTGACTGGCAATGATAGGTGACACTGAAAGGAAACTCAGATGGGCACTGATATGTGGCATTGATGTGCACTGGTAGGCAATGATATGTGGTACTGATGAGGCACCAGGGGCGGACTGACCATTTCGAAACTCGGGCACTGCCCGAGGGCCTGACGTCAGTAGGGGGCCCCATGAGATGCCCCTGGTGCCTTTTTCACAGGCTTTTAGAGCTTGGGCAAGGACACAGGGGCTCCATGATCCTCTATTACCTGGGGGCCCCATGAGTTGTCAGTCCGCCCCTGTGTAGCACTGATGGGCACTGGCAGGTGGCATGGATAAGCACTGACAGCTAGCATTGATGGACACTGACAGGTGGCACTGCCAGGGCTACAATGATCATCAGGGCACACTGATCATTAGAGTACATGTCCCTTCTGAGGGATGCCAATTACTGACTCTCCTCTCCTCACAAGCTGTCAGCGTGACAGCTCGTGAGGAGAAAAATGCCGATAACCGGCATTTCCCTATTTACATGCGATCAACTGTGATTGGACACAGCTGATCACATGACCGAGCCAACATCTTCGGCTCTTTCCATTTATCAGTGATCTGCTGTGTCCCAGGGACACAGCGCACCACCGATCACCGCGCTGCGTGCCCCAGGAGGACGTGTGCAGTTAGAGTGGGAGGACATCAAATGACGTCCTCCCAGAACGAGAGAACCGCCTTGCGCCCATCATTACCTTATATGGTGGGCGGTAGGTTGTTAAAACTGTTGTTTAGGCAATAGAACATTTGACCTGGAAAGTCAAGGAATGTGAATAAAATATACATTTTGTTATTTGTTATAAATAGTAGGGGGTATTTACTAAAACTGGAGAACACAAAATCTGGTGCAGCTCTGCATAAAAACCAATCAGCTTCCAGGTTTTATTGTCAAAGCTTAACTGAACAAGATGAAGTTAGAAGCTGATTGGTTTCCATGCTGCACCATCTGAGTGCACTCGTTTTAGTAAATCTAGTCTATGTGACTTTTATCCAAAAGGAGAAAGTTCAATAACACCACAAGTGATATTCTACTTTCATTTCAGTTTTTTAAGGACTGATTCAGAAAAAGAATCATTAACGTGAAATAATAAGCGCCTGATCTGGCCAATTTTATTCAATGGGCTTCATGTGTATTAGTACCAGCAGCTCATGTCCAGCTACCCTGGCCAGCAAATCTTGAAGGAAATATTGATCAGCTGCGTTACATTATTTAAACTGCTAAATATTGTTTTCCACAGATTAAAGCGCAGGCCAGGGATACCTGTGGGAAACCCTCCTCTTGCCTATTTAGGAATAAATGTTCACACAGATATCCTAGACTTTTTTGTGACAATCCATAAATTATGTCTCCAGGTCATCCATCTGACCGCCTTTGTCTAAGGCCAGATTAAGTCAATGTTAACCAGTTGCCCGCCACCCTATAGCAAAAATACTGCTACAGGACGGCAGGGCTGCGCAAAATCACGTATATATACGTGATCTGCATTTTTGGTTAGGGGGGCGTGCGCGCACACGCTGCCCTACCTGCACTGCCATTAGTGGCTACAGATGTCAGTCACCAGGTCCTGGCCAAAGATTCTCCACCAGCACCCAACGATCGCCAAGTAACACTCACAGGGGATAGAGCTGTGTGTAAACACCACAGGTTCTCTCCTGTCAGCAGTAACATGCTGCTGTGTATTTCTCTGCACAACAGAGAAATACACAGCAGCATGTTTCCCTAGTAAAACACACACATACAGTAAAACAGCACACAGTTAACTCTTTGATCGCCCCAGATGTTAACCCCTTCCTGCCTAGTGTCATTAGTACAATGTCAGTGCTTTTTATTAGCACTGATCACTGTATTAGTGTCACTGGCGATGTCAGTGACAGTTAGTCAGTTCCCACCCAGTGTCAGAATGCCCGTCGCAGTCCTGCTATAAGTTGCTGATCACCACCATTACTAGTATTAAAAAAAATTTAAATAAAATTCACATATATATACCGCCATTTGCAGAACTTTCACGTAAACCAATTAACTTACATGCATTGGGGTTTTTTATAGCAAAGACATGTAGCAGAATATATTTTGGCCTAAATTTATGACGAAATTTGATTTTTTTTATTTTTTTTACTGGGCATATTTTATAGCAAAAGGTCAAAGGTTTTTTTCAAAGTTATCATTTTTTTTGTTTATAGTGCAAAAAATAACGAAAGCACAGAAGATCAAATATTTGTGCTATTTGTGGAGGACAAAAGGACATAATTTTAATTTGGGTGCAGCATTGCATGACCGCACAATTGTCAGTTAAAGTAACGTAGCGCCGTATCGCAAAAAATAGCCTGGTTAGGAAGGGGACTAAAGCCTTGGTTGCCTTCAAAGTTTTCAAATGTCAGATTGTGAGACAACAGCACTTAGAGTTGGGACAATTACATGACATAGTTGATATAATTAACCCCAATTAATAAATACCCGCTTTGGGGTTAATTGCATCAACTATGTCTATGTCAAGTAATTATTACATATGATTGCTTATAGTGCTATGACTGTTATATGATGTCATTAATTATATATATTTTGTCCTAGTTTTTGTACAAATGAGATCCAAGGCCCTGAGGAAGCGGTTTATGTAAATGTGTCGACCATTTAAGACTAAGATCTTTTAAACAGTTATATGGTTATATTCCAAGCGACATTATTCATTTTATTAGTTTTTTATGATGTGTATTTGAAATACTATATATGTGAATAATAAAATATTGCTTTTATGTACTGATATCTGTTCTTGTTTTATACCACGGGAGGTACATTTACAGTCCCAACTCTTAGTGCTGTTGTCTCACATAAATATTGAGGGATGGTACCTCCAGAGGGAATATTAACCCTATACCAATCCTCCACATATGCTTTTTGAATTCAAATGTCAGATTGTATAGTAAGAGGAACAAGGAACATTACCTCAAAGACCTACCATGTGTTACTTGCCATACATTTGCAGTGTAAAACTCTGCAAGTGGTGAGATACTTTGCTCTTCTTAAGCATCTACTGTACATGTGATTTTCTACACCAATGATGAGCTCCATTTATGCATGAATTTAGCTGTCATCCAGACAGCACATGGGAGGCAAAACACAGACATGGGTGTCAAAGAATACATGGGAACACATCTTTGTGCATGCCGATATCCATTTAGCACTTACCTTTCCTATGTCTGAATCAAACTCCATATACAGTAGATAAATAGAGCAATATAGCCCTCCATTCTAAAGATATTCTATCTAACTCTGTAAAGAAAAGATCTCTATTCTTACCTATTCTGAAGCCAATCAGGTCCAGTCTCAGGAAGAGCTTTCAGGGACAGCTTCTACAGGTGAAACTCGAAAAATTTGAATAACGTGCAAAAGTTCATTTATTTCAGTAATGCAACTTAAAAGGTGAAACTAATATATGAGATAGACTCATTACATGCAAAGCAAGATAGTTCAAGCCTTGATTTGTCATAATTGTGATGATTATGGCTTACAGCTCATGAAAACCCCAAATCCACAATCTCCGAAAATTAGAATATTACATGCAATCAATAAAACAAGGATTGTACATAAAACAATATCGGACCTCTGAAAAGTATAAGCATGCATATGTACTCAATACTTGGTTTGGGCCCCTTTACAGCAATTACTTCCTCAGTGCGGTGTGGCATGGAAACTATCAGCCTGTTGAGGTGTTATGGAAGACCAGGATGCTTCAATAGCGGCCTTCAGCTCTTCTGCATTGTTCGGTCTCATGTCTCTCATCTTTCTCTCGGCAATGCCCCATAGATTCTCTATGGGGTTCAGGTCAGTAGAGTTTGCTGGCCAATCAAGCACAGTAATCCCAAGGTCATTGAACCAGGTTTTGGTGCTTTTGGCAGTGTGGGCAGGTGCCAAGTCCTGCTGGAAAATGAAGTCAGCATCCCCATAAAGCTCATCTGTGGAAGGAAGCATGAAGTGCTCCAAAATCTCCTGGTAGATGGCTGCGTTGATCCTGGACTTAATGAAGCACAGTGGACCAACACCAGCAGATGACATGGCTCCCCAAATCAACACAAACTGTGGAAACTTCACACTGGACTTCAAGCATCTTGCAGTGTGTGCCTCTCCATTCTTCCTCCATACTCCGGGTCCTTGGTTTCCAAATGAGATGCAAAAGTTGCTCTCATCAGAAAAGAGGACTTTGGACCACTCGGCAACAGACCAGGTCTGTTTTTCTTTAGCCCAGGTAAGACGCTTCTGACGTTGTTTGTTGTTCAGGAGCGGCTTGACAAGAGGAATACGACAATTGAAGCCCATGTCTAGGATCCGTCTGTGTGTGGTGGCTCTTGATGCACTGACTCCAGCCTTAGTCCACTCCTTGTGACAGTCCCCAACACTTTTGAATGGCCTTTTCCTGACAATCCTCTCCAGGCTGCGGTCATCCCTGCTGCTTGTGCACCTTTTTCTTCCACACTTTTCTCTTCCACATAACTTTCTATTAATGTGCTTTGATACAGCACTTTGGGAACATCCAACTTCTTTTGCAATTACCTTTTGAGGCTTTCCCTCCTTATGGAGGGTGTCAATGATGGTTTTCTGCACAACTGTCAGGTCAGCAGTCTTTCCCATGATTGTGATTCCTACTGAACCAGACTGAGAGACCATTTAAAGGCTAAGAAACCCTTTGCAGGTGTTATGGCTTAACCGTTTCAATACCGTGCAATTTTACACCTTCCTGCCCAGGCCATTTTTCAGGTTTCAGCGCTCTCACACTTTGAATGACAATTGCGCGGTCATACAACACTGTACCCAAACTAAAATTTTATCATTTTCTTCACACAACTAGAGCTTTCTTTTGGTGGTATTTAATCACTGCTGGGGTTTTTATTTTTTGCTAAATTAACAAAAAAAGACCAAAAATTTTGAAAAAAAACACATTTTTCTTTGTTTCTGTTATAAAAGTTTACAAATAAATAATTGTTCTTCATAAATTTAGGCCAAGATGTATTCTGCTACATGTCTTTGGTGAAAATAACCCAAATTAGGATGTATTTTTTAGTTTGTAGGAAAGTTATAGAGTTCACAAACTATGGTATAGATCTGAATATTGATCAATCCTGAAGTACTGACAGCCAATCTAATTTCTTGAGGTCCAAGAATGTCAGAATAGTACAGATATCCCCAAATGACCCCTTTTTGCAGAGTAGACAGTCCGACGTACTTCATAAGAGGCATGGCGAGTTTTTTGAAGTTGTATTTTTTTGTCATAATTTTTCGGAAAATTAAAAAATTAAAAAAATTATTTTCACTATTTTTTTTTTACATACTGTCACCAGTGCAGTACAGCGTCATCATATAACTGGCATGGCGGTGATCAGGGACACTGACTGGTGACAGTATGAAAAAAATATATATATATATTTTTTTTTTATTTTTTTATTATATTTAATTTTTTATTACATTTTTTTTTATTTTTTTTAAGATTTTTTTTTCATATTTTACTATGACCAAAGTAGTACAATGTTACCATAGTAACATTGTACTACTTTGGGGAAGTGATCAGTATTTTTTCTTTTTTCTTTTTTTTTTTACACAATTTGCTTATAGCAAAGAATTACTTTGCTATAAGCAAGCATTTACCTGAATGAAATCGATTCATTCAGCTTTTTTTTTTTTTTTTTTGTGCTTAGCTGTGATTTGGTCACAGCTAATCACATGACATGTGCATGTGATTAGCTGTGACCATTCACAGCTAGGCACTAGTATACAATGGATGGCATCATGAATGAAGCCATCCATTGTATACAACTGCCATGTGACCTGCTGTGATTGGTCACAGCAGGTCACATGGTACCAGCAACGGGAGCCGGTACTCGGATCTGTCATCGGCCGTGTCCGAGGTGCACGGCCGGTGACAGATCGCACTGCTGCGCCGCTCTGCATTAGCGCAAATGGCGCATGTGTGGGAGCACGCCAAATGGCATGCACCCGGAATGGAGAGACACTTCTGAAGCCGCCAAACGGCCATTGGCCGGGCGGCTAATGGTTAATTAGCTGATTAGAGTGGGACACTTTGAGCTGAGAATATTGCACCTTTTCACAATATTCTAATTTTCTGAGATTGTCGATTTGGGGTTTTCATGACCTATAAGCCATAATCATCACAATTATGACAAATCACGGCTTGAACTATCTTGCTTTGCATGTAATGAGTTTATCTCACATATTAGTTTCACCTTTTAAGTTTCATTACTGAAATAATATAACTTTTGCACGATATTCTAATTTTTTGAGTTTCACCTGTATCTGCAGGAGAGGCAGCCTACAACAGATGCCCCACAGTAAGTCTATGGGTGATATCATCTCAGATATTTTCTCTCCTGCACACAGAAGCTGCCGCTGGAAACCGAAGCAGCTTCAGAATAGGTAAGTATGGGGATCTTTTCTGTACAGGGTTAGCTTGAATAGCATTAGAATGGAGGTGGGAGTAGATTTTGCCTTAGTTAGCTATTGACTGGAATTCCACTTAAAGAAGTACAGAGTCCTGAGCCAGGTCTGTAATATACAACTCGCCATTGCTCTAAACCAGGAGTCTCCAAACGTTCTAAACAAAGGGCCAGTTCATTGTCCTTCAGACTAGGGACCTTCAGGGGGGACTAGTTTCCCATTATTAGTATCAGTGGGAGGAATAGATACCCATCATTGGTATCAATGGGAGGAATAGTGCCCCATCATTGGTGTCAGTAGGAGGAATACTGGCCCATCATTGGTATCAGTGGGAGGAAGAGTGCCCCATCATTGGTGTCAGTAGGAGGAATAGTGCCCCATAATTGGTGTCAGTAGGAGGAATAGTGCCCCATCATTGGTGTCAGTAGGAATAGTGCCTCATCGTTGGTGTCAGTAGAAGGAATAGTGCCACATCATTGTTGTCAGTAGGAGGAATAGTGCCCCATCATTGGCATTAGTGGGAGGAATAGTTCCCCATCATTGATGTCAGTAGGAGGAATAGTGCCCCATCATTGGTTTTAGTAGGAGGAATATTGCCCCATCATTGGTATCAGTGGGAGTAATAGTGCCCCATCATTGGTGTCAGTAGGAGGGATAGTGCTCCATCATTGGTATCAGTGGGATGAATAGTGCCCCATCATTGGTGTCAGTAGGAGGAATAATGCCTCATCATTGGTATCAGTGAGAGGAATAGTGCTCCATCATTGGTGTGAATGGGAGGAAAAGTGCCCCATCATTGGTGTCAGTGGGATGAATAGTGCCCCATCATTGGTATCAGTGGGATGAATAGTGCCCCATCATTGGTGTCAGTAGGAGGAATAGTGCCCCATCATTGGTATCAGTGGGATGAATAGTGCCCCATCATTGGTGTCAGTAGGAGGAATAGTGCCCCATCATTGGTATCAGTGAGAGGAATAGTGCCCCATCATTGGTGTGAATAGGAGGAATAGCGCTATGTTGTCAGTGGCAGCGGCAGGAACTATGCCCCACTGTTGCTGACAGTGGGGGGAAAAGGGCCCAATGGCCAGATAAAAGCAGGCAAGAGGCCACATGAGGCCCCAGGGCCGTAGTTTGGAGACCACTGCTCTAAACCCTACAGCTCAAGCAATTTCTCTACAAAAACTCCAGAAAATGAAATGTAACATGAAAAAGATTAATTATAAGCCTCAAAGGGTAAAGATAATGCTATATTTGGTACACCTAAAGAATACGTAAAGAGTATACTCTAGAAAAAGATCTGTAACAATTTGTCTGTATTACAGACACTTTTTCTAACCTCAGGATGTGGGGACTGATTTAAAAATGTGATTGATTTTGAAGGTACATACACTAGGATTCTCATCATTACATTTGCTTCATCCCTTCATGAGTCACTGGCCCAGAACAATCATATATATGCCAGGTGTCCTGCACGTGTTCCATGTCTGTAATTCTAACTGGTAAAGGCTACAGCCCTGGAGTTTGCCCCTTTAAAAACAATTCAACTATAGTAGTTCCTAACATACTTCTTTCATAAGGGAACCTTACAACATGCAGCACTTTATAAAGAAGACTACCTCCTTCCTGATTTATGTAAGTGTGTTGTACAAATTGACTCTGAGTTCAGAAAATGTAACAATTATTCATTGGCACAATGTCATTATCATTGACTCTATATATTATTTATCCAGCATTGGATGTGACAGAAATAAATTGAAGGCTCACAAAACTGTGTATTTTTCATGGTTATTTTATTTTATGTGGTTTATTGGTTATTAAGCAATGGCAGCATGATCTCACAACAACCTTTCACATGGGCATGAAGATGAAGGAGCTCCTCACTCACCATCATCCACCGACTTTGACAGATTTCATCAACTCTGGACTTTAATTCATCTCTGTGGTGAAAAGGCGTTCTTTCATGTGTGTCCGCATAGACCCAGACATCATCAGACACAAAGGCCAATGGTGTGCATCCTAGGAATGAGCAGCAACCTGCTAACATTGGTAGGTGGCTGCCAAAGTTGGGGAATGTTTGCAGCTATGGAGCTTGTGGACATCAAACTCATGTAAGGATCACCTAAAAGACAAACTATTTCTGCAGTAGCTCAATCTATTCTCCAGCACTGTGGTCTTGGCTCATGTGTGCAGACCTGCAAAAGATGAAGTATAAAGAAAAATATTGTGCAGCATCCCACCTGAACCAATCTAAGAACGTTTTTTGAAAGATTAGCGCATTCTGAAGTAATGATTTATGGTCAAGTGCTATGGAACATGACAGTGCATGTTGTTCTAATCAAAGTGTCAGTCTGCCCAAAAGTGAACTTTCATTCAAAGGTGAAGTTCAGTGGACTAAGTTAACCATTCACCTCTTTATGTTTGAGGACTCCTAAAATAAGATCCCTTTCTACAGTGTCTGGCTATGTTCCTGTTAAAAATTAGATTTTTGTGTGTTCCCACCCACCTTGGAATATACATTTCTCATCGTTCATTATATAAAACACAGTGGGGTTAATTTACTAAAACTGGGGATTGAAATATCTGTTGCAGCTGTGAGAGGTATTCAGTAGAAAGGATGGGACTTTCAGGGTGCATGAACATGAATACCAAACATATTAAAAAGATATATAATTTTATTTCATATTTTTTAAAACAAAAAAAGAAAAACAGAAACATAAAAACAATTTCAGTACCAAGTGTGGAACTGAAATACGAACTTGATTATATAATTGTAATTACTCCCTACATGTTTCGTCCTCATGGGCTTCTTCAGGGACGATTTCTGAAGAGATTTCAACCACCGAGGCAGTCTAAAAGTATTCCAAAAAATGATATAATTACCTAACAACTTTAATGTATCCAATATAAACAGTGTATCAATCAAATATATATATGGGACTCAATGGCTCACCCTGGATGTGAAGGCTCTCAGACCTAACAGGAAATAACCTATCAAAGACCTTAATTGGCCTACACGTCTAAAACAGTTGTAGTTGTAGCCAATCAGCTTCTAACTTCAACTTGTTCAATTAAAGTGTTACTAAATCCAGGACCCTGCATTCACTACATCTGGTCTCCCACAGTACACACAACATGAAAATGCAATTATTTTAGTATATATAAACTGCTAAATACCTTTTCTCATCAGCAGTTAGAGCAGTCTTAGGACTTATATCTGTGTCCAGCAGAGCACTGGTTAAAACTTGTAAGAGGAGTTTTCTCTAGGAGGATGCAGAACCCCTGACCTCTGTCTGGGCAGTGCTGATTGGCCCTGTGCTGATCACATGCACTCTCTCAAGGAAAAAAAAAACCTCTCTAGCAAAATACACCAAATTGAACAAGTGCAGTGACTCCACATGATATGTCTTATCAGGAGCTAAGAGGGAGACACTGAAAGATTGGGAGGATCAGCATCAAACAGAGTTTTTACACAATGCAGAGGATTAACCCCTTAGGTTCCACAGTGTGTACAACAAGCATGCTTTACTGAATATACAGACTGATTTTACTGTTGTGAGTTTAGTAACACTTTGAGCTTTGATATTTAAACCTGGGAGCTGATTGGTTTCTATGCAACGCTGCACCAGATTTTGCACTTTCCAGTTTTAGTAAATTAAACCCCATATTCCAACAGGTAGATTAGAAACTCCTTGTACTTGTAGCAACTGTAAAAGTTTTGCAGGCCTTTAAAATAAAGTGTATAGATGTTGCTTCAGGCATCTCTAAAATTGTAAACATTTTTTTTTGGTTAATTGAATTCTGTATCAACAACCAAAAACTGAGTCATACATTGTTTCCTATTACTTAGTATTAAAGTGTTACTAAACCCACAACAGTAAAATCAGTCTGTATATGCAGTAAAGCATACTTGTTATACTCACTGTGGAACCTAAGGGGTTAATTCTCTGCATTGTCTAAAAAGGCCATTTGATATTGTTTTCTCTTCCCCTCCTCTTCTTCAAATGTTCACCTCCTATTTCCTGATAAGACAGACTGAACCCATAGCCACATGCACATGCTCAGTTTAGTGTCTAGACAGAGGCCAGGGGTCCTGCGTCCTCCTAGAGCAGAAAGAAAACTCCTCCTACTAGCTTTAAGCAGTGCTCTGCTGAACACTGATAGAAGTCACCAGAATGCTCTACTGTAACTGCTGATGAGAACAGGTATTTAGCAGTTTATATTTACTAAAATAATTGCACTTCCGTGTTCTATGTGCTGTGGGAGACCAAATATAGTGAATGCAGGGTCCTGGGTTTAAGTAATTGACTTATTACTGAGTCCATGTAGTAACTGCACCTGTCTTGTACAGACTGAGTTTACACTATAAAGGATTGCACTGATACACATTGCAGTATATTGAAGTGACTCTGTTACCATTTTAAAAACTTTAGAAAAGGTGTTCCCTTCAAAGAAATGAGTACATACCAATCCCACACCCATGAAGACAATCTTAATGTTTTTACAAAGCTAAGCTCACTGAAGAATCGTCAACATCCCATGCTTCCAGCAATTTCATATCTTCAGGAGAGCGAAAATCAACAGCACGGGGGTACAGGTAAGTATGAATTCCTTTTCTTGCAGGGAGAATTTTTTTTTCTTTTAAATAGCAGCAGAGTCAATTTAAAGTGATACTAAACCCAGGACCTGCATTCACTATATCTGCTCTCCCACAGTACACAGAACATGGGAATTATTTTAGTAAATATAAACTGCTAAATACTTTTTCTCATCAGCAGTTAGAGCAGTCTTGTGACTTCAGCAGAGCACTGGTTAAAGCTTGTAGGAGAAGTTTTCTTTCTGCTCTAGGAGGATGTGAAAAGCCTGACCCTCTGTCTGGACAGTGCTGATTGGCCCTGCGCTGATCACATGCACTCTCCCAAGGAAAAAAAAAAACCTCTCTAGAAATACACACCAAACTGAGCATGTGCATGTGACTACCGATTAAGTCTGTATCAGGTGGTCATTTCAACAAGAGGAGGGGCAGAGAAGACAGGATCAAACAGCCTTTTTACACAATGCAAAGGATTAACCCCTTAGGTTCCACAGTGAGTATAACAAGCATGCTTTACTGCATATACTGACTGATTTTACTGTTGTAGGTTTAGTATCACTGTAAGGATTTATTGGCTTCATAACTGAACTGCAAAATGCAACACTACCAAAACTGCATACAGGTCCTAATTAGGGCAGCACAGTTGCTAAATGGTTAGCACATCTGGCTGGTAGTACTAGGGTCATTGGTTCAAATCCCAAATGTGACACCAGCTGCCTGGAATTTTTATGTTCTCCCTGTGCCTGCATGGGTTTCCTCCTACACTCCAAAGACATGCTTCTAGGTGAATTGTCTCCTGTCTAAAATTGGCCCTCGTATATGAATGTACGTTAGTGACCTTAGATTGTATGCCCCTTGTGGGTTAGGAACTGATGTGAATGCACAATACATATGTAAAGTGCTGCATAGATTGACAGCACTATATAAGTACCTGTAATAATAATCACAATATATTGCAAAAAAAAAACAAAAAACGCATTGGTGTGAACAGATCCTATTAAAACAGTTGTTTTCTCATGCTTATATATTTTGCTGAGTTTGAAAATTCATGACAAAACTTCTTCTATGAAAATCTCTTATTTCTTACAAATAAAAGTAAAAAAAACTTTACAAGAAAGTATTTAAGCACGTTTCCTTCCACAAGCCGTTAACCCATTCTTTGCACTCAAAACGCATTATAGGCTCTTTTATCGCAAAGGATTAGAACAGCTCGGTGGTATTACATTTCAAAGTCTTCACCACTCAACATTAGATTTTTTTTTTAACAACCACAGCAAAACCTAAAGCCAGTTGTTCCCTGCTGCCCTCCCATACGCTGCCTGTCTGTTTGCTCACAGTGGTGTACAATGGTGCGGCTGCGCTGGCATAATCTCCAGCATGCTAGGAAACAGTCTCTTCAAACTTCAAGGAGGTATGCCACAGATGGCTCTAGCTAGGAGAAACACTGCCATCTACAGGAATTTGTACAAATTGCACCTATGCTTCTAGGGGTATGCAATTCACATAGAGAATAGCAAAACAAACAAACAAAAAAATTGTAGAAAATATTTTGAAAGTGTGGCCCCATAAATGTACTCATATACTTCCGCTCTCACATCTTTTAATTCTCTGTTTAGTAAAAGTACAGATTTCTGGTCTTAGTTGATGAACACCACATTAGGCTCGGTTCATGAATCTTTACACAACGATGATGATGTTTATTTTCAGCCACGTGGCTGTAATTTTCAAACCTCATTGAAAATAACAGTTACAGCTTTGTAAAATTAGTCTATTTTTCCTTAGAGTACTTCAGCCTGGTTCTACTCATTAATGCATTTTTTGTAGATTAGTTTGTTATGCAAAATTATTATTATTATTATTATACAGGATTTATATAGCGCCAGCAGTTTGCTCAGCGCTTTAAATAATATCCTACTTGCCCTCCAGAGGATTTACCCCCCCTCCCCCTTCCTGACCAGGCTATTTTTTGCGATACAGCACTGCGTCACTTTAACTGACAATTGTGCGGTCATGCAACGCTATATATGAATGAAATGTATGTCCTTTTTTTCCCATAAATAGAGTTTTCTTTCCTTGGTATTTGATCACCTCTGCGGTTTTTATTTTTTGCTCTATAAACAAAAAAAGACTGACAATTCTGAAAAAACAAACAATATTTTGGACTTTTTGCTAAAAAACGTATCTAATAAAAATTCATATTTCTTCATAAATGTAGGCCAAAATGTATTCTTCTACATGTCTTTGCTAAAACAAATCCCAATACGTGTAAATTAAGTGGTTTATGTGAAAGTTATAGCGTCTACAAATGGTGGTATATATACTGGAACATTTATTTTAATTTTTTTTATACTAGTAATGGCGGGGATCAGCAACTTATAGACTGCAGCAGGCATTCTGACACTGGGTGGGACCTGACTAACTGCCACTGACATCCCCAGTGACACTAATACAGTTATCAGTGCTAATAGAAAGCACTGACATTGTACTAATGACATTGCGCAGGAAAGGATTAACATCTGGGGCGATCAAGGGGTTAACTGTGTGCTGTGTGTGGTTTACTGTGTGTTGTGTTTTACTAGGGAGACATGCTGTTTAGTATCTCTCTGCTGTGCAGAGGGATACAAAACAGCATGTCCATGCTGACAGGAGAGAGACCTGTATTGTTTACACACAGGTCTTCCCCCTGTCAGCTTTACCCGACAATCGCCAATAGCAGCGCAGGTAGGGTTGCGTGTACGCGGAAATGCAAATCTTATATATATATATGTGTGATTTTGCGCAGTCCTGCCGCCCTGTAGCAGTACTTCTGCTATAGGGCAGAGGGAAAGTAGCTAAAGACAAATACTATGGGGTTGATTTACTAAAACTGGAGAGTGCAATATTTGGTGCAGCTGTGCATTGTAGCCAATCATCTAGGAAAGTGAAACTATTTGATGGCTTCTTATATCTCTCAGGGACTCTATTGGTTAGATATCTGTGCATGGGATCCTACCAAGGCCATTAGGAAAAGGCCCAATTCTTTCTTCTACATTTTCTATTTATTTTATATTTTTGAGAATGCAACAGGAGTAGTTGGAATAGGAGTGTGGGGAATTACAGCAGAAAGATTCTGACATAGAAGTCCCCAAGACAGCGGCTAACTGAGCTCTCCAGGTCTACCCATTTACTTTTGGGAGAAAAGATCTATATACTTATTATTTGAAGCTTTAACTGCATGTGCATTGCTTCTGAACTAATCATAATAGATTGTCACTTGTCCCCTGCATTATAAAATAAAAAAACATATGTGATATCCCTTGAAGCAGGTTTTCAGAGAGTGTCCAGTATTTGTCAGTCAGCTGCTGCATTCTTTACTAGCAATAAACATAAAGTTTAAACTGGGATTTCTGATTTAGACCCATAACCAATAATAATAAATTTGTGGGCTACTTCAAACGATAAGTAATCAATATAGGCTCATTCAGACATGCATTTTTCCTGATTGCGTGCCAGTTGCAGTTGCAGTAAGATTATTGATCTGTTGCTAGAGACTTAAAATCACACAACAAAATCTACTGCTGTGCTACTGGGAGGATGTAATATTTGTAATAGTAGTTGTCTAATTTTTAAAATGTTCACTTCCCTTCTTCAGTGTACAGCAAAAAAAAAAAAAAGAACAATTAATAACAGATTATAGAGATACGTTTGCTGCCATCACTGTTTTTTAACTATACAAGATCTGGAGTGGCATCCTGATGTCACTACCAAGTGAGTCACTAATCTATGCAGAATAATAGCTTAGATTATTTTTCAGACTTTAATGGCTGCATGCTTTTTCCAGGTAAGTGATTCATTAGGTAATGAAGCCAGAATCAAGATGTCGACCAAGAGCCTATATGCATGATAAAACAAATTAGCAATAGCAAATCCAATATTTCTACCCTTGCTCATTCACGTGAAGTGATACTAAACCCATCTGCAAATGCTTCAACATACAGGTAGTGAAAACTAGCATTAACATCATGGTTCACATAAAAGATCATTTGTAGTATTCTAAATACCTTTTTTAAGATGTTCTATGACCCAGTCAATTGATCATTTCCCAGCTTCTGTGACTCTATGGGCATGATGTGGGTAGAGCTCACTCCTTTATCCCATGGCTGCACAGAGCTGATTAGGGCTTTGGCAGTCTCATGCCTATTTATAAAAAAAAGATCCAAATATAAAAACATTTTCAATAAAAACATTATACATGTAAAGTGTGCTATGGTTTAGTCACATGAAAGATAAATTCTTTATTATTCTGCTGCCCCAAATGGCACACCTGCAGATCTGTGGGATAGTGCCAGAACTTTGACAGCGGCTTCTTCTTCTCACCTGCCCCACATGACACTTGTGCAGTCTTGCCAGGCAGAGCCAGAACTTTGATTGAAAGCAGCTTCCCCACATGACACTCCTGAATGTGTATTCTGTAAATAGGCAGAAGTGTACATTCAGGAGTGGCACGTGGCAGGGCAGCTGAGAAGGAGAAACCACTGCCAATCAACATTCTGGCACTGCCCCACAAGACTGCATGAGTGTCATGTGGCATGGCTGAGAAGAAGCCCCTGTCAATCAAAGTTGTGTTGATTCCCCACAAGTGAAAGGTTTTGTAACAAGATCAATTATAACAAAATGTGCAGGTTTACTAATGCATTGTTATAGTTAACCTTTCCTACAAGAACTTTTTCTGACACAAGATGGAGCTTTGTGGACTCTGATTCATCTTCTTTCAAGAGCATTGAACTCTGGGAGTTGTGGTCCCAGCCAGAAGGAGCTCTATTACTAACCAGACCCATTAAACTACAAAAGCCAGAATGCCTTAAGTTGGGAGGGGTCATATAGATTAGAAAGCCCGGGAAACCACAAGGCAGTCTGGGAGACACTGGTGTGTGGAGAAGGGAAGATCAGTCTGAGAGAGAGTTTGAGAGGAGGATTCTGTGCATTACATGGGAGAGTGTCCAGAGAACTGAGGAGGCTGCTGCAATCTGCTAAATCCAGTCTGTGTCCATGCTGCTGTCCACTGGAGCCAGGGATCATCCTGAGGCCTAGTAACAGAGCCACCCGAGACCCAGACCTGCTGATTATTGCCATGATGCAGACAAGCCTGGCTAAGGGTGCAGATGTAATGCAGAGCTACCACTTTCTGATCATTACAGAAGCTCATCTGTAACCATTTCCACCTTAAAGGGGGCCCCCAGTTTATTACCAAAGGAGATCTTCTACTAAAAATATCCTGGAGTCGGTGAGTGGACATTAACCCTTTGTGACATATTGACTGTCCCCAGTGGCGTTTGCCAAGAGCGACAATTTTCAGGGGGTGGCAATGCCTGAGGACGTGGGGACCTGGTGAAGCTCCACCATGGAATCTGAGGAGGCTTCACGCTGCTTGAGGGTGTAAGCGCCCCGCACAGGGAAGGAAGACAATGGGCTTGGTTTCCGGAGAGGCTAAGGTTAGTGCTTCACTAACCGCTCTCTGTTTGCAAGCGGCAATATATATATATGTAAAGCGCTGTGTAAATTGATGGCGCTATATAAGTGCCTGAAATAAATAAATAAATAATACCGTTGATAATTAACCCCTTTCTAGACACTTCCTCACTCTTTACTCTTGGGAAATCAGTGATCTTCAACCATTTCCTTGTTGCAAAAATATGCCTTCTAGTGCTCAAACGTCTTCAAGGGCTCCAATAAGGCTGGACAAAGATGTACTTTGAGGACTGTATTAGAGTACCTGTTATCCTGCCTAGTCAAGAGTTAACAGTTACCTTGTAGTTACTACATTATAGCCTAGGTTCTAGCTTCCCCACGATAAGTGACTCTAGGCAACATAGTCATTAGAATATTGATACCAAAATCACCGTCGTCTTATGTTGCTCATTTCCAGTGGGGAAAGCTACAGTTTATGCAGCCTTACCAGAAACTTAGGAGGCACTCCTACTACATTTGTTGATATTTGAAATCGTATATGTATCTCAACAAGTGTTCTGCACTGTGATCTTTCGTCATTTCTGAGCTCTCAAATTCTCACTATTTTTTGTTATCATACTCCAAGGTCTCGAGTCTCATCTCAGGGTGACCCGGAGACACTAGCCAAAAGTTATCAGTCTGTGTCTATTGAAGTGCATACCAAAGGTGTCAGAAGTCTTTGTTGAGGTTAAGGTAAGAACAGAGGACCCAATACAATCAGCAGCTCTTGGGGGGGGTAGTGTGGAACCAGAGCATGTGCAAGGATGTAGTAACAGGTGATTCATATGATTATAGGCTGCAGCGGGGACGTGAATCGATAGTGGTTATGGTGCACTAGTATAGACTGATATAATACACTTATGTATAAAAATGTTTGTGTCTAGAGTTCAGCAGGAAAAAACGTAAAGTCCTCAAATGGAAGCTCCAGGATGAATCTTCAAACACTCTATGCAGCAAGTCTAAGAGACTGAAGAATCTCTAGGAGTATAAATGAAAATAGCAGTGGGACAATCTGAGTGTAGTAAATATGGTACATTTATTAGTAAAAATGGCAAATTAGCAACTTACATAAAGCTAATAAAGAATCGCGTAACATCAAAGTTAGGCTACAGTGGTGTGGATCTCGGCACAGCAGTCAGCCATATTCCAGTTAGGATCGACTACGCAGTGCTGTCAGCTGGGTAAGAGAACACCAGAGGGTACCAGACTAAGTGTAGCATATACAGGCACGGTAACCACACACACACAATAGGCAACTCACAGAGATGTGGAAAATTCAGTGCAGATCAAAAAATCCAAGTCCACAGCTCCATTGTATCTGTAACAGGTATGTCCTGTCCCAACATTTTGAGTCTAGCAGCGTTTTGTTGGTATATTCGGAAGCTTGTGGAAACAGAAAATAGGAAGTAGCTGGAGAGGTCAGTGGAGCTCATAGTGAACCAAAAGTGACATAATTTCTGGAAGTGCCACTAAGGGGGCATGGCTATGTATTTCGAGGCTGCCCAACCTCTTTCTCAAGCCTGGGGATAAACCAGGTTTTCTTCTACTCTACATTTAACTAAAGAGTAAATGCCTAAGTCAGTATGCACACAATGCAAACACATTACACTATAACATGTGAACACATTTTTTAAACATTCTGGGTTTGATGACACTTTAAAGTAGAACTAAAGGCACAACGTTTTTTAATCTTTTGATTAAGTAGGGGGAGTGTTATAACCCCTATGATGTTTTTTGTTTCTTTTTTTGAGGGGAATCCCAATCACCAATATTGTCCCAATTGGAAGACTTCTCTCCTCCTGCTCTGAGTACAACCCAAAATTTTGGATTTTCCTTTCCTTTTGATGATAATGGTAAACAGGACAAATAGAGTGAATCTCCCTAATAGGGGCCAAGACAGCAATAAAAACCTGAAAGGTGTTCTAACTCCTCAAGATTCTTAAAAAAAAAGTTATGTTTCATGCATTTGAATCCATTTCACAAATTAAAGGCTTTGCACACCTAAATATATCTTTTCAGTTAGAGGTGGAGTCTATAGGCCATAGCACACAAGACTGTCTTCACATTCATCTACATTTAGTGTGTCCCATGTCTCTGAATCTCTTCCCTACAGTAGGATGTTACTTGTGAAACTTTCCAGCATCTATATCAATGTACGGTGGTCTGACCATTAACCACTTGCCTACTGGGCACTTTGTACCCATATGAAATTTTTATAATTTTTTTCACACAAATAGAGCTTTCTTTTGGTCGTATTTCCTCGCCACTGGGGGTTTTATATTTTGTACTATAAACAAATAAAGGGGCAAAAAAAAAGTTATTCTTTGTTTCTATTATAAAATTTTGCAAACAGGTATTTTTTTTCCTTCACTGATGTGCGTTGATGAGGCTGCACTGATAGGCGGCACTGATGGGCGGCACTGATGGGCACAGGTGGGTTGCACTGATGGGCACAGGTGGGTGGCACTGATGGGCACAGGTGGGTATCACTGCAGGACACAGGTGGGTGGCACTGATGGACACAGGTGGGTGGCACAGGTGGGTGGCACTGCAGGGCACAGGTGGGTGGCACTGCAGGGAACAGGTGGGTGGCACTGCTAGGCACAGTAGGGTGGCACAGGTGGGTGGCACTGCAGTGCACAGGTGGGTGGCACTGCTGGGCACATCTGGGTGGCACTGATCATCAGTGCCCTAATGATCAGTGCCGATCCCTTCACTGACAATTGCCGGTTCACGGCAGTACTTTCCTCACGCTGTGACAGCCAACTGTAGTTACCTGGTGATCTGCTGTGTCATTGGACACAGCTGATCATGTGGTAAAAGGCTGCTGTGATTGGCCATTTATCGTATCACATGATCAGCTGTGTCCTTAGCACACAGCAAGCACTGTGATTAGATCTCCAGGGGCACTGTAATGTAAAGGGGCACTGTGATAAAAAGGGGAATGCGCTGTAAAGGGGAACTGTAATCAATACAGTGTCCCTTTACAGTGCAGTCCCCTTTATATCACAGTGCCCCTTTATATTACAGTGCGGAGGACTGACTCTGTGAATATTCTGTCGAATGCCCTTGCACCCCCCACCCCGGAAATTAGTTGCTCAGTCTAAAACGCCCAGGCCTATTTTTTGTCCCAGTCTGGGCCTGCTCCAGCCCTTCGCTCTACTGGCACATCCTCTGCCCTACTGGCTAGAGATGTGCAGGGCAAAAAAAAATTGTTAAATTTAATTTTGAATTTTTTTCACCAAGTTAATAATTTTGCTTAGTCATATTCGGTATGTTATGAATGACTAGTTTTCGAAATTCGTTTCATACATTCAGATTTGTTTTGTATATTCCTTATTTTCAAACTGATGCCAAATTTGAAATTGGAAATTTGAATTTAGAATTTAGAAATTAAAATTTTGGAAGACAGCTATATTGGTTCTATATTATTCTATTATATTCTATTCTAATCTACTGTAGTCTATTTTTATCTATTCTATGATTTTATTTTCTACTATATTCTATTCTGTTTTATTTTATTATATTATATTCTTTTCTATTCTATTATTTTAGTTTAGTTTCTACTATATTCTATTCTGTTTTATTTTTATATTCTATTCCTTTCATGTTATTCTAGTCAGTTCTATTCTATTTAATTATTTTATATTCTATTCTATAAAGCAGCCTAGCAGTAGGAATAATCATCATTTTTCACTTTTTATACCTTACTGTATTTATTGCAATATATTTCCATTTCGAGTTCATTTGTTAATTCAAATTTGAATTCATTTTTAATTAGGATAAATTTGTTTCATTGTAATTTATTTCAGACTCATTGAAATTCGTTACTATTGTGATTCGGAAATTCAGATACATCCGAATCTTAGAATAATGAAAATTTACCGTATTTTTCGCTCCATAAGACGCACTTTTTTCCCCCAAAAAAAGGGGGGGAAATGCCAGTGCGTCTTATGGAGCGAATATAAAGCGGCCGGTCCGGAATTTCTGCTGCCACCATGTCAGAATACCGGGCCGGCCGCTCAGCTGTTCTCTCCTGCAGGGCCTTACCTGTTCCTCGCTCCAGCGCTGCACAGTCTTCTCGCGCTGGCTTCTGTGACAGCCGGGTGCCCACTGCGCATGCGCTGCGCTTTGTGAATGGTGCGGTGTCTTCTGGGACTCAACACAGGTCCCAGAAGGCGCCGGGCCATTCACAAAGCGCAGCGCTTCTTGCGCATGCGCAGTGGGCACCCAGCTGTCACAGAAGCCGGCGCAGGAAGAAGAGGGAAGGACAACTCCGCGGAAGTGGGAGCGGGTACCTGTCAAATTCAGGTACCCGCTCCCCCTCCCTCCCCAAAGGTCAGCAGTCTCTGGTCATTCCCTGAACTCTCCACAGTCTCTGGTCATTCCCTGCACTGTCCACAGTCTCTTATCATCCCCTGCACTGTCCGCAGTCTCTGGTCATCCCCTGCACTGTCCACAGTCTCTGGTCATCTCCTGTACTGTGTCCGCAGTCTCTGGTCATCTCCTGTACTGTGTCCGCAGTCTCTGGTCATCTCCTGTACTGTGTCCGCAGTCTCTGGTCATCTCCTGTACTGTGTCCGCAGTCTCTGGTCATCTCCTGTACTGTGTCCGCAGTCTCTGGTCATCTCCTGTACTGTGTCCGCAGTCCCTGGTCATCTCCTGTACTGTGTCCGCAGTCCCTGGTCATCTCCTGTACTGTGTCCGCAGTCCCTGGTCATCTCCTTTACTGTGTCCGCAGTCTCTGGTCATCTCCTGTACTGTGTCCGCAGTCTCTGGTCATCCCCTGTACTATGTCTGCAGTCCATTGGTTCAGAATATTTTTTTTTCTTGTTTTTCGCCTCTAAAACCTAGGTGCGTCTTATGGTCAGGTGCGTCTTATGCGGTAGTTCAAATTTCCATTTGTAACAAGACAATTCATGCATGTCTACAACTGACACCATCCTCTGCCCTACTGACACATCCTCTACCCTACTGACACATCCACTGCCCTACTGACACCGTCCACTGCCCTACTGACACTGTTCACTGCTTTACTGGCACCATCCTCTACCCCACTGACACCGACCATGGCTCTACTGACACCATTCTCTACCCTACTGACACCGTCCACTGCCCTACTGACACTGTTCACTGCTTTACTGGCACCATCCTCTACCCAACTGACACCGACCATGGCTCTACTGACACCATTCTCTGCCCTACTGACACCGTCCACTGCTTTACTGGCACCATCCTCTACCCCACTTATACCGACCATGGCTCTACTGACACCATTCTCTGCCCTACTGACACCGTCCACTGCCCTACTGACACTGTTCACTGCTTTACTGGCACCATCCTCTACCCCACTTATACCGACCATGGCTCTACTGACACCATTCTCTGCCCTACTGACACTGTCCACTGCTCTACTGACCGACACTGTCCACTTTTAACCTCCCTGGTGGTCTGATTATGTCAATATTTTTGAATGTCAAAGCTGTACATTGTTTTGCATGGAAATGTCAGTGTCTGATGTCGAATTTTCCCACGAATCATTATCGCTCAATTCTGCAAGTGATTCTAATTCACTATTGCTGTTTTCTAGCTGGTCTAAAACCGCTTTTGACCTAAAGGGATGCTTTTTGGATTCCATGGACGTTCTCAAGTTTCCAGGCAGAAAGAACGTTAAAAGTGCAGGCAGGGCACAGGACAAAGCACTAGGGACTAAACTGAGGTGAAATGGTTTGATACAGTAATGTATTCCTAACAGATTACAATGTATTGTGTGTGTGCCATGTTTTTACTTTTTTTAATCTCCCGTCGGTTCCGCCCAACTGTGTCGCGGCGCTCGCAGGGAAGGTAACCCAGAAGACAGAGGTCACTGTGGGAGGACATTGGGGGATCTCAGGGACAAGGTAAATTACACTACAGTGTAATCCCGAGTGTGGCTCGGGGTTACCAGTTTTGCTACTGAAAATTTACCCCGAGCCACACTCAGGATTACCGCCAGGGAGGTTAAGGTAGGCTAAGTTTATATTTTTGCAGTGACATTTGTATTATTATATTTTTCAAAATGTTTTCCTTACTAATAAGTTAGATTTTGCTAGTTAATTTCTTTTTTTTTAAAAAAAGGGTGCCGAACCTTGATGATCTATGATCTCTTTCATGTTGTTCAGGTAGATCTTCACCTCTCAAAGTTTGCCTACACCTAATTTAACTATCTGCTGTAAAGTTTTTCCCATACCTCAAAAAGCACATGGTCTCAGTGGAAGAAAATCTTTCTGCAATTTGGAAAGATGTGCATCTATTGGAGTTTTTCTGCGTATTGAATTGCTTGTAGACATGCAAAAAGCGTTGTTCTCAAAAGTATCCCTGCTGCTGGAATTGCTGAGCTGTGATATTTTTTATGCTTTTTGATACTTTTGAATTCTGATCTGCACAAATACCTGCTTTTTGCATAACCTCTTACTTCTCACTAATATACCATATCACAGCAAGGATCTGTGCATTCGCTACAGCATGATAGTGAGCAACCTTTTCTCCATCAATATGGAGCTGATCCAAGAGACAGAAAAGGGCCCTAATCTCACATGGAAGAGACTAAAACAAGCTTAAGGCAGCCCTGCAGTAATGGAACTTGTCTTTCCTAAAAGATTACAATACTTTTCTAGATGGTCCAACAGATCTTGAGTTTGAAATGTGCCAAGGAGGACCAGAATTTACCAGATCTTAGCATCCTAGAACTGCACATGGTATAAACCCCATCGTATCAAAAGAGACAAAAGTGGTTTAAAGATGTAAGAAGGAACATTAAGTCCCTTTTCCCCCTTTTCTTCTTCTTTTCAAAATTTTTCATAAACTTAACCAGAACTAAGAATGATCTAAGCTTTATTGACTTGAGCAGTCCTAGCCTGCCAACTAAAAGAATGTCTAAACACAGAGACTCTAGAAATGTCTCTGTTATAAGGATAGGAGTTACACTCACAACCAGCAACAGCAAAGACTGGTACAAGGACCTAAACACCCATTCATTCAGGACAAACCATCAAGACATCCTTTTAGGAAGAGTTGTGTGTTCAAAGGAAAGCCTTTTGAAGCATGCAAGGAGATTTTAAAGACCCATGACATTTGCTTCAGATGTGCATCTACAGAGCTCAGTTAAGTTCTCAAAATATGAAGTGATGGGCACTTATCAGTTTTACACTGAGGCTCTTTAAACCACTTTGCCTCTCACTCCTGTTCACACATTGTAAACCAGAGCAATTTTACATTTCTGCTATGGACCTGTTTATTTGGCAACAATTTGGTCTTTACTACAGATAAGTATTATTATTCTTTTTACTACAGAAAACGTGTTTTTTTTTTAAGAACAAACAAAGCTCTCTTTTCCAGATATTGTCTTGCAACAATGATTTTTTTTCACAATCCTTGGACAATACAATGCAACAAACTAAAAACAAAATGCACTTTCTTTTTGAGCAGCAGTGTTATTTTGGGTAACGTACATGTATGTCATCAGGTCTAAGTGGTTATACCAGGCTGATGCCTGAAGCTACAGGTATCATCCGGATATCTTTTTTAGAGCTGGTGATGCTCTTTCAACTAAAATCAATCCTAGTGGTTAATTAGCCGTTGAATTGCTTTTACAAGTAGGGGAAGGGGGTCCCCCCCTGTTGCCCTCTGGTGCTTTTCTGGGCTCTCTCAGCCCAGAGCTGAAGTCGGCGTTTTCTTTGATTTATCATAGAGGTGATTGGGGACTGGATCTTCCCCAATTATCTCTATGGTATAAGAAACCGAAAGTGACAAGGATTTTGTCACTTCTGGTTTTCCCAACATGTAAAAAGCATCTGATCAAACCAATCTCGGTTTGATCTGATGCTTTTAAGGGAAGATGAGAGATCTGGGGTCTAATAGACCCCAGATCTCTCCATAAAGAGGGTCTGTCACTGCTTATTGCTATCACAAGGGATGTTGGTCCCACGCACATATTTAAATGGCCATCGCACCACACATGTGAGGTATCACTGCGAACATCAGAGCAAGAGCAATAATTCTAACACCAGACCTCCTGTGTACCTGGGTAACCCATAAAGGCTTTTAAAGCATTGCCTGTGAAGATTGTTAAATACCGTATTTTGGCACCCTTCAACGAATCTGCTCAATTTTAAAGTGTGACAGGTTAGGTATCTATTTACTCAGCATAACATCATATTTTAAATTTTAGCAAAAAATGGGTATTATATTGTGTTTTTTTCCAAACAAATTGTGTTTGCAAAACCGCTGTGCAAATGCCATGTAACATAAAAAAATTTGCAAAAACCACCAGTTTAGTCTCTAGGGCCTCTGCTTAAAAATATATATATAATGTTTGGGGGTTCTAATTAACTTTCTAGAAAAAAATACTGATTTTTACATCAAACAAAACGTTTCAGAATAGGCCTGATCTTCAAATGGTTGCAAATAAACAGAATTAATGAACATAAAATGTGTGCATTTTATTCTGTTTTCCTGTTTAAAATGACATTAAAATTATGATTCTGGTACAAAGTGTTGCAAAGTTATTTACAAATGAAATAAAGTTCATAAATAAAGGTTGTTTTGGGGTTTTTTTATCTTTTTTAATGGGAATGTGTAAATATATGTTAAATGGTTAAAAAATTTAACAAACAAAACAAAAGCAAAACAAGTTTTAAACTGAATAGTTAATAAAATAGAAACAAACAAAACAATCAGCAAGAAAATAATAGTTGGAGAGAGACTAAGGAGTTAATTAGGATTGATTAGCGTAAACTAAGGGTTAAACAGAGGAAAATTTTATTTAAAACTTTTTTTACTTGTCAGGTTGCTTTAAGTGACATCATTTACAGATCTTCCCTTTGATCTGCAGATGAATGAACAAAAAGATACAAAAGCAAGAATACAGTTTGTAACTTTGTATCTTTGTATATTCTGTGTGAAACAGTGTTGTTTATAAAACACTGTCAGACTGCTTTTTTTGACAGTTACAGCTCTGACTTCTCCTCTGAGTATACAGTTATGTGGCTTAGATTAAACACAGCCGATAATTACTGTATACTAGGGGGGTCCCAAAATTAGGGCAGAGATTGTAAGTGCTACATATACTATGTGTACAATAATTATGTTTTTTGGGCCTGTGTAGCATTCCCAAAGATTCTACATCCACTAAAGATTTTACACCCGTGTCAGATTATTGCAGGAAGTAACATGAACATTCACCTCCAAGGTTCATATCAAAATACAGTGAGCCATATTACAAAGGACTTTCAGAGTAAATCAATGCAAAACAATGACTGTTGAAAGTGCTTCCTCCAAGACAACCATATAAATCTGTCAAGACGTATGCTGTTTCAGACTACCAAATCAGTTATTCATCTGTCACTTCAGAATTCTTCAGTATGTTTAAGTTAAAGGGAGAATCACTATTGTACTTGCTGACCCAGTAACAATTGTAGCAAAAGTAGCTTCTGCCACCATGTTTGTCATTTCAGGCATCAAAGATATAGAAGATATTTCTTTTCCTGCACTTATTGAGTGCAATCGAGAAGATAATGAAAAGGACAAGAGCCCTATGCCTGAAAACACATAAAACATGTAAACATTCAACCGAATACATACCACCATGGGACGATGATGCCAAAATCATGCTTCTACTGGGAAGCAGGGGCGTATTTACCACAAGGCAAACAAAGCATTTGCCTAGGGCTGCATTTTTTAGGGGGGTAGCACTGCCCAATAGAAGAAGGAACATATGCGGCATGGGGACCAGGTGGGATCTGAGAGAGGCTGTGGGCAGCTTGATGGTGTATGCAGAGCCCAACTGTCATTCCCAGGGATGTCCAGAGCTGTGAAGATGAGTTTCTTTCTCCCTGTTGCTGTGGAAGGAGGGTGTTAGTGGAAGGCAGGGGTGTTGTTGGTCACTGTCAGGCTCTCTCCGCAGCGAGGGGTCTGGTGTTGGTCAGTGTCAGGCTCTCTCTCTGCCGGGAAGGGGAGGGCATCCAATTTTTGTGTATCCTAGGGCAGCACAAAACCTAAATACACCACTGCTGGGAAGACATCCCGAGAGTCAACAACAGACAGGTAATCTTTGTGAGGATCCTTACACTCAAATAACCAGCCTAAGTTGGATTGTTATTAGTGTGTGCACTTATAAAACTATTGTTATAAGTATTCAAGATACCCCTTTCATCCTCAAAACCCATGCTATGGGAATCAAAAGGAGATACCAACTCTGACTATGCAACTTCTTGTGCCTGACCAAGAATCTACTAGTACTAACATCCTACAAAACAATACTGATACTAACTTTTTCAATAAATACTACAGAGTTACTAACTCTGTCTTTGATAAAACTACACCTGACAACTACAAACAATAACGTTGCTTCACTTCAGAGAATCCCAAGGAGAGCTCCAATGACTTTCATTCTACATTCCTGCAACAGAGTATTTACATAAACTGCTAATTCAGCTATAGATTCATCCATCAAGACTCAGGCTTATACAACTGACAGCTCAAGTATCACACCAGGAACCCTGCTAACAGTGGAAGAAACTCATGCACACCAGTCATTGTGCAAGAAAATCCCATGCTAAAAGCAAAGTCTCTCAAAGATGAACTCATAAAGAAGTTCCTTTAACAAACTAACGGGATAATTCTACCTCCAACTCTAAAGGACTTTGCAAGTCTTCCCACATTTGAAGAAGTGACCTGAGACCTCAAAGACAGTTTTAACTATCTGCAATGCTAAAGTATTTCTTAGAAAAGACTTTATCAGAGCTTCCAAGGTGTTGAATCTGTGTATGATCTCTTAACAATCGATGAAGTAAAATCTCTTCAGTATCTAAGAGAGCGTTGGAAATTGACCTATGCAGAAGCATTTCATTTGATGCAAAGCCTTTTTGAAAATCACTGCTTAACCTCCCTAGTGGTCTGATTATGTCCATATTTCTGTGCTCAAAGCGGTAAATTTTTTTGCATGGAAATATGTATTTTTTTAATTGTAGGCCTGTACTTTTTAGGAATAACTCACTGAAATCTATCTGAACAAGAGTCTAGTAAACATCCCGGTTATGATAAAATTTGAAACACAAAATCATAAATTATAATTTAATAAATAATCATGAAAAATAATAATATAATAATAATAAATTTAATTCAATAATATAATCAAACCAAAAACACTGAAATTTGAAATATAGCGCCAAGTTCGCACATCACTGAGCAAAGTCGCAAAATTGTTTTCAGTGTCTGATGACGAATTTCCCCACAAATCATTATCACTAAATTCTGCAAGTAGTTCTAATTTACTATCGCTGTTCTCTAGATGGTCTAAAACCGATTTTGACCTAAAGGGACGCTTTTTGGATGCCATGGATGTTTCTCAGTTTCCAGGCAGAAAGAACAGTAAAAATGCAGGCAGGGCACAGGACAAAGCACTCGGGACAAAATGTATGTGAAATGCTTTGATACAGTAATGTTATACTATGTGATTTTAGTGTATTTAGTGAATGTCACTTTTTGTCATTTTCAAATTTCCCACCGTTCCGTCCCCCGTATGTCCCGACGTCGCAGGGAACTGAACCCAGATGACAGATGCCGGCATCGGCCAGAGGACATTACATGGGACACTGCAGGAGGGACATCGCGGGAGCGCAGGACAAGGTAAGAGAAGAACAGATGCCGGAGCAGCGTCGCATGGTAAGCCCGAGTGTAGCTCGGGTTACCGCTTTTGGTACTGAAACTTTACCCCGAGCTACACTTGGGAATACCTCCAGGGAGGTTAAGGCAAGGCAAGTTTCATTCTGCAAACTGAGTTTGATCCAATTTTCAGTGCGATTATGTAGTGCAACTTAGATGCAACTTGGATGTGGTTTGCATATTTTAGGAGGCCAAAGTTGCACTGGAATTGCACCAAAGTAGCACAGGAAACTCCCCAACTTCCAAAATTGTGCTGTGCTGAGTTGCATTGATGTGAATGGGCAAACTTGAAAAAAATGTTATTTCCATTGTCAGGCAATTCTGTCTGCAGTGCATATGAAATACGCTAGCGTGAATAGAGCCTAAAAGATCTCCATTTTTGGGGCTTCATTTAGGCTCTTTACAAAGCCATTCCACAAGCTCATCACAGCTCCAGTATATGAACAAACAGGAGAGCGATCTTGTCAAATCTTTGGACTAGGCTGAATGGAATAAAATTGGGGATGCTGTAGCAAAATCCTCCCCTAATATACTGTCACAATAAAATTCTTATAAAGTGCTATCCTGCTGAAATATGACGCCAGATAGCATCACAAGATTTGTCCCAGGTGCAACATTGGCCTGCTTTCAAGGATGTAGAGAAAGCTGCATTTTTTAGCTTACCTTGTGGCACTGTCCTAAGGCTAGTTGATTCTGAATGTGAATATATACATGATTAGGTCAGTCCTGAACTGCAACCTGACACAGAACCCTTGGGAAGCTTTCCTACATAGTCTAGTTTCAGACATCTCTAAACACGAACAAAAACTAGCAGAGTTTGTGTTTCCAGGCTAATGTTGGCTAAGGCTTTGGAAAAGCTATCAGTTTCACAGAGGTGAAACAGAGTATAATGGGTATTATGGTGCATGAGAAGCTCACTGCAAAACTTAATGATACTCACTCTAAATATCTTAGCCCTGGTTCACATATATGCGGCCGTAGGGGCTGTGTTTTGCATGGGCATGAGAGCCCATTCATTTGAATGGACTCCAGTGCCCCAGGACATGCAGGGAAGAAGTCCCTGCACTTCTGAAAAGCAGCCCGCACAGGAACCTCGGTTCCCAGTACAGTTGCGTTTTCCAGTGTGAGTGGCGTGCCATTAGAATTAATAGCTCCCGCCAGCGGGTCCGCATTCCTCTGTGCGGGTGGTGCGGCTGCACGGATTTTCATGCTGATCCGCAGCTGCACCACCCGCACATACTGTATGTGAACCTAGCCTTAGAGCTGATTCACACATGTGCACTGCAGATTGAAGCTCAGGTTTCACAGCTAATTGATACAGAAGTTGTTCACTGGTTCATATCAGGTGCATGTCAGGTTCAGGACAGGATTAGCTCAGGATCTTATCCTGTTCACATACATGCGGTTTAGAAACGGTTCTCATGGAAGTCAATAGCCTGTAATCTGCACCTGAACCAGACCACACTGCTCAGAAATCGTACAGGACTTTTTTTTAAACCGCGCTGAATCTGCACCACCAGTGCACTGGACATATGTGAATAGGCACCATAGGAAGCAATGTTTTTTCACATGTCATGTGGATTGGATGTAGTTCAATGTGTGCAATGTCCTGAGACTCCCGCATGCATGCATGGGAGTGACATTATCGCGGCTTGGCCAGACAGGCGGCTGGAGTTCACAAACTCAGAAGGAAGACCAGGGGAAGATGGAAGCCCTGTCAGTGGTGACAGTGCACCACTGGAGGGCTTCATTTTAAGGTAAGTACTTCATAATGTACTAGTATGCGATGCATACTAGCACATTATAACATTGCCTTGCAGGGTTCTTTTTTAATCTGAGTTTACTACCACTTTAAAATTTGGTCTCCATGGCTAGATTACAATAGCCACTTGACTGTTCCCTCCTTTTGCTCTAATATACCCTTCACAGCATTATAGAAATTGTGCATTCAACTGGTCCCCATGGGCTTCCCGGCCCTCAATTTTCACCCCCAAAACAAATCCCCTTCCTTAAATATTTCCTCTCCCACCAACATTTGCCTGCTACCTCTTGATCACCACCCTCTTCTTTTTCCCCCCTCTCTTTTATTCTCCGCCTCTATCATTCAATATAACTTTTCTTCCCTACCCCACGCCTTGAGTATGTCTGACCAATGCTTGTTACAATCCCTTTTCTCCTTGGCTAACTCTTGTGCAATTCCACAACATGGACATTAAGGCTATTTATGTAACCTCCATAGCAAAAATCTCCAGTACAATGCATCTTCTTATTGCTAAACACAGCAATCATTTGTCTCTTGGATTTCTGGGTTTGGGAATTTGTTGAGTCGTACCGAACAGTGGTAATTCAATGCTGATGACAATGATACTCCTCCATAATAATAGTACCACTCCAAAAATGAAATGTGTTAAATAAATATAACCCTAGTAGCATAAATGTCACCTTCACCCATGAAGTTGTCAAAAATATCTAATTATAAATATGCCACCTAAAACAAATATAATCTAACAATATAAAACTATCTCCATAAAGCCCAAAATATTAAAGTCCAAAAAATTTAGATCAAAGTCACCTCAAAAGAAAAAAAGAAATAATACATAGTGCATTATCCTTATAAATAAATACTGCAAAACAATGTTGGTCCGGCGGCCATCTTAGACACTCTGAATGTAAGCTGGATTTTCACTTCTCCCTTATTAATATTTGGAAAATGTGCCAATAAACATACTACACTATCAAAATACCTCTGTTTGGTGGCTTAATTCTGAGCCATTTAAGGTGGTGTAGTGTCTTTTGGTACAACCGGTGCAAAGTGGTTGGATTCTTGTAAGGAGCTATCCTTGTGTGCTGGATTGGTTTACTGCGAGGTCTGCAGTGCTTCCGGTGTGTGTGCTATTGGAGTCCCCCCCCCCCCCCCCAGGTTGTGACCAGATCCATGATGACCACCAGGGTCCTCCCCAGAGATTATATATATGATATACGCATATAACTTGCACTTCTGGTGAGTGCAAGCACACTTCATTTTCTTTGAAACAAGAAGTCACCTGCACCAAACTGTTATGTCGCTAAAAGTGCTGGAGTATCATATTGATCAGTATTCATTCATATCCATTCACAAGTTCTCTGGACCATTTTTGAAAGCACTTTATTGTATTTCAGTATTGATCCTTTTATAATTTTATATGGTTAATAGCTGTTCACTTTCATCATTGTCACTTTATTTATTGATGTATGTTCATCCATTCACATTTGCACTTGTCACTTTGTTGACAATTGTTTTGGATTTCACTATTGTTGTGCAGTTTTTTTCTTACGCTCTATGCACATAGTCACTTTACTGTTAGCGCTGCATATTTGTCTTATGATTTATTTGACTATTAAGGGGTTTATCCTTCTATGCTAGCAGCGTTCTTGTTTTGTGCACTCACTCAAATTATCTTATTTTATGGATTGCAAAAAATGGTCTGGTCAGGAAGGGGGGTAAATCCTCTGGAGGGCAGGTGGTTAAAACCAGATTTCATGCTCTAAACAAAGATATCTGTTGTGTGTCTTTTACTATAATTGCTTGATATAAAACCAAGCTATAGTTTATGCTCTCTGGTTCATATGCTATGTCTTAAAACCAAAACAGTTTTGTTCATGTTGGATACAGAAGCATGGTGAGAGCCATTATCCACAAATGGAGAAAACTTGGAACAGTGGTGAACCTTTCCCAAAATTATTCCAAGAGCACAATGACGACTCATTCAGGAGGTCATAAAAGAACCCAGAGCAACATCTAAAGAACTGCAGGCCTTACTTGCCTCAGTTAAGATCAGTGTTCATACAGGGGCGGACTGACAACTCATGGGGCCCCCGGGCAATAGGGGATCATGGGGCCCCTGTGTCCTTGCCCAAACTCAAAAAAGCCTATGAAAAAGTTACCAGGGGCATCTCATGGGGCCCCCTACTGACCCCGGCCCCTCAGGCAGTGCCTGAGTTTCCAAATGGTCAGTCCGCCCCTGTTTTCATAATTCAACAATAAGAAAGAAACTGGTCAAAAATGGCATCCATGGAGAGTTCCAAGGTGAAAACCACTGTTCACCAAAAAGAACACAAAGGCTCATATCAAATTTGCCCAAAAACATCTTGATTATCCCCTAGTCTTTTGGACATTCTGTAGACTGAAGAGACAAAAGTTGAACCTTTTGGTGGAAGGTGTGTGTCCTGTTACATTTGGCATAAAACTAACACAGCATTTCAAAAAGAGCATCATACCAACAGTGAAACATGGTGGTGGTAGTGTGATGGTCTGGGGCTGCTTTGCATAATTGATGGAACCATAAATTCTGCGCACTACTAGAAAATCCTGAAGGAGAATGTCTGACCATCAGTTTGTGACCTCAAGTTCAAGCGCACTTGGGTTATGTAGCAGGAGGTTTAGGGGGCAATTACTTTTTCACATAGGGCCAGGCAGGTTTGGACAGCTGTTTTCCCTTAATAAATTAAATCATCATTTAAAAACTGCATTTTATATTTTACTCAGGTTATCTTTGTATAATAATAAAATTTGTTTGATGATCTAAATCATTTAAGTGTGATAAATATAGTATGCAAAAGCAATATATAATTTCATTGTTCCAAGCTGGACCAACGTAACTATGCTGTAAAAGTCACATCTGGAATTCATAGAACAAATCTTTGCCCTTATAATGTATACAGTACTATAATTTAATAATCATTTTGTTGAATTGTGTCTTGTTTTCGCTCATCTCCTTTTCAAGGAATAATAAAAGTATGTTTTCTGCTGATATCACACTGATAACTACCAGAAGTTGTCAGCATGTTTTATTTATTTTATTAAGTATACACTGTGTTTATATGGTATTGTGTTAATAGCATAATAATTTATGCTGATTCAGAAGGAAAAGGGGATGTTAAATAAAAGAAAAAAAAAAGAAAGCGATGGAAGGGAAGGAAAAGGTAGGAAAAGGAAAGGCAAGGGAAAAGTAAGGGAATAAAAATGGAATAGGGAAAAGGGGGAAAGTGAAAAGAAAAAGAATAAAAAGGGAAAGGAAGGAAAGGAAAGAGAAGGGAAATAAGAGGGTAATGGACTGGAAAGCAAAAGAGAGGGAAAGGAAGGAAAGTGAACGGAAAGAAAGGCAAAAGGAGGAAAACTATCCTATGAAACACTGAAAATTGTCCACATAATCTACAAATGTAAGAACAGAGATACAGTAAAGAGTCAAGCCTCCTTCCATGTCTGATGTCAACAAACGGAAAATTGCTGTTTTTTATATATTGGTGTTTTGTCTCATCCTGCTTTAAGCTGCAGAGTCATCCTAGTTAAGCCACTTAGGAATATTCAAGACTCAAGCTAAACCAGGCAACATCAAAGTTTTTCTATTAATGCTTATTTCAGGTTTTATAACATATGCATGGATCTGGTTTCCATGATACATATGTAACACCCTGCTGTGATTCAAGTTGCAGGATGTTGAGAGAGACACAAGATGGCAGTGTCCTGTAATTCAGTGGCACTCACTCTATAACAGTTTCATGGACATTGCATGCTGAACCGCTGGACTTTGCTGGAGAGCAGTGTACCAAAGGACTACAAATCCCAGAGGTGTGTGGGCAGAGGCATTTATATACAGAAGTCCAGGAGATTGGACAGTAGGTGAAAGGGAAGAGAGCTTGAGAGCAGAAGTAGAGAGACAGTTGTGCTGACTGCCGGAGAACCAGACCTGACCGTAGAGCTAGAGAGGAGTGAGGCAAGGAGGAATCGCTGACCACTAGCCTTCCCACCCTGTTCAGTGAGACAGTCTGCCAGCAGGTGACCCAGAGTCCGGTGACCGGACGCATCACTGCAAGTGAGACCGGAGAACCTGTGGGGGCCCCCATCAGCTGAGGGAGAGAGACTGCCAGGACCATCTGGAAGCCACCGATCAGGTGAGAGAGTCCCATACACCAACCAAACAAGTGAACACTGACATTCTTCTCACATCTTGCACATTTGTAGCACAGTCCAATAGTCAGACCTGACCACAGTGCACACCTTCTGCAGGCAAAATCACATCAGTGTTCCCTTAACCATCAGCCTACCGTCTTAAAGGAACCTCTACTATCATTGCCATTAGTTACTACAGCCCAGAAATCAGTTGGCATTTGACAGCAGGCGCTTCCACCAACCTATGACACCTTTTTGCCTAAAATTTGTAACTTGCTCGGTGCATTAAAGGGACACCACCCAAGTCAAGTGCCACTTAAAGGGATAGTACTTGTCCTCATGGCTTCTTTTACTTGCATTGATCCTTGGAGGAAATGTTATTTTCATCTCTTCCCCTTTAAAAGGTCTGGATCATTATAGTGCACTAACTGGGCCCCAATGAGCATGCAGAGGATTCCTCACTGTATTTAAAGGGCTGTTAGGTCCTAGGTAAATAGGTAAAGAGCTCTTTCCTATCTCAGATTTAAACCTTGCCATTAGATTCTGAAGGTCCAAAGTGAGCTAGTTCAACCATTGATAGTTTTCTTTGCTCACTGGGGACTAGAAACACCTCAGGTTGGAGGTATTGGGTTAAATTCTGAAAGACAGGCCCGCTAGCACTAATTAATATTCTGCTTTATGTGTTTGATTAGAGCTGATAAGAGTGACAATTGCCATTACATAAACCTATACTACTTTGTGCTGTTTAACCAAGCTTACATTGAATTTTAATATAAACATTATATCAGTTTACTCCAATCTGTGTGTGAGTCTACTTTCTGGTAGTAATTTACTCTGGTCAGAGGAGTACTGTGGTGTCAGCAGGGGTTGGGCTTTCAGAAAAGGGCCCAGAACAACAGGGAGCCCAAAAATAACTTAGTGACTCCTAAGGGGGTAGTGCTATATGTGGGGGCTAGTCCGGGATATCCCTGTCCAGAGAAACTGTGTACCCTGAGAAGGAAGCATGGAACCCTCTAAGATCACTGCATGGTGCCAAGAGGAAAATGGAAGGCCAGAGCGGTGTGTGGTGCTGAGCCTTCTTGGGGATAACTGGATTGAAGAGCAAGTCGAGCAGATGTTGATAGCGTGCATCCCTGACCAGAGTTTGAGTGTCCTCGACATCGGAAGTAATCCACATGTACCCAATGTGTTGGTACTGACTGAATTTGAAAAAGGAATTCCTCCCTTGTGCGAAGAAGAGAGTATACAATTGTCTGACACAGTGATGGCACAGTTGTTATGAACGAGCTCCACTGACGATGGCACAGAGAGTTTGAGGAAAGGAATCCCTGAACCCGAGCTGTCTATTTCAGCAGACACTGTGAAGGGTATACCCGCTACTTCACTGGCCAAACTATATGTTTATAGATACTCTACTGAAGAACTCTACTTCTGTCACCAGTCATAACTACTGAAGACTAAGGTTCTTTTCTAGTAAGGCCCCTACTCCCCTGGGGGAAGATGACTTTGACACTTGGGTTGATCAAGCCCTCCAGGCCACAGAGGAGTTGGAAGCGGCAGATGCTGTGAAGAGACAGAGGGTAGTGGAGAGCTTATGAGCTCCCGCCTCTGACATTGTGCAAAATCTAAAACAGGATAAGCCAGGCTGTACCACCCATGGGTGTCCTGAAGCCCTGTGGGAAGTTTTTGGGTGAGTCATGAACTGTACAGAACTGCCTTATTTGTTTGATCCAATTGCACAGAAGCTCAGGGTCAGCCACCCCTTTGGCACAAGAAGCCTTGATGGCAGCCAAGGCCAGGAAAAGAAGGCAGAAGTTCAGGGTGGAACCAATCCCAGGGCTTCCTCTTGTGTCACTCAAGCCATTCCAACCATGGAGGGAGTGCCCCAGGCGAAGGCCATAGCTTTAATGGATGGCATAGTGCAGACCCTGTCCCAGTTGGCTCAAGCCCAAGCCATGATTCAACAGTCCTTTTTGCAAGGTTCAAAAGACAGTAGGTCAAGTCATGGAGGCTCATGTTGCTATGCAGAAGGCCATGTCGGAAATGGGACAAATGCTGTCAGCAATGGCAGTTGGGGGAAATCCAGCCCTGGGTACCTCAGATGTTGTTTCCAGTGTGGAGAACCGGGACACCTGCGGGCCCAATGCCCACAGACGGAGCTAATGGCCGACCTTACGACTGAAGTAGTACAAGCAATAAAGAAATTATTCTTCCCAAAGATGGCGGAAAACTTCCGGGGGCCTCAGTTAACCACTTCCCATCCGGCCCATGTACATAAATGGCTGGATGGGAACAGTTCAGGAGCGGGTTTCCATTTATGCTGCCATTTATGCTTGTCCTCTAGGCACAGCGGAACACCGATCACTGTACGGGACCTCTGTGTGAGGTCCCGATCATGTGATCACTGATTGGCCAATCAGTGATCACATGAATAGTAGTAAGCAAGATGTCACTTGCTGACATCATTGCTTACTATTAGTGAAATCTGTGAATGATCACAGAGGTCACATGGTACAAGGCTATTCACAACAACTTTGTACCATGTGACAAGCTGTGGCCAATCACAGCTCTCACACCATTTCTCAATGGCTGCAAGATTGCAGTCAGTGAATGAGAAATGATTGCTTTTACAGCCTTTATGAGTGTAAAAGCAATCAGTGTACACTGTATTGCTAGGGTGACAGTATGTTTAAAAAAAAACATAAATATTAATATAAAAATATAAAATAAAAATGTAAACAAATTTTTTTTAAATTATAATTTTTGGTTATAAACTAATTTGGGTTATTTTTTTTTTTACTAAAAAGATAACTGAATACATTTTGGCCAAGATTTATGTAGAAAGAAAACTTCCGGGGGCCTCAGTTAACCACTTCCCATCCGGCCCATGTACATAAATGGCTGGATGGGAACAGTTCAGGAGCGGGTTTCCATTTATGCTGCCGTTTATGCTTGTCCTCTAGGCACAGCGGAACACCGATCACTGTACGGGACCTCTGTGTGAGGTCCCGATCATGTGATCACTGATTGGCCAATCAGTGATCACATGAATAGTAGTAAGCAAGGTGTCACTTGCTGACATCATTGCTTACTATTAGTGAAATCTGTGAATGATCACAGAGGTCACATGGTACAAGGCTATTCACAACAACTTTGTACCATGTGACAAGCTGTGGCCAATCACAGCTCTCACACCATTTCTCAATGGCTGCAAGACTGCAGTCAGTGAATGAGAAATGATTGCTTTTACAGCCTTTATGAGTGTAAAAGCAATCAGTGTACACTGTATTGCTAGGGTGACAGTATGTTTAAAAAAAAACATAAATAATAATATAAAAATATAAAATAAAAATGTAAACAAATTTTTTTTAAATTATAATTTTTGGTTATAAACTAATTTGGGTTATTTTTTTTTTACTAAAAAGATAACTGAATACATTTTGGCCAAGATTTATGTAGAAAGATTATTTATTTGCAAACTTTTATAAGAAAAACGCTTTTTTCAAAATGTTTGGACTTTTTCATTTATATAGCAAAAAAACTAAAATCACAGTGGTGAATAAATACCACCAAAATAAAGTTTTATCTGTCTCAAAATAATGCCAAAAAAACTCATATGGGTACAGTGTTGCATGACCGCGCAATTGTCATGCAAAGTGTGATAGCACTGAAAGCTGAAAATTGGCCTGGACAGGAAGGGGGTAAAAGTGTCCGGACTTAAGTGGTTAAGGAGCCAGCTGAGGACCCAAAGAAAACTGTAAGCTCCAATTCTCAGGGAACACAGACCTTAAAGTCTAAAACCACACAGACAGCCGCTATTAATTGACCCCTAGAGCCAATTCAACTTCCAACTCCATTGACTGGGAATCTAACACAGGGAAATGATACACACCACTCCAGAAAACTGGAAAAGCCAACACCTAAGAAGCGAGCAGCTCAACTTGGAAAAACCCAGATCAGAAGCGCAAATCCCCAACCCTAGAGACTTCCAGATGAGCTAGTAGGACCATCCTCAGTAGTCTCCATTCAAGTGGAGGGAGTCTACATCAAAACTTCTACAACAAGCACTTAAAGCACATATCCCTATGGAATCTAGAAGAGTTAGAGATTTGGGGAATCGGGACCCAGAAATGCCCTTATGACAGCTACATACCTATCCGCCCATTTTCAGCCCAACCTTAACAGGGAGAACAGTGACTTTGATACTCTGGCATTAGTCTGCCCTAGGCCTTCGGAGATAGAGCAGTGCTCCCTACTAATAGGGACCAATACCAACCTAGTACACAGGCTCTTTACTCCACTAGCCGAGCAGAACATGATACCCATAGACAGCATCCACCCACAACTGCACCAAGTCTATCAAAGAGTTGTCAGAGAGTTAAGGGCTCCAGAAGAAGAAGTGGGGAAGGTTTGGAAGAATAGGACTGAAGAGAAAGTGCTCCAGCCAAGGGTCACCTGTTTGAAAGCCTGAGTCAAATTGAGCTGGGATCAGCCAGGGCCATTTGTGGTGCTGGAAATGGAGAACAAAGGAGGGACAGATGAGGTAGAGGTAATTCCAGAAGTGATCACTATGAAGGCTCTGCAGCACAACAGGGGTAATGTTTTTGTTTGAGTTTGTAACAACACAGCAGACCCCATAACCCTAAAACCCAGGACTCTGCTTCGGCAAGTGAATATAGCCACCCCAGTCAGTACACCCGAGTCACCAGACAACTCCGTTGGGGGGGGGGTCAGCCTTCAAGACTCCCCTCTGTCAGAGAAGTGGAAGCACAGAGCAAGAGATAGGCTGACAAGCTGGGAAAGAGTGTTTACCAGGAACAACTATGGTGTTGGATGCGCCAAGAGTGCTCAGCTTCGAATTTTGCTTAAAGAAAACAAGCTTTTTTGGGAGTGGGCCTGACAGGTCCCTTTGAGGGACCTGGGAGACCTCAGAGAACAGTTGGCAGAGTTGAAGAGGGCTGGGATCATCCAATGGTCCAGGAGTCCCGATGCCTTCACTATCATAGTGGTACGTAAGAAGGATGGTACCCTGTGCACTGTGCATTGACTACATAACACTAAACAAACGGACCATTCCAGATCAATACACAACTCCATGGATTGAAGATACATTGCAGTGCCTGTTAGGAGCCAAATGGTTTAGTGTGCTGGATCTGAAGAGTGGATACTATCAAATCCCTATGCACCCTAAAGACAGAGAGAATACCGCCATCATCAGCACACTGGGCTCTTAATCGTATGCCACAGGACCTAACCAGAGCACCCGGCACTTTCCAGAGGCTAATGGAATGTGCCGTAGGAAATATGAATCAAATTTAGGTCCTGGTCTACCTGGACGATATAATTGTGTTCAGGGGAACCTTGGAAGAATATGAAGAATATGTTCCAAAGACTCCATGAGGAATGCCTGACACTGTCCCTGGAGAAGTGTCAACTCTACAGAATTCCGTTACTTACCTGGGGCATGTAGTCTCTGCAGAAGGTGTGGCTACTGTCTTCAGCAAGATTGAAGCTATGACTACCTAGCCCCAACCTAACAACATCACTGAATTGAGGTCATTCCTCGGATTCTGAACATACATATTATTGCGGTTATTATTAAGGTTTGTGGAGGGATTTGCTAAGACCGCCGCACCTCTCACTGGCCTTTTGAAGAATATGGAGGGAGAGACTTAGGACTGAGCAAGAGCCCAAAACGGGACTTGAAGACCTTGTGAACCCATCAGTGGCCAGTGGACTGGGCAGATACAGCAGGCTTTTATCAAGCTAAAGCAGTGTTTAACAAAAATTCCAGTGTTGGCTTACGCAGACCCCTCCAAGCCACACGACCTCCATGTAGATGCCAGCCGAGAGGGGCTTGGGGCAGTCCTGTACCAGGAGCACGCTGAGTTGCTACGACCCATAGCATTTGTGAGCTGGAGCCTCTCCCTCGCTGAAAGGAGTTGCCCAACACATAAGCTGGAATTCCTTGCTTTGAAGTGGGTTGTGGTGGATAAACTGAAGGATTATCTTTACAAAAATCCACTGACCTATGTACTCACCACAGCTATGTTAGATGCCACTGGACATCGATGGCTGGCTGTTCTGTCTGGATTCTGATTCAGCCTGAAATACCAACCTGGAATAGGGAATAAAGATGTGAATGCCCTATCATGGCTGCTTTGCCACTGAACCAAGCTGGTTGCAAGTATGGCCAGAAGAGGTACAGGCCATGAGTCAGGAAGTTGAGTATGTGGCCAAAGGAGTGACCTATGCTGCGGTGGTGGGAGCTTGAGGTGCCCATCATACTGTAATGTGTCTCAGCTGAAGGGTTACCACAGCTTTCCACTAGCAAGACATGCAGGAAGCTCAGAATCGAGACCCACTATGCCAATTAACAAGAAGAACCCTTTTGGAGATGCAACCCGACCTACTTTGAGTGGAAGATCCCCCATTCCAAAGTTATCCATAGGTAGTGGGATAGATTGGAACTGAGGATTGGGTGGGCACAGCTCCTGTTCACCTTACCCCCTCATCACATCAGGGGTATGTAGAAAGGCTGAAACACTAGTTAGAGACTGCTTATGAGAAAGCTAAGCAGGGTTCCCAATCCGCAGGGGAGAGGAACAAGTGGCATCATGATTCCAAGGTGAAACTGCAGGATTTGCAGCCAAGCGAGTACTGCAAAGAAATTTTTAGTTCCTGGAAAACATAAAATCACAGCCCGCTGGAAATCTCAACCATATGTCATCTATCGGAAGCTGCCAGACCTGCCTGTTTATCAGATCCACCCAGAAGGGAAGAAAGGTCCAGTGAAATCTTGGTACCAGAAACCATCTTCTGCACTTGTCTGAGCAAGTCCCAATCTTCCCACTCAGCCACACAAGCCTCCCCCATCCCCTTCTAAATCCACCGCAGCCCTAGAGGAGGAGGGGACTGACAAGGAAAAAGGGGTGGAAATGGGAATAGACTGGCAACCATTTTTATCTGGAAGGAGATAGTGTCACCACTCAAGAGGAGCCAAGGGAAAGAAGGGAGATAAGCACACCCAAGAGATTGACTTATGATGTTTTGGGTGAGAGCTCTGAGGAAGCCTTCCATGCTAGCCAAAGAATTTTAGAAGCTCCCATTTGCAGTCTATTGGAGAAAATTCAAGAATCTGTAAGCCCCCCTGCTGACACCATTCCTGAGGAGGTCTTCAAACCCATGACCTTACCTCTTGATCTCCTAATCCTTGATGGGAGTCTTTTCTGAAGAAGTTAATTAATAATGAACACCTTCCAATTGTTGTTTCTCCTGATTAAGGTGAGTTTTTTTTCCTTGCTTAATGTATATATGTTATGTCAAATGTTATCAGTTCGTCTTTTTGTTCTTTGGGGGACCAAAGACTTCAAGTGGGGGGAATGTGTAACACCTTGCTATAATGCAAGTTTAAGAATGTTGAGGGAGACACAAGATGGCTGTGTCCTGCAATTCAGTGGCACTCACACTCTGTAGAACATCCCCATGGACCTTGTATACTGAACTGCAGGACTTTGCTGGAGAGCAGCGTACCAGAGGACTACATTTACCAGAGGAGCTGGTATTTGGGCAGGGGACATTTATATATATAAAAGCCATGGAGACTGGACAGTAAGTGAGAGGGGAGAGAGCATGAGAGCAGAAGTAGAGAGAATGTTGTGCTGACGGTCTGCCAGCAGGTGACCCAGAGCGCGGTGACTGGACGGAACGCTTCAAGAGAGACAGGAGAACCTGTGGGGGCCCCTATCTGCTGAGGAAGACAGAATGTGAGGACCTCCTGGAAGCCACCAATTGGGTGAGAGAGTCCTATTTTTGATTGAAAAGATACTTTTATTACAGAAGCATCAAAAACAACATGATACTTGTAATCGGGGTACATCTCACCCTGTACTGCGACGCAGCGCACCACATTGCAATACAGTTCCAAGCATACGATAAATACATTCAGAAATAAATACATTCGCTCAGCGGTATGATGCCTGACGTGATGTGCGTGGAGGATGAATCCCCCGGACCAACACGTCATGCATAACGCCGCTTACCCCAAAAACCATAGCATCCTAATACACAATACTTTTCCTAATGTCACGATGTCATGCAGAAAACGAAAAACCGAAAGTTACAATCTACAATAAGCATCGGGTGTGTGGGGGGGGAGGGGAAGAAAGGGGGAAAACACAGGCCCGAAGCTTTATTGAAGGGACAAAGACACGCAAGGGGGGGGGGGGGGGTAGGGGGAAGGGGAAATCTTCAGATGTCCTCTTCCTCCTTAAAGTCCATCAAGGAATAGTCTCTGAGCAGACTGAGGATCAGTCTGCGGCAGTCCTCAATGGACATCCTCTCCCGCTGGTGGATGAGGCGCTTTCTGGCGCACCATGGAGCGTCCTTAAAACAACACAGCACCCGCCAGGCGCCGTCAATGTCCTCCAGAGAAAAAGTCCCACAGAATAGTCCATTCAACACCCCAAAGTAAGTGATGGCTGTCTGTGGTACAAAGTCCTTGAGTTCAGGTTCCAGGACCCCCAACAGGGCCTGAGCAAATGAGCACTCCCAGAAAACGTGGTGAGACGTTTCCTCATGGATGATGCAGAAGGGGCAGTGTCTGTATCTGCTCAGGTTCCTGGCATGCATAAATGTCCTGAGAGGCAACCCCCCTTGGATTGCCATCCATGTGAGAGAGTCCTATACACCAGCCAAACAAGTGAACACTGACATTCTCATATCTGCCACTTTCCTGCACACAGTTGCGGACATTGCATATACACTCACTGGCCACTTTATTGGGTGCATCTGCTTAATTACTTGGTAACACAAATTGCTAATCAGCCAATCACATGGCTGCAACTCAATGCATATGTGCATCTAGGTGTGGTGAAGATAATTGCTGAAGTTAAAACTAAGCATGAGAATGAGGAAGAAAAGGGATTTAAGTGACTTTGAACGTGGCATGGTTATTGGTGCCAGACAGGCTGGTCTGTTTCTTTCAAACACTGCTGATCTACTGGGATTTTCATGCACAACCATCTAAAGGGTTTACAGAGAAAAAGAGAAAATATCCAGTGAGTGGCAGTTGTGTGGATTAAAATGCCAAGTTGAGGTCAGAGGAGAATGGACTTTCGATTTCAGCTGCAACATTCAGATGGTGGTGTCAGAATTTGGCATAAACAACATGAAAGCATGGATCCATCCTACCTTGTTTTAACGATTCAGGCTGGTGGTGGTGGTGTAATGGTGTGGGGGATATTTTATTGGCACTAACAAGGTGTACCTAATAAACTGGCTGGTGAGTGTAGTTAACAAATGTTTTGGCCTAGTTCCCCTGGCTGCTACTATTTAACATATTTGTAGCACAGTCCAATCGTCAAAGCTGACCACAGTGCATGCCTTCTGCAGGCCAAACCACACCAGTATTCTCTTAATCATCGGCCTACCCTCTTAAAGGAACCTCTACTATCATTGCCATTAGTTACTACAGCCCAAAAAAGTAGTTGCCATTTGCTAGCAAGCATTTCTGACAACTTCTGACAACTTTTTGCCTAAAATGTGCAACTTGCTCAGTGCATTAAAGAGACACCACCAAATTCAAGTGCCACTTAAAGGGATAGTACTTGTCCTTACTTCTTCTTTTCCTTGTATTAATCTTTGGAGGGACTTTCACTTTCAGCTCTTCCCCCTTAAAAGGTCTGGATCATTATAGTGAACCAACTGGGCCCCAATGAGCGTGCAGAAGATTCCTCACTGCATTTAAAGGGCTGTTGACTACCCTAGGAAAAGAGCTCTTTCTATTTCAGATTTAAACCTTGCCATCAGATTCTGAGGGCCCAAAGTGAGCTAGTTCAACCTTTGATAGTTTTCCTTGCTCACTGGGGTCTAGAAATACCTCAGGTTGGAGGTATTGGGTTAACTTCTGAAAAGCAGGACTGCTAACACTAATTGATATTCTGCTTTATGTTTTGTTTCTTTGCTTAGAGTTGCTAAGAGTGACAATTGCCATTACATACATCTATACTACTTTGGGCTGTTTAGCCAAGCTTACAATGAAGTGTAATATAAACATGATATCCGTTTACTCCAATCTGTGTGTGAGTCTACTTTCTGGTGGTAATTTACTCTGGTCAGAGGAGTACTGTGGTGTCAGCAGGGGTTGGGCTTTCAGAAAGTGGTCCACAATGACAGGGAGTCTGACAGTAACTCAGCGACTCCTAAGGGGGTAGTGCTATATGTGGGGGCTAGTCCAGGTTCTCCCTGTCCAGAGAATCTGTGTACCCTGAGAAGGAAGCATGGAACCCTTCAAGATCACTGCATGGTGCAAAGACGCACCATCTATGCTTCCAGCAAAAACATACTGTAGTATACATTTATTTTATACCTATCAAGTTGTTCTATATACTCCCTTATTACCAAGCCATTTTTCAGTGATGTGATGGCTTGACTGACAATTGCTCTGTCATGCAACACTGTACCAAGTACAATGAGATTGATAGTGTTTCCTTACGATGGCATGTATTGACCACTGGGTTTTAAATACCAGTTAAAAAAGACCAAACATTTTGCTTACATTTACCTTTCATATCTCTACCCACCATCATCAATGGTCAATGGTACTTTAATCCCCATAGACCTTCAAAAAAAATTCCAGTCATTAGGGGTCAGTGGCAAATTAGCACCCCCCGCCCCATCCACCACCACCTTTAGAAAAAATCTCACCATGATTGGTTGTCCATGGCACTTTAAACCTCCTCCACCTTAAAATCCCGCAATCATTGGTGCTCACGGGCACTTTAAAAATCCCCGGTGCCACCTTTAAAATGACCCAATTGTTGGTTGCCAGTGGCACATTAACACCCCCTCACCACCACCACTACTTTTACCTGCCACAATTCTCCTTCCAGCTGTGTTTCTATTCACAGCAGGAGAAGGGGTGCTTCCTCTGTTGTAAATGGGCTGAATGTTTGGAAAATCTACTATTGTTTGCAAGTGTGATGCCTGGGATTGGTACACAGTGATCACATAGTACAGAATCACTCTCATTGGCTCTGCACATCTCAAGTGTGGTCTGAGCTATCCATAACTGGTCAGATTGCAGTTATTCACGGGTGCACTGACTACTGGAGTGGGTTTCCTAAAACATCTCTTATAAATGGCACTCTAGAAATACATAATGATCTCTACATATTTTATTTACAATACAGCAGTATTAAGGAGGTAAAGGTAATCAATCCCAATACCCTTTCAGTTAGAGGTTAAGGAGGAACACCCTTTATCTTCAGAAACTTTAAAACTCCCCACTCCAAAAAAAAAAAAGAATGTAGCAGTGGTAAAAAGTTCTTTAGAGCAGAAATAGAGCCACCAATGTAAAGTACAACTTTGCCCTAAATTGAAAAACTCTTCAGCAGGAAGGAGTTTTATTGTAGAAGACACATACAATGATATTTAAGGCATACCTATAGAGACACTTGTCATAGTTGCCAATGTCCTTATGTCAATCGTCAACTGGTCCTTCAAACCCTCAAATACAGCTGGTGTCATAGATGGTCAAATGGACATCATCAAGGTAACTACATATCTAAATAGAGACTACGACTGCACCATCCTTGGCGGATAGAAGGGTTTACTTTCACTTGCCTGTGCTTCATCCATCGTCCCTGCAAGTAAAGTTGTCCTGTGCCATATTACAGAGAAGATAGAATAGGGAAAAGGAACTAAAAGAGAGAGTAGACCTAAAGGCCAATTTGCTATGTTTACTTTTACATACAATAAGTAAAAGCATATCCAATGCTGTGATCTCTACTCGCATTGCACACTCTTTGTGCACTTTTCAGCTTGTATTGAGATGTGAAGTGCCATCTGCAAAGCATTCTCTCTTTGTTTTGCCCTATTTATAAAGCATCAAATTGTGCTTTATAAAACTGCACACGGAGCTTTAAAGTAGATGTAAACCCTAACTGGATGACATGTATTTTGCAAAAGCACTGTATATCATAAATACTTGTCCTTTTTCTTTTTTATTGAAAATCCTATTTTCACTTTTTTTCATTCTGTTTTGAATCTTTAGCTAACCTCATGCAGCCTCTTCAGCAATGTAGGATCTATATGTACTAGCTTCGGAGGTGACTGCATGGCATTTCTTGGGGCAAATTTCCTGATGGTGACAGTGATAGACAATTCTTGCACATTGTGTGTCTGTAAGCAGGGGCGGACTGACAACTCATGGGGCCCCCAGGCTAAAGGGGATCATGGGGCCCCTGTGTCCTTGCCCACACTCTAAAAAGCCTATGAAAAAGGCACCAGGGGCATCTCATGGGGCCCCCTACTGACCCCAGGACCTCGGGGCAGTGCCCGAGTTTCCAAATGGTCAGTCCGCCCCTGGTGCTACATCAATGCCACATATCATTGCCTACCAGTGCACATCAATGCCACATATTAGTGCGCAGCAATTTAGGATCTATATGTACTAGCTTCGGAGGTGACTGCATGGCATTTCTTGGGGCAAATTTCCTGATGGTGACAGTGATAGACAATTCTTGCACATTGTGTGTCTGTAAGCAGGGGCGGACTGACAACTCATGGGGCCCCCGGGCAATAGGGGATCATGGGGCCCCTGTGTCCTTGCCCACACTCAAAAAAAGCCTATAAAAGGTACCAGGGGCATTTCATGGGGCCCCCTACTGACCCCAGGTCCTCAGGCAGTGCCCAAGTTCTCGAATGGTCAGTCCGCCCCTGTCTGTAAGGTTTCTTATAGTCTCCACTGGAAATGCATATGACAGGGTGACAATGCAGGAGCCAGAAGCAAACTAAGGGCCAGAGGCAGAGTGTTTTCAATCTATTACAGGAAATGCCTAAAAAAGGGACCTTCATGGTAGGATTATCAGATATTATTTACATAAAATTTGGACTGGTCCCATGGTAAGCTTACCAAACTATGTACTGTCCTTGAAGACAGTCTTCTTGTTCTAGATATCACATCCCTACTGTGGACCCCGTCTAAGATAAGACCGCCCATGGAATATCTACCCATCCTCGTACAGCATACTCTACATATGTGGGATGTGTAACTGAACACAGGATTGTCCTCCAGACCTAGTCCTTTGATGCCACCATTTGGGTATAGTGCATTTCTTCCAACGCTACGTCTCTCGTTTTCTTTCATAGACTAGGAACACTCTTTCTCATACTTTAACCCAAGGGAACCTGCCACCCCTATCCAGACTCCTGACACACTTTTATGACCCCCTTTCAGCTTGCTTTGAATAGTCTCAATTGTGTCATAACCGTCAATCTATGTCACCACACAACATGCTCCTCAGGGCTCCCGCGGACTTCCTTACTCTTTAATCCTGCAGACAGGATATGTCTGAACCAATGAAAGTTAAAGCCTTTGCTTTTGCTCTTGTATGGACGATAATGAAATCAGGCACTGGAATGATAAACAGTTATTGTAATCAGAGAAATAGTACTCTTTAGGGACTTTATTATAACTTTTCATATAATGCAAGCTGGATATGAAAATAAAGCTTTAAATATAAATTTGTATAGCCACTCCAATTGTGGGGATAGTGAAGAGTATCTGTTTCTGCAAGTATTGTTTTTTGCTAAAATATTTACATATAAATGTGATGTACAGTATATGTCACTATACATGTACATACACATATGTATGATTGAGCATTAAAATTCTAAGCTGACAACGTATCATATTAAACAATACAATTAAGATTCCCCAGAATCCCTCTGTTCAACTCCTCATCAGTGCTCATTGGATCATTTAGATTCCAAGAGGGGCTTCACATTTAATTAAGCTAAAACCACTACCAGCAGGACAGAATCTTTGAGTTGCTCCACAACTGTTCTAAAGCGCTCCAGTTTGAATCGTCCTCTTTCCTAATTTTGTGAGGTTTTCATCTGCTTTTGGATCATCTGAAGAGCTATAAAAAGCCTACGCCTCCTTCTAACCCCATTAGGATGAAAGCTTTGGATTTTATTATTCATGTTTAATAGGAGGAAGCTGAAATTCCCCCAGGAAGTGTAAAAAAGGTAGTTTTTGATGTCTCAGATACAGAGACATTACTGCAAAGACACGATGTGAGTAGGCAGCGAAACATATAAGACACAAGAGGAAATAAAGAATTTCTCTGTCTAGTCCCATATAGCAAGCATTCACAACACAGTTATTTTGGGGCAGGTAATCCCCCATATCCATGGAGAATAAAGAAATATCATGTTTGGTTTTCCTTGAATAAAAAGAAGCGTGTTGCAGCAGAGTGCAGTTACAATATGTGCATAATGTATGTCTTTCAAACTGTTTCTACTGCATATTGTATGTAAAGGAAACGTTTAGTTCTGACCTTGTTTTCTTCATGCCCTCCTACACACTCCAAAATATACTGTTGAATGTTGGGCACTTGCAAAGATCCTCCTACATTTCTTCATGTCACATGTCATAATAAGATATGCTGTGTCTTTCCCCTGTTTAAAAAAAGATGTAAAGTCCCACATAACATTTTTTTTTTGAACTGTGACGTGTAAATACCAAATGCAGTTATTAGACAAACTTCATTATGTTTTATATAGAAAAGAAGTGTCAAGGAAGTGTAATAACACACAGCCCTATATAATAAAATATTATGTGTTCTTAACAGACCCTTAACACATTTGTGTTCTGCCAATATGTAGCCGCTCAGCAGGTTTTCTTACAGTGCCTGCCTCCTGCAGTTAGCTAGTCTTATTTTGCAAAAGTGAGATCTGCTAACCAATGCAAAGGGAATGCATACTGATTTAATGTATCATTTTGTTTTTCTTTTGTATTATTTTCAGAAATAAAATAAATTTTAAAAAACAAATTTAATTAGGCAAATATGAAATACTGCATATGCTCCAGGCTTCTTTTTGAATGTTTACAAGCATTTTTTATTATTTAAAAAGGCAGATTTTGCAGACTTCATTTTTGGCACAAGCTGAATTTTGACTTCTGAGTCAGTCAGAGGAATGATTTTTCACCACTCCCTGCCACTAACCCCAAACAGTGTTCAGTCTTTTTACAATAAAGTCCATCACTAGAAAAAAGAACCGCTAGAAAAAGTAGACAGTATGAGAGCAGACTTTATACGCACCACATGAGACCACGCATTATTATTATAAAATACACATACTTTATTTTAACAAATAATAAAATGTACACCGTAGACATATTGTATGTCATGTTAAAAGATCATGGGGGATTCCCCTAAATATATACAACCTCCCTCAGGATCAGGGGCGGACTGACAACTCATGGGGCCCCCAGGCAATAGGGGATAATGGGGCCCCTGTGTCCTTGCCCAAGGCAAAAAAGCCTATGAAAAAGGTACCAGGGGCAACTCATGGGGCCTCCTACTGAACCCGGGCCCTTGGGCAGTGCCTGAGTTTCCAAATGGTCAGGATATAAATAATACATGACTACATAAAATGTGTTCACATCTTATCCAGCTTCAATGGTCAACACGTTTTGCTTATAGTTTCTTCAGGAGTGTATATTTGAAAAGGTAGAACACTAGTAATGTAAAAATACAACATACAATAATATACAATAACAATGAATAATAATATCAACATTTAACCACTTTCCGTCCGCCCGCAATGTACTGTGAACGGGCGGCAGCTACAGGACCAGCGACGTACCCCTACATCGGTGGTGCTGTACCAAAACAGTAAGACACTGCATGTCCGAGAGGGCACGCAACCCTTCCCCCCACATGAACCCAATAACCGGGACCCAGTGATCATGTGATCGCTTTGTGATCACATGATCACAATTACAACAAAGCTGTTATGAATAAATCTGCCTAATAACAGCTTTGCTTCTGTTTCTGGAGTGCTGTGATTGGCCTACAGATCTCACGTGGTACATGGGGTCACTCACAGCACTCTGTACCATGTGACCAGCTGGAGCCAATCACAGATCATTGTATTTTGAACTGTCATGAACTTAACCTATTCATGACAGTTCAAAGCAAACATTGCATAGCAGGAGCAATAATCTTTATTTCTCCTGCAAAGCAAAGCGTAAAAAAAAAAATCCCTGATCACCTCCCCCACAGAGTAGTACAATGTTACTATGGTAACATTGTACTACTCTGATTAAAGTATTTTTTTTAAACAGTAAAAAAAAAAAAACTGTTTAAAAAAATATTGAGAGAATTTTTTCAACTCTTTGCCACCCGCCTGCCCACAATGTCACTATTTCCGGGTGTGCGTGTGCATGTATGCACTCCCCGCTACCGCCTATGCCGGTCCAGGGGGAGAAGAGAGAACACGGCACTGAATAAATGCACTACATTTTCCACACACGCATTAGATTAGCACATTTAGCCCTTTGTTCGCCCCGTCACCCAGCCTGTGCCATTAGTACAGTGCCAGTATATAGAATATTTTGCTGATCACTGTATTACTGCCACTAGCAAGACCGAAAGCTATGAGCATTTCATCATTTCAGTTTCGCCAGATATAAACAGCGCCATTTTAAAATTGGGAAAGCATCTGATCACACCAATCTTGGTGTGATCAGATGCTTTAAGAGTGGAGGAGAGATCCACAGTCTAATAGAGCCCAGATTTCTCAAAAAAGAGTACCTGTCACTGCCTATTGCTATCACAGGGGATATTTACATTCCCTGTGATAACAAAAAAAAAGGAATTTAAAAAAAAATTAAAGGCACAGTGTAAAAATAAAAGAAAGCAAAATAAATAATGAAAAAAAAGATTTCACTCTCATCCATGTGGTCACGCACAATGGCAAACGCAAACAGAGGTCGCGTGTCGGTATGTAAACAGAAATTGCACCATGCAGGAGACATATCACTGCGAACGTCAGATCGAGGGAAGTAATTCTAGCACTAGACCTCCTGTGTAAACCTAGTGTGGTGACCTGTAATGGCTTCTAAAGTGTCGCCCATGGATATTAAAAATGTACATAGTTTGTCGCCATTGCACGGGTATACACAATTTTAAAGCATATCATGTTTGGTATCCAGTTATTCAGCATAACATCATATTTTATATTTTATCAAACAACTGGGTAATATATTGTGTTTTTGTGCATTAAAATTCTGAAAAGTGTATTTTTTCTAATAAAATTGTGTTTGAAGAAATGCTGTGCAAATACTGTGTGACATAAAAAATTTCAGCACCCACCTTTTTATTCTCTAGGGCTTTTGCTTTAAAAAAATATATACTGTTTGGGGGTGCAAATTAATTATCTAGCAAAAAGACATTGTCAGAAAAGGCTTGATCTTAAAGTGGTTTAAAGAGTGGGTGGTACATGCAATAAGCTTCCAATGTTGGTCCTGAAATGCCAGAATAGTAGAAGCACCCCCTCTTCAAATGGTGAGTATTTTGCAGATCTCATTTGTTGCCAAGTTTTTGGAAAATTAAGAAATAAAACAAAAATATATATATATTTTTTAAACCCTGTGACAAAAATGATATCTGAAAAATAATCGCCACGCCTCTTATAAAATTCCTTGGGGTGTCTACTTTCCAAAAAAGGGTTATTTGGGGGGAGGTGTTTGTACTATCCTGGCATTTTAGTGCCCCCAAAAGTGTGATAGGTAGTGAGGAAGTGACAAGTGGAAATATGCCTTTTGAAAGCTTGGAGGTGGTCATTGGATTTTCGGGGTCTGTATGTAGCTAGGCTGCCAAAAAGTCTCTCTAATGTGGTATCCCCATACTTTGATAAGCAGCAGAATGTATTTTGAGGTGTTATTCCACATATATCAGTGGCATGCTTGAGCAATATATCATTTAAATGACAACTTTGTGTAAAAACAAAATTTTTTTGTAGTTTTCCAAAAATTTGTGGCAAAAAATAAAATCTTCCATGGACTCAACATGCCTCTCAGCAAATTCCTTGGAGTGTCTACTTTCTAAAAAGGGGTCATTTGGGGGTTTTTTCTACAGCGCTGGTATTTTAGCACTTCAAGAAATGTGATAAGCAGTCAGAAAGTAAAAGCTGCATAAATTCTAATACACTGTATATATCATAGTCTGTAGACGTTATAACATTCACACAAACCAACTAATATACACTTATTGGGGTTTTTTTTACCAAAGACATGTAGCAGAATACATTTTGGCCTAAATTTATAACTAACTTTGCGTTTACTGGATATCTTGTATAACCGAAAGAAAAAAATTCATTTTCTTTTCAAAAGTTTTGGCCTTTTTTCATTTATATTTCAAAAAATAAAAACCCAGTGGTGATCAAATACCACCAAAAGAATGCTCTATATGTGTGAAAAAGGATATAAACTTTGTTTGGGTACAGCGCTGTATGACCGCACAATTACCAGTTGAAATAGCGCAGTGTCAAATAGCAAAAAGTGGCCTGGTCATTAACCACTTGCCCTCCGGAAGATTTACCCCCTTTCCTGACCAGGCCTTTTTTTGCAATTCAGCACAGCGCTATTTCAACTGGTAATTGCACGACCATGCAATGCTCTATTAATATAGAAAGTGAAAATAGAAAGCAAAATAGAAAGCAATGTAAGGGTACATCAGTTTGCACATTGCGGGCAGGTAGTCAGCAGGTAGTTAAAAAAAACCCTTAAAAAAGGTTTCCATTTTTAATTTAGTTACATTTTTTAAAAAATTTTAATTATTTTTTATACTTTTTAAGGCATACCAAGACATTTTGGACAATTTCATGATCCCAAGTTTATGGGAACAGTTTGGGGGTGGCCCCAGCCTGTTCCAACATGACTGCGCACCAGAGCACAAACCAAGGTCCATAAAGACATAGATGAGCGAGTTTTGGGTGGAGGAACTTGACTAGCCTGCACCTCAACCCGATAGAACACCTTTGGGATGAATTAGAGCAGAGACTGCGAGCCAGGCCTTCTAGTCCAACATCAGTACCTGACCTCACAAATGTTCTTCTGGAAGAATGGTCAAACATTCCCATAGACACACTCCTAAACCTTGTGGACTCTTCCCAGAAGAGTTGAAGCTGTTATAGCTGCAAAGGGTGGGCCAACTCAATATTGAACCCTACAGACTGAGACCGGAATGCTATTAAAGTTCTTGTGCGTGTAAAGGCAGGCAATACTTTTGGCAATATAATGTACTTTCCTATCTATGTACAAGGATTAAAAATAGTCATTGTTGACTGACAAGGTGAAGTTCCGCTTTAAGTGACTAACATATTGTATTACAATGGCATCTGAATGTGGGTGAGATATACTGGGCAGCAAGTGAACATGTTGTTCCTGAAGTTGGTGTGTTGAAAGCAGAAAAAATTGGCACCACAGTTTAATATGTATGGGGCTGAGTAGCCGCAGAGTCAGGGTGCCCACACTGATTCGTGTCCACAGCCAAAAGTGCCTACAATGGGTACATGTGTATGAGAACTGGATTATGGAGCAATAGAAGAAGGTGTTCTAGTCTGATGAATCATGTTTTCTTTTACATCATGGTGATGGGCATGTGCGTGTGTATTGCTTACCTACAGAAGAGATAGCACTAGGATGCAGTATGGGAAAAAGGCAAGCCAATGGAGACAGTATGATATTTTGGGCAATGTTCTTCTGGGAAACCTTGGATCCTCCTATGCTTGTGGATGTTACTTGACACTTACCACCTACCCAAACATTGTTGTTAACCAAGTACATGCCTTTATAGAAACGGTATTCCCTAATAGCAATGGCTTCTTTCAGCAGGATAATAAGCCCTTCCACACTGCAAAATTGGTTCAAGGATGGTTTGAGGAACACAACATCTAGTTTGAAGTGTTGAGTTGGCCTTCTCAATATCTCAATCCAAGTGAGCATCTGTGGGATGTGCTGGAAATACAATACTGATTCATGGAGACATCACCTTGCAACTTACAGGACTTAAAGTGGTAGTAAAGTCTGTTTTCACACTTGCACCTACAGGTAAGCCTATAATAGGGCTTACCTGTAGGCACTGTAAATATCTCCTAAACATGCACTGTGTAGGAGATATTTACCTGTTTAAAGCACCGCCACATGCGCTCTAAAGGAAAGGCATTCCCATGCCATTCCTTCAGAGCTGTGCCGTAAAAAGTGACTCCCGCGTGCGTGTGTGGGAGTGATGCCATTGTGGCTCTGCCATTCAAGCCGCCTGAGCCCACGGACCTAGAAGAGGGACCAAGAGAAGATGGAAGCCCTGTCAGCGGTGACACCGCGCCACTGGAGGGCTTTGTTTTATGGTAAGTTTCACATTGCATTGCAAGGGAAAACTTTTTTTGTCCAGAGAGTTTACTACTGCTTTAAAAAATCTGTGCCAGATACCACAGCATACCTTCAGAGATCTAGCGGTGTCCATGACCCAGTGGGTCAGGACTGTTTTCATGGCAAAAATGGGACCTACTCAATATTAGGTGGGTGGTTATAAAATTATGGTTGATCAGTGTAAATGCTGTATTTTCTTCATTTTCTCTCTGTGGCCCAGTTTTGTACTTTTGAACTCACAAATCACCTGATTGTAAATGTCAGCCATGCACAGTGTAGCTTCCAGCAACTTGTTCCCTCAGCCTTGAATCATTTACTGTATTGTGGATTGTTGGGGTCAGTCTTGCTGCAGGCACCCAGAAGTCACTCATCAAGCAGCTCACCTTCTATATATGTACTGTATATGTACATTTGCCTAATACTGACTACATTCAAGGATGGTTTGATGAACACAACTAGTTTGAGGTGTTGAGTTGGCCTTCAAGTTCTCAAGATCTCACATTTTCATAAATAGGATGAATGTTAAAGGACCTTTTCATATCAAATAGCAGATATCGCTAAATGTTACAGAATGTAGCCAGTATTAGGCAAATGTACATTTGCCTAATACTGGCTACATTCTGTAACATTTAGCGATATCTGCTATTTGATATGAAAAGGTCAAAAGGTCCTTTAATATTCATCCTATTTGTGAAAATGTGAATGTCTACTTTCCTGCGCATTCACTTGGCATTCACTGAACATATTTGACAAAATCTGGCAGGGTTGAGATTTTTTAATGAGAATGCAATAATTGCTGGTGAAGAGTCTGCATTTAACACAGGTTCAGCATTTCTAGGGTTTTTTTAAACTTTATTTCCTTTTGTTAATATATGAAAAAGCATGTATTCATTCCTCCAAAAATAACCAGTGTGACACACAGGCATGCTAACCAGTATCCTCATGGCAGATGGGATGCAACCCTGAAGCCCTTTTTATGATGATACCAGCCCATATGCCTGTCAATAGAGGGTTCTCCAAAGATGTGCATGCTTATCCCAAAGTACTAGTGTCTGCCGGGCATTAGACTCTGCTGTATTCCCTGTTCCCAAATCATCACTACCAAGCCTAAAGAGCAAACTAGCAAATATCTTTCAGCACCCCAACTGAAACCCTGATCTGTGGATTATTTGTAAAACTATTTAAAAACTCAGGGTCGGGTCACACTATAGAAATGCAATCTGGATGTGTTTTGAATGCATTTCCGCATGTGCATTTTTTTCATGTTTTTGATGCATTCTGGTGCATTTTTGATGTGTATTTGACGTGTTCCTGTGTGTTATTTTTGCATTCCAGTTAATTTTTTCCATCTCTTCTTCTTCAATTTAAATAGGGACATGTGTGTTCCAGTGCATTTTTGGTGCGCTCCAGTGTGTTCCGGTGTGTTTCTGATGCGTTTTACCACATTTCAGTACAGTTCTGTGCAGAAAAAAATCAGCATGTTCTACTTTTTTTTCTGCAACCGGAACGCACTGGAACTGCAAGCACTGATGTGAACTATGACATTGACAACCATATAACCTACTTTCTGTGCATTTTGGATGCATGCAGAAAAAAAGCAACTGAAACACATGTAGTGTGAACTGGCCCTCAATCCAGATCTGTCATTTGCTGATGGAAATCTGCCCAAAAAGAATGGGTGACAATCACTCTTCAGCAGTTTACAAAGCAATGTTAGTATATTTGAATGAAAGCTATCACAAGGGAAATACATATACAGTGAAGAAAATAAGTATTTGATCCCCTGCTGATTTTGAATGTTTGCCCACTCACAAAGAAATGATCAGTCTAAAAATGGAATGGTAGGTGTATTGTAACACTGAGAGACAGAATAGCAACACAAAATTCAAAAGAAATGCATGTCTAACAAATTGTGCACTGATTTGCATGTTCATAAGGTAAATAAGTATTTGATCCCCTTCACAAAACATGATGGTACTTGGTGGCAAATTCCTTGTTGGCAATCACAGAGGTCAGACGTTTCCTGTAGTTGGCCACCAGGTTTGCACACATCTCAGGAGGGATTTTGGCCCACTCCTCTTGGCAGATCCTCTCCAAGTCATTAAGGTTTGGTAGCTGACGTTTGGCAACTTGAACTGTCAGCTCCCTCCACAGATTTTCAATCGGATTAAGGTGTGGAGACTGGCTAGGCCACTCCAGGACCTTAATGTTCTTCTTCTTGAGCCACTCATTTGTTGCCTTTGCTGTGTGTTTTGGGTCATTGTCATGCTGGAACACCCGTCCACGACCCATTTTCAATGCCCTGGCTGAGGGAAGAAGGTTCTCATCCAAGATTTGATGGTACATTGCCCCGTCCATTGTACCTTTGATGCGGTGCAGTTGTCCTGTCCGCTTAGCAGAAAAATACCCCCAAAGCAGAATGTTTCCACCACCATGTTTGACAGTTGGGATGGTGTCTTGGGGTCATAGGCAGCATTCCTCTTCCTTCAAACACGGCGAGTTGAGTTGATGCCAAAGAGCTCGATTTTGGACTCTTCTGACCACAACACTTTCAACCAGTCCTCCTCTGCATCATTCAGATATTCAGTGGCAAACTTCAGACGGGACTGGACATGTGCTTTCTTGAGCAGAGGGACCTTGCGGGCACTGCAGGATTTCAATCCTTGTCGGCGTAGTGTGTTACCAATTGCTTTCTTGGTGACTGTGGTCCCAGCTGCCTGGAGATAATTGACAAGATCCTCACGTGTAGTTCTGGGATGATTCCTCACTGTTCTCATGATCATTGACACTCCACGAGGTGAGATCTTGCATGGTGCACCAGACCTAGGGAGACTGATAGTTGTTTTGTGTTTCTTCTATTTGCGAATGACTGCACCAACTGTTGTCACCTTCTCACCAAGCTGCTTGGCGATAGTTTGGTAACCCAGTCCAGCCTTGTGTAGATCTACAATCTTGTCCCTGACATCCTTGGACAGCTCTTTGGTCTTTGCCATGGTGCAGAGTTTGGAATCTGATTGTTCGATTGCTCCTGTGGACAGGTGTCTTTTATACAGGTAACAAAATGAGATTAGCAGCACTCCCTTTAAGAGACTGCTTCTAATCTCAGCTTGTTGCTTGTACGAAAGACACCTGGTAGCCAGAAATCCTGCTGAATGATAGGGGATCAAATACTTATTTCCCTCATGAACATGCAAATCAGTGCATAATTTGTTAGACATGCATTTCTTTTGAATTTTTTGTTGCTGTTCTGTCTCTCAGTGTTACAATACACCTACCATTTGATTTTTAGACTGATAATTTCTCTGTGAGTGGGCAAACATTCAAGATTAGAGGGGGATCAAATACTTATTTCCTTTACTGTATATTCATCTTAAGAGTCCATTTGAAAATGAGAAATGCCTGGATATGGTGCTGATCCTTTCACTACTTTCTGAGTCATGATACCTTCAACTCTTTGTAAATACACATAAAAGTTGCCCACTGCAAATGTCCTGTTAGAGAACAGCTTAAATGGGTTTCTATGCTCTCCCACTTTGAATTAAATACTGTATAACCACTTGCCATCCAGAAGATTTACTCCCCTTCATGATCAGGCCATTTTTTGCGATACGCGCTCCGTTACTTTAACTGACAATTGTGCGGTCATGCAACTCTGTACATAAATAAAAATATATGTTACTTTTTCCCACAAATACAGCTTTCTTTTGGTGCTATTTAATCACCTCTGTGGTTTTTATTTTCTGTGCTACAAACAAAAAAAAAAACAATACATTTTACTTTTTGCTATAAAACAACAAATGAAAAAATTTAAAAAATAACATTCCTTCATAAATTTAGGCCAAAATGTATTCCGCTACATGTCTTTGGTAACAAAAATCCAATTAGGTGTATATTAATTGGTTTACGTGAAACTTAATTTACTAAAGCTGGTTCACTCAGAAGCTGGTGCCAATCAGCTTCTAACCTCAGCTGGTTCAATTAAGCTTTAGCAATAAACCTGTGTAGCACTACCCTCATGAGGGCTGCTTGCATGTTGCCCAGGTTTCCCCTTACTCTGCCCCGCAGCAAGGCGCAAACACACTTTGGCTCATTGTCTTCAATGACTAGTTTAGGGGATGTTTTGTTTTTGGAGTTTTATTGTAGAGATAGGGATGGGGAATTGTAGTAGGATACTCCAAAATTAGAACTATTCACATTGGGGACATAGAAGTCCCGGCTAAGAGCAGATACCATACTTCCTTGTAACATATACAGTATCTCACAGAAGTGAGTACACCCCTCACATTTTTGTAAATATTTTATTATATCTTTTCATGTGACAACATTGCAGAAATTACACTTTGCTACAATGTAGAGTAGTGAGTGTACAGCTTGTATAACAGTGTAAATTTGCTGTCCCCTCAAAATAACTCAACACACAGCTATTAATGTCTAAACCGCTGGCAACAAAAGTGAGTACACCTCTAAGTGAAAATGTCCAAATTGGGCCCAAAGTGTCAATATTTTGTATGGCCACCATTATTTTCCATCACTGCCTTAACCCTCTTGGGCATGGAGTTTACCAGAGCTTCACAGGTTGCCACTGGAGTCTTCTTCCACTTCTCCATGACGACATGATGAAGCTGGTGGATGTTAGAGACCTTGCACTCCTCTACCTTCCTTTTGAGGATACCCCACAGATGCTCAATAGGGTTTAAGTCTGGAGACATGCTTGGCTAGTCCATCACCTTTACCCTCATCTTCTTTAGCAAGACCGAGGTCGTCTTGGAGGTGTGTTTGGGGTCTTTATCATGTTGGAATACTGCCCTGTGGCCCAGTCTCCAAAGGGAGCAGATCATGCTCTGCAGTACATGTTGGCATTCATGGTTCCCTCAATGAACTGTAGCTCCCCAGTGCTGGCAGCACTCATGCAGCCCCAGACCATGACACTCCCACCACCATTCTTGACTGTAGGCAAGACACACTAGTCTTTGTACTCCTCACCTGGTTGCCACCACAGACATGCTTCACACCATCTGAACCAAATAAGTTTATCTTGGTCTCATCAGACCACAGGATATGGTTCTAGTAATACATGTCCTTAGTCTGTTTGTCTTCAGTAAACTGTTTGCAGGCTTTCTTGTGCATCATCTTTAGAAGAGGTTTCCTTCTGGGATGACAGCCATGCAGACCAATTTGATGCAGTGTGCAGAGTATGGTCTGAGCACTGACAGGCTGACCCCTCACCCCTTCAACCTCTGCAGCAATGCTGGCAGCACTCATACATCTACTTCCCAAAGACAACCTCTGGATATTACGCTGAGCACGTGCACTCAGCTTCTTTGGTCAACCATGGCGAAGCCTGTTCTGAGTGGAACCTATCCTGTTAAACCACTATATGGTCTTGGTCACCATGCTGCAGCTCAATTTCAGGGTCTTGGCAATCTTCTTATAGCCTAGGCCATCTTTATGTAGAGCAACAATTCTTTTTTTCAGATCTTCAGAGAATTCTTTGCCATGAGGTGCCATATTGAACTTCCAGTGACCAGTATGAGAGTGCGAGAGCGATAACACCATATTTAACACACCTGCTCCCCATTCACACCTGAGACGAGTCACATGACACCGGGGGAGGGAAAATGGCTAATTGGGCCCAATTTGGACATTTTCACTTAGGGATATACTCACTTTTGTTGCCAGCGGTTTAAACATTAATGGCTGTGTGTTGAGTTATTTTGAGGGGACAGCAAATTTACACTGTTATACAAGCTGTACACTTACTACTTTACATATTTGCAAGGTGTAATTTCTTCAGTGTTGTCACATGAAAAGATATAATAAAATACTTACAAAAATATGAGGGGTGTACTCACTTCTGTGAGATACTGTAGTAGCAAATAGTTTTAGGAGTGAGCCAAGTCCCTTTAGCTGTAGTAGTACCTCAACAGGGTTGAGCTCCTCAGGTACAGGCCTGTTACAGCAGACTGCGACAGTCTAGAAGTAATAGCAACCAAGCAAATTCCTTTGCAGTACCATCAATTGGACAGCTCTTCAGAACACTAGCCAGTGTTCCCCTTTCTCAGACCCATGCTGACTATCAAGCACCAGAGGGGTAGCAAAGCATACAGAGTCCCCAAGATCTCTCAGTGTCTGTACTCACAAGTCCAAGGACAGAATGGTTGCCTCCTTCCAATCTTCCAAGCTACTATCTTCAGTGATACCAGACAGATCTTTAGCAGACAGCTCCCTTCAGTCAGCTTACTGAAGAACCAGGGTCACTCTCTCTCACTCCAGGTCCTCAAGTCGACCCACCTGAGGTCACATGGCAGCAAGTGCCAAGCAAGGCAGCCTGCCTCCAGCCTGGCTTGGTGCAATCCACTATCAGGAAAGACACTGATCCCATGGCTCTCAGAATATAAATACCACTCCCAGCATGCAATGTGGCCAACTTCCCCTGCAATTAGCCTGGGCTGTATCCATATTCATGCTGCTCATTTGCCTAGCCCCTACCCATGTTCTGGAAGGCTCTCATAGCTTTCTGAAGGTGGGCAGAACACTGAATTTACCTGACAGCCTCTCTGGTAAGCAGAGAAACATAGCTATGCTTAACCTAACTATACAAATCCTAGCACCTTACTAGGAGGGTAAGCCTGACCTGTTAGCTGATTGGTTTCTATGCAGAAGTGCACGAGATTCTGAGTGAACCAGCTTTAGTAAATAAACCCCATAGCATCTACAAATGGCGCTATATATACACTGGAATTTTTATTTATATATTTAATAGTAATGGCGGAGATCAGCGACTTATAGCGGGATTGCGGTTTTGACACTAACTGACACTGGTGGGAACTAACTGCCATTGACATCTCCAGTGACACTAATACGGTGATCAGTGCGAGGCAATCAAAGGGTTGACTGTGTACTGTTTTGTGCTTACTGTGTTGTGCTTTAATAGGAAATGTGCTTCACGTCCCCACTGACACAAGAGAGATCTGTGTTTTTTACACTCAGATCTCTCCCCTGTCAGCTTCTCCACCAGTCACAGAATCCTAGCCATGAATCGCTGGCCGGGACCCGGTGATTGACATCTTCAGGAGTCAATGACAGTGAAGGTAGCAGTACATCTGCTATGGGAAGGTCTTAAAGTGGATAAAAGTTATGATACTGGTAATTATTTATACTATGGTGTATATTGCTTAGTATCAGTATTATGATGAATTTCCAGATTGTGCAGAAAATGTAGCCACCTTTTTCTTAACACATCTATATACCTGGTATTTACTTTTTAACATATATGACTAATAACAATTCCACAGGTTGAGTTTTTTAAGAAAACTCAGTGAGCCTGGTGTCAGGTCAAATTGAATTGAGAGCTAGGTATCAAGGTGCAAAGTGGAAATGTATTTCATACTTCTTAAAGAGCCACCAAATAAAACAGTTTTCTTCACCTACTTTGTTGTATGCGTGTTATTGTGTCTCTAAATATAACTGATACCATCACTGGTCTCTCTGTAATTATCAGCTGCAGTTAACTGGAAAAGTGTATTTACACAATGCATGCAAGTGCCATACTTTGCTGCATATACACCTACTCATACCTGTCTTATACATAGAGGCTTTGAGCATTGCCTGTTCTGTGGTTGGTTTTCACTTAAGGTCACCATGTCCATTATCATTTTACCATATAATCAGTGTACAATCAACTTTATTTTTACCAAATATATGTATTATGAGTGTAGTGCCACTCCCGCAGGGGCCGCTGGAAGATGACGATCCCCAAAGGTTGCCCTGACCTTGCAAGCTTCCCAACACCTCTGACACCCTGGGTTCGGACATAGTTCACAAAAGATCACCATGGCAAATACACCAGACTGTATTAAAGCAAATGAGAATTTGCTAAGGATTTTTAAGTCAACAGATAGAAAAGAATGTTAATGCAGATTTCTTTCAGTAAAAAATCTTCATGGTCTTCGCGAGTATATAACACAGATATGCAATGTAAAGGAAATCCCAGTGAATCAATCAGTGGTTACCAACAGACCCAAAGAGAACCTTTGGCCCAGGTATAAAAGGGAAGAGAAAGCCCTTTCTGTGTCAAGCTGCTCCCTTAAAATCCTGGTGCCATGGGCATCAATTTATAAGAACTAAATATGTGAACAATGCAATAAGTAAATTCTCAGTAAGAGTCCCCCTTAATTCGCACAGATGTAATAAACTGATTCCTTTATGTGGGGGGAAAGAGGAGAAAAGCCCTGGTGCTGTAGGTGTTCAGAATCTTCAGCTAGCTCAACAAGGGCCTAGAAAGATTGCTGTGCAATGGCGACCAGCAACAGTGAATAAGATGTGCAAAGTGTTCCCTGTTAGAGGCTTTTGTGTAGAGAGATGGAGTAAAGATGTCTGCTTATAGTGTTTTTTGTAGTATTTACACAGTGTGGGTTTCTGCCCACTCACCAATCCTGATGGTACCAAGGCTCAAAGGAATGGGAGGTCCCGGAACAGGCTTTTGAAGAATCTGTATCCCTATCCCTATCCCCTCTCAACTCCTCCGGTCACCCCCCTCTTCCCTCATCCGCTCCCTTACCCACATCTTCAATCTCTCCCTCGCTACTGGCGTCTTCCCCTCCCCCCTAAAACATGCGCACATCACCCCCATACTCTAAAAGCCCTCCCTGGACCCCACTGACCTCAACAACCTCAGACCAATTTCCCTGCTGCCACTCATGTCCAAGCTCCTTGAGCGCTTGGTCTACGATCGCCTAAGCGCCCACCTAACTGACAACAACCTCCTTGACCCACTACAGTCCGGCTTCCATCCCCTACACTCCACCGAAACTGCCCTCCTCAAAATCACCAACGATCTACTAACCGCCAAAGCCAAAGGCGACTACTCTGTCCTCCTCCTCCTAGACCTCTCTGCGGCTTTTGACACAGTCGACCACCCCCTCCTCCTTAATAAACTACTCTCCCTTGGCATCAGAGACACCGCTCTCTCTTGGTTCTCGTCCTATCTATCCCAACGCTCCTTCAGCGTTTCCTACAACGGCGCCACCTCCTCTTCCCTCCCCCTCTCTGTTGGGGTCCCCCAGGGCTCTGTCCTTGGACCCCTTCTCTTCTCCATCTACACCTCCTCCCTTGGCAAACTCATACACTCCCACGGCTTCAACTACCACCTCTATGCTGATGATACTCAAATCTACCTATCCACCCCTCACCTCACCCCCACATTCTCCGCCCGCATCACTCACCTCCTAAACGACATCTCTGACTGGATGTCGCTCCATTTCCTCAAACTCAACCTCTCCAAAACCGAGCTTCTCGTCTTTCCCCCTTCCCGTGCCCCCCCCCCCCATCCTTTCCATCACTACCAACAACACCACCATCAATCCCGCCCAGCAAGCCAAGGTCCTTGGCGTCATTCTGGACTCAAACCTTTCCTTCCAACCTCATGTCAAATCACTCACAAATACATGCAGGCTCCACCTTCGCAACATCGCCAAAATACACTCCTTCCTTACCCCAGACACCACTAAACTACTCGTTCACTCCCTGATTATCTCACGCCTTGACTACTGCAACTCCCTCCTCATCGGCCTACCCCAGTGCAAACTCTCCCCGTTTCAGACCATCCTGAACTCAGCTGCCAGACTCATCCACCTCACCAGCCGCTCCACCTCTGCCACCCCCCTCTGCCTCTCCCTCCACTGGCTCCCCATTGCCCAACGCATTAAATTCAAACTGCTCACTCTGACCTATAAAGCCATTCACAACACTGCCCCTAACTACCTCACCGACCTGATTCCCAGGTACCACCCTACCCATACCCTTCGCTCTTCACAGGACCTCCTTCTATCTTGCTCCCTGGTCTCCTCCTCCCACGCACGACTGCAAGACTTCTCCAGGTCCTCCCCCATCCTCTGGAACTCACTACCCCAATCCATCAGACTGTCACCTTCCCTCCTCACCTTCAGGCGCTCCCTGAAAACCCACCTCTTCAGGGAAGCCTACCCCACCCTCACCTAACAGCCGCTGCCCTTCCCTCCTCCTACCACTCCATCCCCCACAGCCGTTTCCTCCTGTACCTCTACCCCCTCCCTCCTAGATTGTAAGCTCGAAAGAGTAGGGCCCTCTTACCCCTTGTGTGCTGTTTGATGTTACTGTACTGTTTCATGTATTGTCCCCCCTCTATTGTACAGCGCTGAGCAAACCCTTTGGCGCTATATAAACTCGATAAATAAATAATAAATAAATAAATAAATAAATCTGTAACCAGTGAAGGGTGTCTGACCTGGCAATGCTGGATGCAGCTGGGTCTGTAATGGTGATGATGAGAGTGACCCCCTACAGTCACTCGACTGACAGGGAGCTGACAATGGTGGATCTGCCTGCAGGTGTATGGCTCACCCGCTGAAGACTCCCCATGCTTTCCGGGCTGTGGCGCCTGCTCGCATTCCCTAGAGCTACCAGGCCCTTCCTCTTAGCTGAAGGCTATGGTCCCAGGAGAGCGAGCTCTTCTCTGGGCCAGGCTATTTATCTCCTCCCCCAGCATTCTTCTCTCTCCAGCCAGCTGGAACTTGTAGTTTGCGGCAACACTGGCTCCATGTAAAACCCAGCTCTCTGGACTACATGTCCTACAATCCCCTCCTCTCAGTAGTGGTCTCTCTTTCTCTGCTTCCAGGAAATGATGTCACAATGGCTAGGCTGAACACTAGAGGTGTACAAACTGAAGGCAGTCTTTGTTAAAGAATCTCCCACAATGACACAGGCAAACTAGCCAGCACCTGACTACATGAGGACCTGCCTAAACTATATGATCAGTCTGCATCCAGTCTGCTGGGGCTTTGCACTACATAGTTGGTAGATCTAAAGGAGATTTAACAGATTGCAAGTCATGTGGTGAGCTTTATATTGACCATACAATCTGATCGCACAGTCTTCTTAAAGTGGTTGTAAATTTAAATTTTTTCTTCCTAAAGTAAAAAAGATGTAATACTTATCTGTTCCGCTTACTATGAGGGCATTCATGTGTGCTTGCTTGCTCCCGAGCCAGCTCTGCGTGTCCATTGACACACAGAGCATGGCTTTGCCCTTCCCCTGCTCTCTGATAACTGGCTGTGAGGGAAGAGAGAGCCATGAGAGCTGCTGCTCTCTTGAACATCACTGGATTGAGGTCAGGCTCAGGTAAATATTAGGGAGGGTCTGAGGGGAAGCTGCTTGTAGAAGGTTTTTTTACCTTAATGCAGAGAAAAGCATTCCTCTCAGTGAAGTAGGGCAGTACAGTAGCTAAATAGTTAGCACTTCTGCCTGGCAGTACTAGGGTTGTAGGTTCAAATCCCAACCACAGCACCACCTGCCTGGAGTTTGCATGTTCTCCCTGTGCCTGCATGGGTTTCCTCCCACACTCCAAAGACATGCTGGAAGGTTAAATGGATCCTGCCTAAATTGGCCCTAGTATGTGTATGTATGAATGTAAGTTAGGGACCTTAGATTGTACACCCCTTGAGGGTTAGGGACTGAAGTGACTGTACAATATACACGTAAAGCACTGCGTATATTGAAAGCGCTATATAAGTACCTGTAATAAATAAAATAAGTACAGAGTAGCTCTGGTAACACAGGTAAACAGCTGGGCAAAGAGTCACTCTAGTAGGAATTGGGAAGAGGCTCCCCATAGTAGCTAGGTCTTCCAGAGAAGCTAAGTGCTATCAGGCTCTGGCCAGGATGTCCATGCACTGGTTTTGGCAGTGGAGGGCCTCTCACCTGGCTGCAGATCACTTACCAACCACTTCTGGCTCATCAGGTGTGTGGTATCTCTGAGCTTCTGAAGGAGGGTAGCTAAGGAACTTATTTCACTTGTGTGTGTCCAGGAACCCAGGGAGCTGTGGGAAGTGGAATTAAATGTGCCTGCACCTGTGTCTGAGTATAATGAGCAAATGTGCATTCCTCAACACAGCCAACACCTAGAAGCAACAAATAGCTTTATTTGTTCACAGCAGGTCCTACTGCTAAAAACAATGCCCCGGTGGCGAGGGGTGGATCCACCTCGTTTGTGTGGCTGAATGAAAAAAAAAAAATAACTGTGTATGGCCAACCTAAAGAAGAATTCCAGACATGATATTTAATACATAGTTACATTGGTCCAACTTGGAGCTCTGTTCAGAATGCAGCAGGCCAGCCACTAAGCAAGGGACCTGAAAGCAAATGGAGATCACTGGAGTGGTGGTGTCTACTTCAGTGATTTCCAGCTTCCTGGGGCCTCGTCCAGCTATGGTATAAACATACACTATATTGCCAAAAGTAATGGGAAGCCTGCCTTTACTCGCACATGAACTTTAATGGCATCCCAGTCTTAAGCTATAGGGTTTAATATTGAGTTGGCCCACCCTTTGCAGCTATAACAGCTTCAACTCTTATGAGAAGGCTGTCCACAAGGTATAGAAGTATGTCTATGGGAATGTTTGACCATTCTTCCAGGAACGCATTTGTGAGGTCAGACACTGTTGTCAGATCGTAAAGCCTGAGTCGCAGTCTCCGCTCTAGGAGGTTTAGGAGTGTGTCTATGGGAATGTTTATATTCATAAATCCCCATCGCCAAAGAAATATGTGTACCAAATTAATAAAATTAAAATAAAAATTAAATGCTGCTGTACATAAGTGCAATATACACCAAAAAATATAAAAATATCATAAACAGCGCAATTAAATCAAATAATTAAATCATATAAAAATCATAAACTAATTTTATATACATATATATATATATATATAAGCAAATAGTCCCACTCGTGTAAAATAGTGAAAAATATAAAGTGCCAAAAAACAAAAATTTAAAAATTTAAAAAAACAAACAAAAAAAGTCCTTGTTCCAAAGTGTACTTCCACCATAAATCAGTGCTTTAACCAACATATACCGCACTCACCAGATTCTGGTAAAATATACGCCTTTTAGGTATTTTAGGGATCCTAGACCCTTCTGATAAGCCTCCAGAACTCAACTCCACCACATGAGAACTTTATTCCAACTTCCAACACCTCCAAGCTTCTCCTCCCAGAAAGGGACCATTCTTCCAGAAGGGCATTTTGAGGTCAGGCACTGATGTCAGACGAGAAGACCTGGCTAGCAGTCTCCACTCTAATTCATCCTAAAGGTGTTCAATTGCGTTGAGGTCATTTGCAGGCCAGTCAAGTTCCTCCACCCCAAACTCACTTATCCATGTCTTTATGGACTTTGCTTTGTGCACTGGTGCGCAGTCATGGTGGAACAGGAAGGGGCCATCCCCAATCTGTTCCAACAAACTTGGGAGCATGAAATTGTCCAAAATGTCTTGGTATGCTGACGCCTTAAGAGTTCCCTTCACTGGAACTAAGGGGCCAATCCCAACTCCTGAAAAACAACCCCACACCATAATCCCCCTCCACCAAACTTTACACTTGGAACAATGCAGTCAGGCAAGTACTGTTCTCCTGGCAACTGCCAAACCAAACATGTCCATTGGATTGCCAGACAGAGAATTGTGATTCATCACTCCAGAGAACATGTCTCCACTGCTCTAGAGTCCAGTGGCGGCGTGCTTTATACCACTGCATCCAACGCTGTGCATTGCATTTGGTGATGTAAGGCTTGAATGCAGCTGCTCGGCCATGGAAACCCATGAAGCTCTCTACACACTGTTGTTGTGCTAATCTGAAGGCCACATGAAGTTTGGAGGTCTTTAGCTATTGACTCTGCAGACAGTTGGCGACTTCTGCGCACTGTGCGCTGTGAACTTCAGCATGCACAGACCCTGCTTTGTCATTTTACATGGCCTACCACTTCATGGCTGAGTTGCTGTTGTTCCCATTTGCTTTCACTTTGTTATAATACCACTAGCAGTTGACTGTGGAACATTTAGTAACAAGGAAATTTCACAGATAAATTTATTGCACAGGTGGCAATGCTTGAATTCACTGAGCTTCTGAGAGCGACCCATTCTTTCACAAATGTTCGTAGAAGCAGTCTGCATGCCTAGGTGCTTGATTTTATACACCTGTGGCCATGGAGGTGATTGGAACACCTGAATTCAATGATTTGGAGGGGTGTCCCAAAACATTTGGCAATATAGTGTAGTTACATTGGTCCAGCTTGGTAACCATGTATAAAATATCCATACCTGGAATTCTTCCTTAAAACAGCTCGCACAAGCAAAGCCTCTGCCTGCATCTCTACTGTTGCTTTTCTGTTCTGTGCTATTTCACAGTCAAGGCTTTTTGGCGGCAGATCAGCGCTGTCAGAGCCGAACTGAAAAATGAAATGAAAGGAACTTTATTTACATTAAAAGAAGTGCCACCAAAATTATTTTTCACCAAGCCCCAATCAATGCTATAGTCTTAAGATGTGCCACTCTGCATGTAGCTATAAAAGATTAATGTACTTTAAAAAAAGGGAAAAAAAAGGAATTAGTAGCTTAATGAAGTGGATAAAAACGCTGTCATAGTTTTTATTGGATCTAAATTGCATGGTAGTGTAATGGTATAATGAGTCATGACTGGAAGCTGGAAGGCTAATTTGCCCTTAACTGACATGAGATCCAACGAATTAACATCTCTGAGGTTTCAGCCAGAAGAAGGAGCATTATTTCATTTTACAGCTAATTTCTTAACAAAGCTGTTAACAGCAGGGTTATTGATCTTGACTTCTGCGAAATGATGAAATTGGAATTTAAAGAAAAGGGCTTTTTTATGTTATTGTTCTCCGGCTGGCATTGGGAGTGATGTGGTCATTGTAACTTGGCATGTTGGGAAGGTCCCAAAAGGTTCCAACAGATTTTTTTTTAAAATGGAAAGAAAGAAAAGATTTTAGCTTTAATGCTGAAGTTGTGATAGTAAGATAGTAAATGTGACGAACAGTGATGGGCTGAGCTAAACACAGAAGATATAATGTGCCATCTTTGACTTTAAATACATTTTTTGACAGGCATCTGAAATATTTTCAGCTTAATGAGTTACCTTAGTCAAGTAGTTAAAACGCCAGACACAAAAGTTTTGTAAAAAGATTTATTCATGACAAGGACAATGCCAGGACAAAGGCATATGTAGAATTGTAGGTACACGATTGTACATTTTCTCTATTCACTTTGTATATGTGTAAAAGTCAGGGCTGTTAGGATATGTACACTGACTAAATTTATAGTGTACTTATCAATAGACACCAGAAAAATGCCATTTAAATGGCCTAGGGACCTTTAAAGTGCATTTAAAACAAAACAAAACAAAAAATAAACGAATATTGCAACTCACCACCCCCTGGATGTACTAACTGCACTTGTTTTCTTTTTTTTCAATTTTTTTTTTTCTTTAACCCCAACAGTACATGGTAGCCGGCGGCACAGTCAGGCACTTCCTGGCTTTTGGATGAGCATGCTCACACCCCCTTCTAACCTGTGCTGTGATTGGACACAGCACAAGTTTGTCAGCAGGTTACAGCCAATGATTTGGGCTGTAAACCTGCTGATTGGCTGTGGCCAATCACAGCACAGAGTTATCTGTTTACAAACACATAGATCACCGATGTGGACGTTTCATCCCCCTGAAATCAATTCTGAGTTCATGGAGAAAAAAGCAGCCAGATCTGTGAGTAAAAGCAGTACACATTACACTTGTTAGGCACACAGTTACCCCCTTCATTGCCCCTTGATCTTAACCTCTTCCCAGCCAGTGTCATTAGTACAGTGTACAGAATTATCACTGATCACTGAGAGTCACTTGCGATGTCAGTGTCAGTTAGTGTCCCTCCCATCCAGTGTCTGTTAGTGCCAGGTTGCCCGCCACACTATCACAGTCACACTATAAGTCGCTGATCATCACTATTACTAGTATAGCATCTATTGATGCATAAATTCTAGTATATATACCATATACGCTATAGCTTTTACACAAACCAATTAATATGCACTTATTGGGATTTTCTTTTTACAAAAGACATTTGGCAGAATATATTTTGTATGCCTTATGCTACTTCTGATGACAACACATATTGAAATATGTTAGGCAAAGCCACACTCTGAGTGGATTTCCCCACACTTTGCCCTACAACCTGTGTTCACAGCTGGAGCTGGCGGCTTTACTTATATATGCGCATACCTTCTTCATGTCGCCTATGACACATGGAAACATGGGTGTACCTATGGTGGTTTTTATCAATAAATAATCTTTTTTTTTACACTATGAAGCCTTCCTTTCTGTTTTTTACATGTTGGAAAAGGGTCCAGAACTGTGAGAACCTTGCAAGCCCACTAATGAAGAGAGTGGATCTATTAACCCATGATTTACTGTTAAAGATTGCACAGTGCTTCAACAGGATTGGAAGTGGATTGCATTGTTTATGACACCTTTTAAATGAATTTTCATTTTGTACTTTAGGTTGTGTTGAAAGAGGTGAGCTATTTACTTGAAGAGGTGAAGGACAACATGTACTTTTACATCACACCTTTTTGCAAAGAGAATTTTTGTACAAACGAATTTCAATATATATATATATAATTTTTATTTTTGCACATATTGCACTTGATGCTGGACATTAGGGACTTTGTTTTTGTTTATTAGGATTTAGGAATAATTATTATGGATACATTGTTTGTGAACTGAGCTGCACAAAAATGTTTGTTGATACATTTTTTATAGTATTATTTTAACTCTTATGGTAGTTTAAGACTTTGATTTTGAGCACAATATTTTGATATTTTGAGCACGGTCACACACATTTTTGTTTCCCAGAATACATTTTTGGCCTAAATGTATGAAGAAATTTGATTTTATTGGATATGTTTTATAACAGAAAGTAAAAAATATTGTTTCTTTTTTTCAAAATGTTTGGTCTTTTTTTATATGATAAAAAATTAAAAACCCAGTGGTGATCAAATACCAACAAAAGAAAGCTCTATTTGTGTGAAAAAATTATATAAATTTAATTTTGGTACAGAGTTGCATGACTGAGCAAATTCCAGTTAAAGTAGCACAGTGCTGAATAGCAAAAAATGCCCTAGTCATAAAGGGGATACAACATCAAAGGTCAAGCGGTTACTTTACCCTGGTAGCCCTGTAAGTAATACAAGTCCTGTCCCTCTGTGGCTATGTTCATTACTCCACTGTATTTATGGAAGGACCATAGTTGTCACCCAGGTTAGACTTCTAATTTGTCTACCTATATTCATCTCCATTGCATGGGGGTGATGAGATTAGTAGTCTAGAAAATGGAAAAAAGATAACATTGTTTGTGGTTTCTGTTAAGATCCTAGAAATTGACAAGGACTTATTTCCAGAAAGATCAACACGTATTTCTATACTTGCTGAAAATGTTCTCAGCCTAAAGAAGGAAAATGTATGCAGCCACCACATTGAAGGACTAGAAAGTTGCAGTATGTTAAATTTTTGTTTTTAGGTTTAGTTATTTTTTAATAATTGGAGATTGATTCAAACATACTAATTTTATAATAAACCCAATAATATTTTACATAATTTTCCAAGCAACCAAATGAAATATGATTTGACCACTTCAGCTTTTAAACCCTGTACATCTCTGTGGGTTAGACATTTTTGCTATGAGCTTGCTTATTGGGTAACAACTTTGTCATCTCTATAATTATAAATGCAATGCATATATTGGTATTTTTATTTTTTTCTTAGAAAAAGGTGTTTATTTGGGCTTATTAGGATAACCACTTAATGACCGTCTGCCTGCAATGTACTGTGGATGTATGGCTGCTGTAGGCATAGCAGCATACTTGTACATTGCTGCCTACTTCCAGGGGCGCATGTGCGCACCCCCCAGCCACCACCTGCTCTGATTGTGCACAGCGGGAGTCCATCAGCTAGTCCCGGCAAATGATTTAAGGCCGGGACCTGCTGATCGGCTGTGTAAAATCACAGCCCAGAGCTCTGTGTTGACAATCAACACAGAGCTCTGTATAGAGAGAATTATCTCTGTGTTTCTCATCCCTGCAAAGCAGGGCCTAATAAAGTTTCATTCATTTTTGTTCAAGTATTCTTATATTGTCCTCCTTGAAACAACCATGCTGCCTTTTTCCAGAGAAGCCTGTATTTCTCTTGAGGTTACCTGTGGGTTTTTCTTTGTATCCCTAACAATTCTTTTGGCAGTTGTGACTGCAATCCTCCTTGGTCTACCTGACCTTGGTTTGGTATCAAGAGATCATTGAACTTTCCACTTCTCAATAAGTGATTGAACAGTACTGACTGGCATATTGAAGGCTTTGGATAACTTTTTATATCCTTTTACTTTATCTTTGTAAATCCTTTTATATCCTTTTACTTTATCTTTATAAAGTTTCAATACCTTGTTACACAAGTCTTTTGACAGTTCTTTTATTCTCCCCATATCTCATTATCAAGCCTGCTCAGTGCATTTACGTAAAAGCTAACAAACTCATTGACTATTTATACACAGACACTATTTGCAATTTAAAAAGCCACAGATGTGGGACATTAACCTTTAATCTGTACCAAGACCAAACATTCCAAGCTATGTACATTTTTGATCAAGGATATTTGGGTGATTTATTTTATCATTATGATTTAAAAAGGAGCAAAACAACTGCGTGATAATAAATGATTTCATATAATTGTTATCCTTAACCATTTCCCACCCGCCTGTACTGCAGACGGGCGGTAGCTACAGGCAAAGCGATGTACCCGTACGTCGCTTTCCTCTTCTGGGTTTAGACCACACATGCGCGCACCCCCCGCTGACCCCCGCTTTCATTCGTTGTAGGAGGTGTATGTCAGCAGGTCTCGGCCAGTGATTTTGGACTCTGCCAATCTCCTACAGCGAATGCAGATGCAGATTTGTGTCTGTATTTGTGAATACAAGCACAGGATCTAGCTGGTTCTTCTCTCCCTGGAACCATTTTGTTCCAGAGAGAGAAGAAAAACACACCACACATGAGTAAAAGCAGCACACTGAACCCACACGTTAGAAAGAGACATTTTAACCCCTTAATTGCCACATTTAACCCTTTGATTGCCTCCTGCCAGTGCCATTAGTACAGTGTCAGTGTACAGTATTTTTCACTGATCACTTTATTAGTGCCACTAGCGACATCAGATAGCATCAGGGTCAGTTAGTGTCCCTCCCAGCTAGGGTCAGCTAGCATTAGATTGCTCGTACACTATCGCAGTCACGCTATAGGTCGCTGATCACCGTCGTTACTAGTATAGTGTTTGTATGGATCAATATATTGATCACGAACAAAACTATAGCAGTGCCCCCTTAGTATTAGTTTTCCCAAAAACTCAGTGTTAGCAGGATCATCCCCGTTTGCTGCCAGCATTTGCATTTAGCCCCAATACTCCCCCCCATCCCTAACAAGAAGTGCAGTGTCAGTATAATTTCTGATCACTGTCACCTGTAATACATTGCACACAAAACCGCAGTGTTCACAGAATCAGGCCTGATCTCTGTTAGCACTTGTAGCGGTTCAAGCAGTCCCTGACAGCCAAGTGCTCTTTTTCCCATGAGTCGCACTAGGTACCTATACATTTAGTGGCAAAAATGTCAATGGAAAGCTACTCTAGTGAAGAGGCCTACAGGATTCTGAGCATGTCAGATGAGAGTGAAGGGGAAGACTTGCTGACACGATCAGCCTCAGAATACAAACCTGTAGACAGCAGTGGCAGCCTGACAGATAGCTCAGATGATGGAGAAGAGGTCCCTGTTAAGATCAGGCATACCTGCCCCCATGAAGCTGAAGTTCTAGGATCACATGACTTGTCTCATATGCAGCAGAGTGCCAGTACTAGTGCCGCAGTACCTTTTGAACTGACGAGCAACAGCGGCCTAGTATATCCTGGTCTTTTTCATACCAGCACTGCAGTATTACTTGGTGATGCGGCTAGTCCCATAAGTGCAATACAAGCTGGTGCGGTGGCGAGCACAAGTAGTGTCCCACAGCCACGAAGAATTCACACACAGGCCCGTAGAGCCCCTAGTGTCCTTCCGAACATGCTTGCAAATCCTGATTGGCAGCCCACAGATTCTGCAGCCCCCATTCACTGCCCAACCTGGAATTCAAGTGGAAACAGCAGATTTAACTACTCCCCTTGATTTTATGGGTCTGTTTTTCAGAGAAGATTTGTACATTTGATTGTGGGCCAAAGCAATTTATATGCTCAACAATATATCGCCACAAACCCAAATTCAAACCTTGCAAGACCATTCGCAAGGAAACCCATTACGGTTTCCGACTTTAAAACTTTTTTGGGCCTAACCCTCAACATGGGCATTACAAAAAAGAATGAGTTGCGGTTATATTGGTCCATAGACCCAATTCTCTGCTGTCATGACCAGGCATAGATATGAGACGATAATGCGCTTCATGCATTCCAGTGATAACACACTCCTCGGGGTGACCCTGAAGATGACAGGCTCTACAAAATTCGGCACCTAATAAACCCCCTCACTGAGAAATTTGAAGATGTGTATAAGTCCCTCATTCACTTTTCTGGCCGCCTTGCATTCAAACAGTACACCCCCAGCAAGCGTGCCAGATATGGGGTCAAATTGTATAAGATCTGTGAGAGGGCCACAGACTATACGTACAAATTTATGGTTTTGTGAGGGAAGAGACAGCGAAGTAGAGCCCACCAACTGCCCAGACTACATAGGGAGCAGTGGCAAGATATTTTGGGACTTGGTGTCGTTTTTGTTCTGTAAGGAGTACCACTTATATGTGGACAATTTGTATACAAGTGTTCCACTATTTAGACATTTGTACAATCTTGGAATTGGCTCATGTGGCACCATGCGACCTAATCTCCAGGGCTTCCCCCAACGACTTGTAAATACCTGTCTTAGAAAGGGGGATAAAGCCTGCTTGAGGAATGATGAATTGCTTTCTGTGAAGTGGAAGCACAAATGTGATGTTTTCGTCCTGTCTTTGATTCACGCAGATGCGACAGTCCAAATTAACACGGTATCTGGCATTGTTGAGAAACCCCTCTGTGTCCACGACTATAACATTAACATGGGAGGAGTGGGCTTCAATGACCAAATGATGAATCCGTACCTAGTTTGCTAGGTACAAAAAGGTGTCTATTTATTTATTTCAATTGGCTATATATAACACTTTTGTAATTTACAAAGCAACTGGACGAAGTGGATCCTTCCTAAAATCCCAGGAAGAGATCATCACGGCTCTTTTGTATCCAGAAGGTGCTGTGGCCCAATAATGAAATCCAGATGCAGTTAGTCAGCTGCATGAGAGGCATTTTCCGGATGTCTTCTCTGGTACCCCAAACCAAAAGTCACCTCAAAGAAGATATCATGTCTGTAGCAGACACGGAATAAGACGCAACACCCGCTTTTTTGTCCCTCCTGTCCTAGCCAACCTGGTCTCCGCCTCAAGGACTGCTTCTGTCGCTACCATACACTAGTGGAGTATTAGTATACAGTACAGCACAATACAGTGGGCAGCACTGTTGGATGAGATTTTTCATCCGCAGTTAAAAAAAGAGCATATATGCCAAAGCATGGGGGCCTGGGGTGGCCAGTGGGTGGATGGCCCCTATGCTCCAGCATATATATTTTATAATATTTTTGGCACATTTCATGTGTGCCCACCATTAGAAGTGGGTGGATGCAGGGTGGTATATTCTAATGGTGGGCATACCACACACTTTTTCTGGCATATATTGTATAATATTTTTTGGCACATATTTCAATAAAAAAAAGTTGTTTAATGAGTTACTGTTTTATTGTTAACCATTGCTGTTTTTTTTTTTTTGCAGGAATGTCATTCAGCTGCAGCACTGACGTGTTTATTCTGACAGCAACAGGGTCTTGCTCTCAGAATATACATAAGTAGCTGTGTGCAGTGCTGTTGGATGAGATTTTTCATCCACAGTTAAAAAAAGAGCATATATGTCATTTAGTTGCAGCACCGAATTTTTCATTATGTGAGCAACTTGCTCACACAAGCCATGGGTATATGTGGAATTACACCCCAAATACATTCTGCTACTTCTACTGAGTATGGGGATACCACATGTGAGAGACTTTTTGGCAGTCTAGCCAAGTACAGGACCCATAAAATCCAATAAGCACCTTCAGGCTTTTAAAGGGCTTTATTTCCTCATTACACTTCCTGACTACCTATCACAGTTTCGGAGGCTACTTCTACCCAGTATGGGGATACCGCATTTGAGAGACTTTTTGGCAGTCTAGCCAAGTACAGGACCCCAAAGTCCAATAAGCACCCTCAGGCTTTTAAAAAGCTTTATTTCCTCATTACACTTCCTGACTACCTATCACAGTTTCAGAGGCTACTTCTACCGAGCATGGGGATACCACATATGTGAGACTTTTTGGGAGTCTAGCCACATACAGGAGCCTGAAATCCAATGACCACTTTGAAGGCCTGAAGGTGCGTAACTTCCTCATTTCACTTCCTCACTTCCTATCACAGTTTCGGAAGCCTTGAAATGCCAGGATAGCACCAAACCTCCAAAATTACCCCTTTTTGGAAAGTAGACAACCCCAAGGAATTTGATAAGAAGCATGGTGAGTATTTTGCAGATCTCGTTTGTTGTCACAAGTTTTTGGAAAATGAAGAAAGAAAACAAAAAAGTATTTTTTTCTTTTCTTTTTTTATATTTCAAAACCTTGTGAGAAAAAAATTAGATCTGCAAAATACTCACCATGCCTCTTTTAAAATTCCTTGGGATGTCTACTTTCCAAAAAGGGATCATTTGGGGGGGGTTGGTGCTATCCTGGCATTTCAGGGCCTCCAAAACTGTGATAGGTAGTGAGGAAGTGAAATGAGGAAGTTACACACCTTCAGGCCTTCAAAGCGGTCATTGGATTTCAGGCTCCTGTATGTGGCTAGACTCCCAAAAATTCTCACACGTGGTATCCTCATACTCAGTAGAAGTAGCAGAATGTATTTTGGGGTGTAATTCCACATATACCCATGGCTTGTGTGAGCAATATATCATTAAAGTGACAAATTTGTGTAAGAAAAAAAAAGTTTTTTTGTCATTTTCCAAAGACTTGTGCAAAAAAAATAAATCTTCCATGGACTCAATATGCCTCTCAGCATAAAGCTTAGGGTGTCTACTTTCTGAAAAGGGGTGACTTGGGGGTGTTTGTACTGTCCTGGTATTTTAGCACCTCAAGAAATGTGATAAGCAGTCAGAAAGTAAAAGCTGTGTAAATTCCATTATCTATACCAGCAATGGGCAAACTACGGCCCGCGGGCCGTATACGGCCCGGCGGACCTTTTAATCCGGCCCGCGGAGCTAGGCTCCCGCTAGGCTCCTCTCACAGTCTGCCCTGAAGACCGGTATAGCATGAAAATCTGTCTCCTATGAGGATCTGTCCCCCTCGACGTATCTGCGCATGTGCCGGAGATCGCCGATCGGCTGCTAATGGCTGAAACTGGCACATGCGCAGATACGTCGAGGGGGACAGATCCTCATAGGAGACAGATTTTCATGCTACACCGGAACGGCGCGGGAACACGGCGAGAGGAATGCGCGGAGCAAAGGTAAGTGAATTGACACAGGGGGGACTTGGGGACTTAATATGGGGGATGAATTAATATGGGGGATGAATTAATATGGGGAATGAATTACTATAGGGGGGATGAATTACTATAGGGGGGATGAATTACTATATGGGGGATGAATTAATATGGGGAATGAATTACTATATGGGGGATGAATTACTATATGGGGGATGAATTACTATGGGGGATGAATTACTATGGGGGATGAATTACTATATGGGGGATGAATTACTATGGATACTATGGGGGAATATTACTATACTTACTATGGATGACATATACACATCATTCATCTACTCTTGGTCCGGCCCCCGGGTCCAATATATGAACCCATTGCGGCCCTCAAGTCAAAAAGTTTGCCCACCCCTGATCTATACCATAGTTTGTAGACGCTATAACTATCACACAAAGCAATCAATATACACTTATTGGCATTTTTTACCAAACACATGTAGCAGAATACAGAATACATTTTGAGTTTTTTGGATTTTTTTTTATGACAGAAATGAGAAAATATTGCATTTTTTAAAATTTTCGGTCTTTTTTTGTTTATAGCGTGAAAAATAAAAACCGCACCGGTGATCAAATACCATCAAAAGAAAGTTCTATTTGTGTGAAAAAAAGGACATAAAATTAATTTATGTACAGTATTGCATGACCGCGCAATTGTCAGTTAAACTAGTGCAGCGCTGTACAGCAAAAATGCAGTATCTATACCAAAGTTTGTAGATGCTATAACTTTCACACAAAACAATCAATATACACTTATTGGGATTTTTTTTTACCAAAAACATGTAGCAGAATACATTTTTACAAAACTTTTTGTCTATTGCAGAAAAATAAAAAAGCGCACAGGTGATCAAATACCACCGAAAGAAAGCTCTATTTGTGTGAAAAAAAGGACATATATTTTGTTTGGGTTCAGCACTGCATTACTGTGCAATTACCAGTTGAAATAGTGCAGCCCTGTATAGCAAAAAGAGGCCTGGCCAGGAAGGGGGGTAAATCCTGAGGAGGGCAAGTGGTTAAATAACCAATCATTTTCTGGCACTTTTTGCTTACAAGTTTAAATCAGTATTTTTTGCTAGAAAATTACTTATAACTCCCAAATATTATATATATTTTTTTTAGCAAAGACCCTAGAGAATGAAATGGCAACCATTGCAATTTTTTATGTGATATTGCGTAGAAGTTTTCCAAATGCAATTTGTATGGAAAAAATACACTTTAATGAATTAAATAAAGAATAACACGATTTATACCCTATTTTTTTGTAAAATATGAAAGAGGATGTTACGGCTAGTAAATAGATATGCTCACATCACGCTATAAAATTGCACACACTCATGGAATTGCGACAAACAACAGTACTTAAAAATCTCCATAGGTGATGCTTTAAACATTTTTACAGGTTACTGTTTAGAGTTACAGAGGAGGTCTAGTGCTACAATTTTTGTTCTTGCGAACACTGTTTACATATGTGTGTGCGACTTACGCATGCATTCATTTCTGCACGTGAGCACGGAGGGATGGGGGCACGATCATTTTTTTTTCTTATTTATTTTATTTTTTATTTTTACACTATTTTTTTTTCCAATTGCAAAGAATGGAAAGATCTCTTGTAATAGAAATAAGGATGACAGGTCCTCTTTAAGGAGAGATCTGGGGTTTACCTTTAAAAGCCAAAATTTCTTTGATCTTTTGCTTTAAAAAAAAAATTGTTACATCCTTACATCCATGAAGTCGCTCCAGTCCTCCAAGGCCAAACAGGCGATCAGAGACAATAGAGTCTTTCATCGCCTCTGTGACCAGCCGACACCACACCACTGGATCGTTTCTCAGGTCGCCTTTCTCACCACTGTATGCCCACCGATCCGGGCTGTGTGGGTTCAGAACAATGAGTGCTGAGCTTTGTATGAGATGGGGGGGAGGGGGTCAATCACCAGCCCACTACATAACAGGTCCCATGATTTTACTCTTATGAACTCCTAACCAGGATCTGGGATCTCCCTCCATGTCTTCCAGGCAGCACCCGCCACTGAAAGACCAGCCTTCAGGGAGAGGGAGAGCAGCCCAAGAGAGTGCGATCAGGTAGGTGATTACAAAGGAGTTATGCTTCACTGTCTCCACTGACAAACAAGTAGGGGAAATGTTTAAAACACTGGCTACCACTGAGGAACGGGAATGTGGAGATGTTAAATAGCACTTCTACTGACCACCAGTGTGTATGGGGGGAGGTTGATTGGCACGGCCACTGACCACCAATGGGGGGGGGCTGACACCAGTGCTTGGGCTGCTGAAGCTGATGCTGGAAGTTAGTATTGTGCCCATGGAGATCAGTGCTGGGGTTATTATTGCAACCACTGACACCATAGTTGGGGGTTATTATCACAGACACTGACACCAATGCTGGGGGTTATTATTGCAGCCACTGACATCAATGCAGGGGTTATAATTGCAGCAACAGACACACTCTAAGTACAAATAGAATGTATGCTATATAAGGGTGGGGGGGTTGTGGATGGGAGGGGGGTGCCATGAGGACAGTTGGGGACAAAAATCCTTGCATCAGCCCTGTAGACACTAACCTGTTCCAGGATCCAGCACTGTGCTCATCCGCGCCGGTCTCCATCAGTCTTCAGTCCCCTGCACGGGCTTCCTAACTATGGGAAGCCAGCTGTGATTTGCAGAGGTGATAGCCAACAGAAAGGCCACCTTAGGGGTAAGGTCAGACAATATTCCAAATACAGTCATGGCCAAAAATATTGGCATTCCTGCACCCTCAATCCCATACAGCACCTGTGGAGAGATCTCAAAACAGCAGATTTGAAAAGGAAGTTGATGAAAGAAGAGCGGTCCAACATTCCAGTAGAGAGGTGTAAGAAACTCACTGATCGTTACAGGAAGCGATTGATTTCAAATATTTTTTCCAAGGGGTATGCTACCAAATATTAAATTGAGAATGCCTATAATTTTCTCCAGTCCATTTTTGGGGTTTTGTGTGGAATGTGTCAGATTTGGCTTTTTGTTTCTCCACTTTTTAGCATCATACCTATACAAACAAAAGAAATAAACATGAGAATGCCAAAAATATTTCTGGGCAAAGTGGTGCATTATCTGACAGAAATGCAGGGGTGTCAAACTTTTTGGCCCTGACTGTAGGTGGGGGATGACAGATGGGGACCTTCTGGAGTTCAGATTCAACAACAAACTGAACAGGTTTGTTGCCAGGTTCGGGGACCCTCTGGCCATTTCAGTGGAAGCCTTTCGGCCCCTCCAGATTCTCCCTCACTTACTCCACAAGTTCTAGAAGGAGGGTATTAGGGTGATCCTAATTGCACTGGTTTGGCACAGGTGGATGTGGTTATCAGGCATAATCTATTTCCTAGCACATGTTCCATAGGTCCTGCAAGATCATCTGTACCTCCTGTCCAAAGGTCCAGTATTCCATCCTGCTTCTCAGTCACTGGCTTTAACAGCATGGCTGTTGAAGCCATGGTCCTGAAGGACAAGGGCCTTTTGGATTCAGTAGTCCCTACCCTTTTGAAATCTAGAGAGCTGTCTTCTTATAAAGGCTACTATTGCGCATTGAAAGCCAACTTTTCTTGGTGCGAGTCAAGTAATTTTCATAGTGAAAAGTACTCCATAAGACATATTGGGCTCCATTCACAAAGCGGTATCTACCGCTTTAAGAAATGCGGTAAAATACCGCTTAGTGGTTTTCAAAAACTTTTTTGACATTCAAAAAAAACATATTTTTCCAAAATATGCAGTATTTATCTCATGAAACCATGCAGTATTTTATCTCATGCGATATCAAGCGGGATGAATACAATGGAAAAGGATTAGACCCCCTATCAGTTTTTATTGCTAATAGAGAGGTAAAGTGGTTTAAACTCACTAAGTTAGTGCGGTACCTGCAGCATATTTATTAATACAAAAGAAAAAAGTGACTAGAATACCAGCCAAAGGGAAGCTGCTTTCACAGGACACATGTGGCGTATCAAAAACAACTAGGTTAAGATATTTTGTATTTACTTAAAATATAACTAAAGGGAAAACTTTTTTTTTTTGCAGTTTTGGATAGGGTAGGGAGCTATCAGACCACCTATTATGTTTTTACTGTTGTCTGCCCCCATTTAGGAAGAGTCACCCTCTCTATTTTTCCAGTTTACCATTATCACTGAAAGTGAAATTAAAAGAAAATCCCAAATTTTGGGTTGTCCCCAGAAAAGTAGTAGAGGGAAATTTTTCCTATGGGGACACTGGTTCTGGTAACCAGGGGATCCCCTTAATTTGCTGGGATTTCCTCTCACTTTTTGTTTTTTGACACTGTCAAGCAGCCTATTTCAACACAGAGGAACACTTGAATAGCTTTCCAGTCTCAATGAACTCCTATTAAAAATTACTACAGTATATCTACAACTCATGATACATTAGTGTGATGGTCAGTGGGAAGAATGCTCCTTACACTTTTGGTCACTGAGAAGATTTAACCCCCTATAGATAGCTAAAGCGATCAATGATGTCAGTGGGAAGAAATCTCCAAAAATAGTTGTGAAAAAGTAAAATCCCCACTACGTATGGCATATGTTCTGACAAGGAATTAGACCATTGTGATATGCATGTACATTGTATTATGTGTGGAGTGAGTGGAAGGTTTTTTGAAGCAAATGATGAATATGCTTGTATATACACAAAAAAGTCTTTCAAAATCTGGCAAAATAACAAGAGAAAATAGGCAGATTTTACTACATGTAATGGGGTGAATTTGCTAAATGTAATGGAATGAATTTACTAAAGGCACATAGGCCGAGCACTTTGCAAGTGAAGTTGTTCCAGAGCTTAGTAAACAAGGGGGAGCTCTGCTGACTTCCATCATCCTATCACATGCAAGCAAAAATGCTGTTTTTTTTCCCTTGCATGTGATTGGGTATTCTTTGTAAAGTGAAGCTTTACCTCATGTACTAAGTTCTGGAGCAACTTGCAAAGTCTATTTGCTCTAAAGTAGAACTATAGGAAAAACTTTTCTTTTCATTTTGGATAGAGTAAGGGAGGATTATAACCCCTGCAAGATTTTTTTTGCCATCTGTAGTGATTTCCTTTCACTTCCTGTCCCACAGCCAAAACAGGAAGCAAGCAGAAATCCCTACAAATTAAAGGAAGCCCCTGGGGCCTCCTAGATCACCAGAACCAGTGTCCCCATTGGAAAATTTCCCCTCTATTACTTTTCTGGGGACAACCCAAAATTTTGGATTTTCTTTTACTTTTAATGATAATGGTAAACAGGACAAATAGAGAGGGTGAATCTCCCTAACGGGGGCACAGACAACAATAAAAACCTAACGTGTTCTAATCCATCTACACTTTTTTGTTTAGTTTTTTGTTTAGTTATACTTTAAGTAAATCAATCCCAATGGTTTCCAAATTTAGGGTTACTGTATGCACTACTGTTGAGAGAACTGATCCAAAAAAGCAGAGACTACTTAAAATTGGCTATTATATTTTTACATTCCTTAAATGCCACAGGCCTGTACCACTGCTTAATTACCTCATGTATTTAATTATTTCTTTCTTTCTGTGAATTGACTTAAACCCCTTTTCATGCGGTATTTACTGAGCGTTTTGTAGCTTTTTGCAGTAAGTACTGCAAAACAGCATAGAGAATTGACAATTTCAAGATCGCATGCGATTTTTAGGTAAGATGTGTCCAGACACCTAAATAACTCATATAATCTGCCTTAGTGAATGGAGCCCATTATGTTCTTCTCCAGTCTGGTATGGACCAACATGTGGACTTGTGTACCATTACAACTGGCCATAGATGGATCAAAGTTCAGACAGTCCCTGCTAAACTAGCTTCATTTTGATCTATCTATGGCCAGAGAGAGCAGCTGGTCTATGGCAGGCCATAGACGGGCCGTTTATCGGCCGAATTTTCGGCCGATAAACGAAAAATCGGTTGGCCCCGTTGCCGTTGCTGCCATCCATGTCCACGAAAAACGTTAGTTTTTCGTGGATTTTCGAGCATGACCGATAAAATAAATGAGGAGATCCGTGAAAAACGGCCGACGAGCTGGCCCCACTAACGGCGTGATTATCGGCCAATTTTTCGTGCGGACGAAAATTCGGCCAATAAACGACCCGTCTATGGCCTGCATAAGAACTGACTCCTCTAGAACAGGCTTGCTTGATAATTTTACTTTGGATGCAGAGCTGATCAGTGTATTCTGAGGACAGGGGAGTACCTGCTGTCAGAATACAATAGCACAGCGGGGAATATTCCCTTATCCACCTCATATGTATGGATGGGATTAGCCAGCTAAGGACAGCTGAAAGGACAAATCTTGGTTTTGGCCGTTCTGCTTCAGAGACCTTTGGCCTCTCACAATCTAGTTAAGGTTTTTGACAGGGAGTTGCTCACATCCCCCCCATCCCGATTGTTCAGTACTGTCCCTCTGGGATCTTTTTTTTTTATTATTTAAATTTTTATTTATTTTCGTATATAAAAAAATGAGACATCAGTTCCATCATAAAAACAATACATTTCACATATATTCCATTATCCCCTTACCTTTCCCTTTCCCTCCACACCAACCTCCCTCCCCACCTATCTCCACTTAATAATTTTTCAAATGAGTAACCATCCTCCAATGTCCTCAGCGGTTGTGGGAGGCTCGCAACAAAATGGTTAAGCTGATAATACCACAGTTCATCCAACATAACAAATAAATCTTTATTTTTTTTAACTTTTGAAAAGTGTGTATTTTCCCATCATTTAAGATATCTTTCAAATGTGCATTCATATCCTTTATCCAATTCCCACTTATCTTGTCCTTTCCTGGGGGAAAAAACTCTGTTCCCCCCAATGGAATCATCAGTGAATTAAATTTCCAATTTTTTTGACTGTTTATTCTATCCCATGTGCTCAATACTATCCTTGTCAGTGAACTAATATTTACATCCAAAGTGCGATATTTATGTGGTATCCATATAATCTTCTCTAATTGAGCATTACTTAATATCCCTTCCATATTTACCCATCTCTTCCCTTGTGCATTAAATGTCCAATCTACTACTAATGATAAAATTATTGCTATATAATAAATCCTCACATTTATCCATCTCAAATGCTCTACTCAAAGCCTCAAAGCTTATTCTTGGTTTCTTATTTTCCCAAATAAATTTAGTGATCAAGTTTTTGATTGTCCCAAAAAAGGACCCTGGAAGATATATCAGGAGCATATTAAATTTATATAAAATTTTTGGCTGTATTACCATCTTAACCAAATTTACTCAGCCTATCCAAGAGGCTCCTCCTTTCAAAAGTCTTCTCAATTCTTCCTTAACCTCCCTGGCGGTATTCCTGAGTGTAGCTCGGGGTAAAGTTTCAGTACCACAAGCGGTAACCCCGAGCTACACTCGGGCTTACCATGCGGCGCTGCTCCGGGATCTGTTCTTCTCTTACCTTGCTCTGCGCTCTCGCGATGTCCCTCCTGCAGTGTCCCCTGTAATGTCCTCCGGCGGATGCCGGCATCTGTCTTCTGGGTTCCGTCCCCTGCAACGTCGGGATGTATGGGGGACGGAACGGCGGGAAATGTAAAAATTACAAAAAGTGACATTCACTAAGTACACTAAAATCACATAGTAAAACATTACTGTATCAAACCGTTTCACATACATTTTGTCCCGAGTGCTTTGTTCTGTGTCCTGCCTGCATTTTTACTGTTCTTTCTGCCTGGAAACTAAGAATCGTCCATGGCGTCCAAAAAGCATCCCTTTAGGTCAAAATTGGTTTTAGACCAGCTAGAGAACAGTGATAGTAAATTAGAACTACTTGCAGAATTGAGTGATAATGATTCGTGTGGAAACTCGTCATCAGACACTGAAAAACGATTTTGCGACTTTGCTCAGTGATATGCGAACTTGGCGCTCTTTTTCAAATTTTAGTGTTTTTGGTTTGATTATATTATTGAATTAAATTTATTATTATATTATTATTTTTTATGATTATTTATTAAATTTTAATTTATGATTTCGTGTTTCAAATTTTAACATACCCGGGATGTTTACTAGACTCTTGTTCGGACAGATTTCAGTGAGCTATTCCTAAAAATTACAGGCCTACAATAAAAAAAATACACATTTCCATGCAAAAAAATTTACCGCTTTGAGCACAGAAATATGGACATAATCAGACTGCTAGGGAGGTTAATTTCATTTATTAGAGGAATATAATTTGTTTGATACATACTTTTTAAAGTGGTTAATTTTACTCCCAGATATCCTAATTCAATTTTATTCCAGGTAAAGGGAAATTCTTTTTATAAATCAGTATTCACTATTGCTTTATGTGGTATTTACCACATAAAGTAAAAATGCTCGGTAAATACCGCATGAAACAGGAGTCAATTCACAAAAGGAAATAAACAAATGTATGGTATGGATTTTAAGGGGAACCCCACACCAAAGTTAAAAAAAAATGGCACGGGTCCCCCCGAAATTCATATCAGACCCTTATCTGAGCATACAGCCTGGCAGGTCAGGAAGTCAGGAAGGGGGGGGGGCAAGCGGCCCTTCCCTCCTGAACCCTACCAAGGCACATGCCCTGAAAATGGGGGGTGCTTTGGGGCAGGGGGGGTCCCCCGCCAAAGCACCTTGTCCCCATATTGATGAAGACAAGCCTGGCTGGTGGTTGTGGGGATCTGCGGGTGGGGGGGAGCTTATCAGAACCTGGAAGCCTTCTTTAACAAGGGAGCCCCCAAATCCACCCCCCCCACATGTGAATGAGAATGGGGTACATAGTACCTCTACTCATTCACCAAAAAAGTGTAGTGTAAGACAGGAGGCAGTTTTTGACAAATCATGTATTAAAAATAAAACACTTGTCCCCCGATGTAGATCCGGGATCAATCACGATTAACGCCATCTGACGACCTGAAGAAAAAAAAAAGAGGTCTTCACCTGATGTAGTCTCCCGCTAAATGACAGCTCCACTGCCTCTCACCACTAAACAAAGGAAGATGCGGGGGCACCGGGTGATCTCACTGGGTGGCCCCATCCCCTTATGATGTCACTGACCGAGATATGTTGGGTCGACATCACAAGGGGGCAGGGGCCACCCGGTAATATCACTGGGTGGCCCCGTCCCTTAGTTTATTTGGCGGAGAGGATGTCATTCGGCAGGAGCCTTCATCGGGTGCAGACCTTTTTTTCAGGCCCCTGCTCAAGGTTTCACTATTAAAATACTTAGCTGCTCTGTGCAACGATATTGCACAGAGCAGTCCCTTACCTTCTATCTGCCAGCGCTTTCCAATCCTCCTGCCTGCATGTGCCTTCTTAGCAACCTGGGTGCTAAGGGGACCCAGGTGCACACACATTCCTGAGCCAGTTTGTATGCATCCCTGGACACACACAGCACCAGTAAGCCTATCCCCCATTCTCTCCTCACAGGAGTTTGACTGACAGCAAAAGAAGCTTAAGGCTCCTGATGCACTCAGTGTCTCCTGTGAGAACAGAAAGTGAAGAGAGACGTGCTGCAACTGGGACAGGAGTCACGTATTTTTTAGGGCTGCGGGAGGGTAGGACAGGTAGCAGGGCTTTTTTTTACCTTAATGCAGGGAATGCATTAAGCTAAAAAAAAATGTGACCACTTTAAATACCTGTCAAGAAAGATTTCACTTTGCATTTCATTTAGAGGAACAATGTCTACAACTTCTGCCTGCAACTGCCAATGGATTTAGAAGCTGGCCTAATTGTTATTATTATTACATCGAGTTTATATAGCGCCAAAGAGTTTGCTTAGCGCTGTACAATAGAGGGGGGGACAATACATGAAACAGTACAGCAACTACAAACAGCACACGAGGGGTAATTGTTGGGGAAAGCAGGTACAATACAACAAAGCAGAGTTATTGCACAATGTAGGGCTGGGCCTGGGCACTGGTCTTGGGTTCTGTGCTGAGGTGTGAAGCTGGGCCTCCCTTTCCTCTGCAGTGCCTGGACCTGTCCTGCACTGTTCCGGTTCCAGCTGTCAAACTGACAGCTCAGTCCTGAAGATTACACTGGAGAATGCAGCTCTCCTAGTTATCAGTGGAGCTCCACTGCCTGTGTGACAGTCACCTGCTCTGTACACAGCAGAGCTTCACTTTTTCTAAGAGTAATCAGAAGGACAGGTTTAATCACACTGATCCCTGAGGGACAATGGACAGCTACTGTCACTTCTGTACCCTGCACTGGCCCAGCCAATGTGAGTAACTTTGGCATTTTCACCTTGGTTGCCAGAAGACCTTGTCCCATCACAGGGTCTGAGCAACTTACCTTACAATAAATGTTAATGCAAACATGGATAGCCTTAAACTAATGTGTAAACGTGAATGATAACTATGTCAGTTACTGCTAGTGATGAGGGAATCCCTTTACAAGCAGCTAAAGTCATTTTCTTTTAAACTTTTAATCTTTCATGTATTTAAACAAGGACAATACTAAAGATGGGAAGGCCTGGAGAAAAAACTGGAAAAATGTGGAAAACAATGTTTCTTTTTTCCATTATTTTCCAAAGCCATTTTTGTTTTTTTCTGGAAAAAATGGAGGAAAAAATAAAAAGTGTGGAATATGTTTGACATGGTATTCAAACTATAAAACATGAATGAAAGATTTCTGAGACATTTTGTAAAGTTCTCTCAGCTGAAGACAAGCAAATCAGTGCATCATTTGTTAGACATGCATTTCTTTTGATTTTTTTGTCGCTATTCTGTCTCTCAGTGTTACAATACACCTACCATTTGATTTTTAGACTGATCATTTCTTTGTGAGTGGGCAAACATTCAAAATCAGCAGGGGATCAAATACTTATTTCCTTCGCTGTATACTCTTCCCTCCTGCCCCCCACCCCCCATACAGTTCTCTCCTGGCCCCCTATAGTGTTCCCTCCTGGATCTCCTGTGCTCTGCCCTGCTGACCTCCTGTATACTGCTTATCACAAGTTTGACCCAGAATTGAGGATCTGTTCTTCTAAAAAAAAAAAAAAAAAAAGAAAAATGCAAGAACAAGTTTTATATTAAGGAGGCAAGTTTTAATATTTATCCTATTGTTTAAGGCTCTAAGAATAATTGTTGTTATATCTACAGCTCACATCAATGTTTCATGAGCTATACATATGAAAATTATTTCAGGGGTTTCCCATAGAACTCTGACTTTTTTGCCAGGGGTTCCACAAAGGTAAAAAGGTTCAGAAACCCTGATCTAAAGTTTGGATACATTTCCACAGTGCAATTTGTGCTGAGAGCAAAGCAGCAAAGTGTAACAAAATGACTCAATGACTCACTATTTTTTTTTTTAATAATTTTTCCAAAAATGTCTATTGTTTTCACAGAAAAAAAAAAATTTTCCCAAGGGTTTCAAAATTTCCAGAAACTTTACATTACATATGGTACATAGTAAGACAGTAGACAGCATGAACAGTGTAGTTTCTGATCATCATGCACATAGTACATAAGACACTTGTAAAACCTGACTAAGGAGCTAGGATTGAGCACAACACATTCCGATAACTGGGAACAAACATTTGTTCAGAAAAAAGTCATTAGGGAAAGGACAAGGGTGGGGATGGGGAGGTAAGGAAGAGCATTGGAAAAGGAACCAGAAAAAAGAAAACATGAGGAAGTTCAAAAATATGGAGGTTTCAACTCGAATCAGTGATTTTTTTTTTAATTTACTGGAATATATACATGTAGATTTCTGCATTTTTAAAGAAAATCACACAATTTAAAAAATATGATTGCCTGGGTTTCTGAGTTTCCCGATTTTCCCCAGAAAAGGCAGATCTACATGCAAATATATAGGTAAATAAAAAAAAAATAAAGCAAAATCAGCATTTCTTCTTATTCCATCAATGTTAGTTGCCACTAAGTATATGACACACACGCAGTATTATATTGCCATCTAGTGGACATGTACAAAAATACCAAAACTAGACTACACTAAATTTTCCCTAGCGCTGTTCTTGTCCAGTACAGATTAATTAAACACATCTGAATTAGGTGAGTTTAATGTTTTGTACTGTAATTGCTAGAGCTGAATAGGACATAATATTCATGACCCTAGCTTCGTTAAAAATTGTTGTTAAATCACTACAGAACAAAATGGGACATTAATAAATTCAGCATGTTATCAAGCAGTCAGAGCTTTCAGATTAGAATCCCAGGTGTATATATTAGTATGTCAAAAATTCAATTGGCATATGTAAATGCACTTCCATCTAAAAACGTCACTTACCAAAACAGAAAGACCCCTTTTGATAAACAACAGGTTAAACCACATTTAAATTCCAATTAAACTGAAGAATAAAATGAAGATAAAATCACATACAGTATCACTCAGCCACAGATGGGCAGAACAACACGTGTCTTTCATACTTTGCAACCCTGGATCTTGATAAATTGGGATAATTTATCTTGAAAAAAGACATACGGCGTGCATGGTGTGCTGGGGCAACAGTGGGCATGGCTACACTGCATTGAGCACTGGCCATGGCTTGGTTCACAGTCCTTGTACCCAAAAAATACCCCTCAATTACTTCACTAGGAATGAGTCTCACAGAAACATACCTAAAGGACAATTTAAATACAAATAAAACAGAATACAGACAGAAAACTAATACTTTCTCTGAGCCTAAATGGACACACAGAGCCAGCTTGGGAGCTGCTTGCACAACTGTCTCTATAGTAAGCGGTTTGTTCATGGAGCACTCAGCATGGGGGAGAAGCGGACAGCGCCAGCAAGGGAACCAAGAAGATGATGGTCAGGGCTGCTCTGTGCAAAACCATAGAGCAGAGAGCAGGTAAGAATAACATGTTCGTTATTTTTAAATAATGAAATCCAAAGGTTTACAATCACTTTAATTATGTCTATCTGTACATAGTTTTCTTCTAGTCCTCTTGTGAAGTCCAGTAAATACCTGCTGAGCCTGCCTGTCTGAGAGTGGTAAGTGCTTAAATCTGTATTACTCACAGTGCAGCGCTCCTATAACAAATCATATACAAATAAATGTAAAAAATTCAAATACATAATTCACAAGCTCATTAAAGTGCTAGAGAAAGTCCATATAGGATATAGCTTTTCTTCCATATAATACATAAAGTGCTCCGTACAAAATTGTGCAAATTATAGCTTCTTTTCTTCCATATAATATAAAAGTGCTCCATGCAAAATAGTGCAAAAGACAATTCTTTATTTCAGTACTTCCTTCTGTGCTTCGTTCCATCTCTGTGCACCACCACCACGCTGGAAAACTCACCAGATAGCCATGACCTTCCACTTAAGAGTTAGTCTATATGCGCTTTTTCCCCCAGGGGGGTATACCACATCCAGGGGTCCAGCTCTTCTTACTTACACTGTCACCAGGAACATCATAAAATCCAAGGGGAAAGAAACTCTAATAGCGTAAAACACTTTTATTAAAACACTTTATAAAAAATGTAAAAAAACATCAGTTTATGCACTCACAATAATCTGTGCATTCTGCCCTGCACCTGGGTGAACAGCCTATTATCATGACAGGCTGGCTGCACTACAGATTAGTGCAAGGCTGGTCCATTCCACCATTCAACTGTTCTCACCACTTCCCGGTGTCTCCGCCGGAGCAGAGCAACATCAATTCTTGTAGCTCCCTAGGCAATAAGATGTATGGGTAAAGGATGCAGAGTAAGAGCTGGAACACTGGAAGAGGCAGAGCATTCTGTCTTAGCTACGTTTCCCTGTAACTCGACATGCAGTCAAACCCTCCTATTCTGCAATAAGCCAGACTGAATGTAATCTTAAAGCTTTATTAACAAGACAGGGTGGAGTGAAACTATTAGGAAAAACAAATGGGAAATATATACAATGTAAGAAGCATACAAAACACAATGAAATAACTAGGCTACCGATGACAATAAGTCCATGCTCACCAGCGATGCTGCCTGTCGTGGATGTAAGTTCAGTCCACAACATGTGCTTCAGGGATGCTGGCTAATCAATGAACTACCATGGTGCTCACCAGATCCGTGGTAGTTCACTGAGAACTACAAGCTGACAGCTACACAGGCTTTCAGAACTTGAACCAAACGTAACTAGGAGATCAGTAGGACCCCCTAAAAAAAGAGGTTTGAACGAGAACCAACAGCGGTGTAATTTAACTAGGAGATCAGTAGGACCCCCTAAAAAAAGAGGTTTGAAAGAGAACCAACAGCGGTGTAATTTATTATATCTCTGCTGGTTCAATTTCAAAACTCTTTTTTAGGGGGTCCTACTGATCTCCTAGTTACTTTTGGTTCAAGTTTGGTTTTTGAGGACCCCACCTTACTAACATTGGTAAATCAGTGATTTAATCAGCAATTTCAAAATCTGGTTTCCCACTCAGGGAATGGTAATTTTGTCGCAATTTGTTTTTACCATACTATTTCAGAACTTGTAGTTTTCCCATTCACAGAATACTGTGAATGAGTGACGCAGCCAGGCAGACAGAACCCCCACGGACACTTTTTTAAAAAATTGTGACAGCCAGTGGGGGGAGAAGATCCCCACTGTCAAAACAGGGGATCGGGGGAGGCGGTGGCCGGTCCTTTCATAACATGTTACATGTTATACCCTGAATATGGATGTTACATGTAACCAAAGGTGGACTTTTCCTATGACATTTCTGACTCTCCCATCATCACTTGGAAGAGTTTTGGTGTTAAGGCCATTGTGATCAAGAAATGGGTCAAGTGTTTGCTGAGCTCTGTCAGCAGAAATTGATTTCTTGTTTAGGATACAGTCAATCTCCCTGACATAAGTTTTGTATTGCAAAGCATGGATGATGAGACTGCTGGCGTTCTACTGCTGAACTAGTCTTTTGACGGTGGTGCCAGCTTGTACAGTCATAGTCATTTGCATGGGTGGCATGTATAAAGGAATGAGCTATATGGATGAGGTGAGTAAATGCTTGAACGAGTGACTTCCAGGTTGAGAATCTATTAAACCTGTGGGATCTAAGCTGACTGTCTGGAGTCACTGTCAGAAGTGTGGAGATTTCAGGGTGGATTTCAACATCTGAGTCTGGATCTACTAGCTCAATTGTGCCACTATCAGAATTGAGCTGTTCTGTGCTGTACAAGAATGGAGGTCTGGTAAACTATGTTGTACCCTTAAGATGACATGCAGCAACAGCTCTTGTAGTGTGGTCTGCAGGGTTATGATCAGTAGATACATAGTGCCATTGAGCTGGACAGGGGGATCTCCTAATCCTTAGCACTCTGTTGTTGACATAAACATAGAATCATCTAGTCCAGGAGTCTCCAAACTTTCTAGACAAAGGGCCAGTTTACTGTCCTTCAAACGTAAGGGGGGGCCGGACTGTGACCTTTGAGAGTAGAAAAGGTCCCGATGTCAGTGGGGCAAAAACAATGCCCCATCTTTGGTGTTAGTGGGAAGAATCGTGCCACATCGTTGATGTCAGTGAGAGGAATTGTGCCCCATCAGCGGTGTCATTGGGCCCCATTGTTGGCATCATTGGGAGGAATAGTGTCCCATCATTTGTGTCAGTAGTGGGGAATTCTGCCCTATCGTTGGTGTCAGTGGGCCCCATTGTTGGTGTCATTGGGAGAAATTGTGCCCTATCGTTGGTGTCGTTGGGAGGAATTGTGCCCATTTTGGTGTGAGTTGGGGGGAATTATGCCCAGTTGTTCGTATTAGTGGATGAAATGGTGATCCAAGGGCCAGATAAAAGGAAAGAGCCGGATCTGGCCCTCAGGCCGCAGTTTGGAGACCACTAATCTAGTCTCATTATAGATAACCTAACACCACCTTGCTGTCAGTGTAGAGATCTGTATCTTTAAGGTCAATGTTAATTTCTGATGCAATAGGTTCAGCTAGCTCAGCAGCTAATACTGCAGCACAAAATTCTAGTCTAGGTATAGTGTGCTCGGGGTGTGGAGCCAGTTTTGCTTTGCCCATGACATATCCTATGTGCGGCTGTGCTTTAATATCTACAGTTTTTAAGTAGGCAACAGCAGCTATTGCTTTGACAGAAGCAATAGAGAATATGCAAAGTTTTTGACTTTGTATAGTGTGAGTGTGAAACACGCAGATCGGATAAAGCTGTCAGAGAATTTCTCCACTCTACCCAAGAGTTTCTTTTATCAACGGGCAGTGTAGAATCCTAGTCAGATGTTTTTACAAGTTAAGTCTTTAGGCAGTACTTTACCATTAATGGTGACAGGGGCTGCAAATCCTAATGGATCATACAGGCTATTAATTGTGGACAAGACACCTCTGTGAGTGAAAGGTTTTTCCTTATTTCGATGGTAAAGGAATCTGATTTCAAGCCCCAAAACCAATACTGTGTTGTACAGGTAGAGAGTCTGTCCCGAAGTCTCTTAGATTATAAGTGTGATCTTGGGAAGGGAGAGCTTCCACTACACCTTTACTGTTGGAAGCAATCTTGTAAAGCCTAAGATTGCAGTAGGCTAATATTTGCTGTGCTCTTTTTGGGAGACTAATTGCAGACTCATTAGAAGGTAGAGATTTTAAACAGTCATCTACATAAAAGTCCTTTTCTACGAATTATCTAGCATCTGAGCCATATTCAGGCTCACCCTCCTGAGCTTTCTGCAAATGTATAAGAGCACCCCCACAAGTTTGTTATTGAGGTTTGGACCTGTCAAGAGAAAATCATTTAGGGAGACACCCTCAAATTTTGAACTACAGTCAAACATTACTCTGATCTGTTCCAGCTTCCTGGGGTGGTGTACTCCAAAATATTGGTAGCTACCAGCACTCCTCAGATTCTTTAAGGATGGGAGCTATTTCTGCATGACCATTCTCAAAGACTTTCTCCATGAAAGAAAAGAAGTGGTCTCATCTCTGACTTTCTTTGAAAATTGACATCGAAGAGAAGAAAAACGCATTTGTACTTGTTCTCGATTATTAGGTAGGCGTCACCTCTGTGGTCTGAAGGGAAAAGGAGCAACTTAGCTGTTTGTGTCATCTTTAACTAGTCCCTGCTTCATTACTTCCAAGAAGAGTGTGTCCTCAATAGACATTACCACCGGATTGTCCTCTTTTGTTTTTGGTCTTGGTCACTGTCACAGGAAAAGTTGTCACTAGAGGAGCCTATTAAGGGACAAGGCAAGTGGGTAGTGTATGGCAATTCCTTTATGAGTAAGTGGTTGTGGTATGGCTGGAAAAGAGATGAACATCCATTCTCTAATGTACTTGTAAGCATGCTTTTAACAGTGGTAGGTTTGTGTGTTTTCCTAGACAGACATTTCCTATAATGACCCATCCTAGGTCTAACATCTGGGCATAGGGAGCATTTTTGGGGACCATTAATTTGAGCTCTTGCTGTATGAACTCGTAAGATATCTCTTCAAAGGAGTAGGATTGCCTGAGCCTGAGGATCAAGTTCTGGTGTCAAGTGTGCTATGCATTTCAAGTGTGGGGGATGAACTTCTGCATCTGGTGTAGAAATTTCAGATCTGTGATCAGAGATCAGAGATCTAACTGCATTCAATAGGAGTTGGGAAGGACAGACATGTTTGTCCATCAATAGACTCGACTAGGTAGCCAGATGTTCTCCTCCCCACCATCTCCACTACTCTCGCACAAGTTCTTAAGAAATAGGGAATATTGGAACCTTTAATGCCGAATATGTCAAAAAAAGGTTTAGCTGGCTAAAGAGTTATTACTTTGTATCGTCAAGATTGTACGAAGCTTAAAGGCTTTGTTTTTTTGTCCTGCTGGGTAAACTCTGACTAGACAGGTTTTGGAGCAGGACCTGCCACCTACACTTACTGGCCACTTTATTAGGTACACTTTGCTAATGTTAGAAAATATCCCCCCACACCATTACACCAGCAGCAGCCTGAACCATTGATACAAGGCAAGATGGATCCATGCTTTCATGTTGTTTATGCCAAATTCTGACCCTACCATCTGAATTTTGCAGCTGAAATCAAGAGTCATCAGACCGGGCAACGTTTTTTCAATCTTCTATTGTCCAATTTTGGTGAGCCTGTGTGAATTGTAGCCTCCGTTTCCTGTTCTTAGCTGACAGGAGTGGCACTCCGTGTGGTCTTCTGGCTGCTGTAGCCCATCTGCTTCAAGGTTCGATGTGTTGTGCATTCAGAGATGGTATTCTGCATATCTTACTTGTAACGAGTATTTATTTGAATTAATGTTGGCTTTTTTATCATCTTGAACAAGTCGCTCACTGGACATTTTCTCTTTTTCTGACCATTCTTTGTAAACCCTAGAGATGGGTGAGTGTGTGTCAAAATCCCAGTAGATCAGCAGTTTTTGAAATACTAAAGCCAGGCAGTCTGGCACCAACATCCATGCTGTGTTCAAAGTCACAAATCTTTCTTCACCATTCTGATGCTCGGTTTGAACTTCAGTAAGTGAAGTGATCTTTAGTGTGGTTGTAGCAGTGTGTTTCTCCTCCCTGCTGTACTCACTAGTGCTGTAAGTGCATTGTAAAGTCCATGGGGCTGGCCCTGTGTGTGAAGTTGTGATTTGAGCTGTCACATTCTGAATTACAATCCTTAGCAAAGTGAGATGCCAATGAGCAGCACTTGTAGTAGCTGTTGTTTTCCTTCAGGAAGGCTGTGTGATCCACAGTGGACTTCCTCTGAAAGTTCAGCATTTTAGAAGAGGATGTGGCTTGCAATGAAAAAAAAACACTGCTTACCAGGATCTTTGACCTTTGTCTCTGTGTTAGAGGGGCTGGCAAACCTGTGAAAAGAATCTGGAGGAGTTACATTAGTTTTGTGTACTGCTTCTGAATGGTTGCAAGGGTTCAGAACTGTAGGAACGGCACATGCCAACGTGAAGTCAAAACAAGGATCATTTCTTGTTCTAGCTTGCTGGCTTACAAAGTCCACAAAAACAGAGAAAGGGGGGGAATGGAACAATGTACTGTCCATTATATTTACAGCCATGCGTGATCCACTGCTCTTCTGCTTTTGTACGTTTATAGGGTAGCTTTTTTTACAATGGGGTTGATACCTCTGACTGCATCATTGGCCTTAAAATAAGCTGGGATAGACTTGACAAATGTTATGGCTCAGCAGAACCAATAGAAAGTGCACTATTCAAAATGCTTGATTGTTTTCTTAAGATACCTAACAAGGTCTATCAGAAACTCGGGGAACCAAGTGACTAATGAAACTTCAGGTAGCCAAAGCTGAAGGGGACTTACAAGGACTGGCTTTTACTCTGTAACATGTTATTTGTGGAGGTGTTTGACTGTGTAGACTGCGGTGTTGCCAAATGCAAGTGGCTGCACTAAAAGTGTAGCAGGTCTCTGTAGTATCCGGCTTTCTGGGTAGCCGCTGTTTCACTGTTCTATCCTCACTACACAGTTCCCTGTATGTAAATCAACTTGCAGCTAAACCCTCTTCTTCTGCAACAGGCCAGACTAAATGTAATATTAAAGCTTTATTAACAAAACAGGGGGGGTAAAACGATTGGGAAAACCGAATGAGAATTGCATACAATGTAAGAAACATACAAAACATAATTAAATAACTAGGCTGCAGATGACAATAAGTCAATGCTCATCAGCAAGGCTGGCTGTAGGGGATGTAAGTTCAGTCCATAACATGTGCTTCAGGGATAATGGCTGGTTTACTCTACCTCAGTTCTTAAAATGGAGTCTGGTCTTCCAGGATGCACCCGTTTATTTTTCTTAGAATGAAGGATGATGGGAGCTTTTATTGTTTAACAGTTTCTAGTTTTTTTCAAAACAGTAAATTTATTCCAGGCTCTATCTTACGGCCAAATTCAATATTGCGGGGAGAACACAATTAATCTCCCTGCTGAAGGCAGAACACTGAGCAAAAGATGACCAGAAAGAGGAAGCAGAATGATAGCCAAATGTTGATCAGAAAAGGGTGTGGGTAGCATATGGCAGCAGATCATGCAGTTGAGATTTTTTTTTTTTTTTTTGGGTTAGGAGGCAAGGAACAAGAAGGGCAACTGGTATACCAAGGAAGCAGAAGCTAATCGATTTGAGGAATAGCTGGCTCACGTTAGAGGTTGATATTTATTATTACAGATACTTATACAGCGCCGTCAATTGACACAGTGCTTTCCATATATATTTTTACATTCACATCAGTCCCTAACCCTTCAAGGGGCGTACAATCTACGGTCCCTAATTCACATTCATACATACACATACTAGGGCCAATTTAGACTGGATTCAAATAACCTAACAGCTTTATTGGAAAACTCATTTTTGTAAGGTGCACTTGAGTAAAGATTAAACTGCAGGCACGTCGTAAAAGAAGACGTTTAATCCCTACCTTTCCAGGGGGAGTACATAAAACATCACTCTCTTTAAGATCTATGGGAACTGTTGGTATTAAACATATCAAGGTGTTTTAGGTATCTGCTGCACTCTGCAGTTCCTCCTGCCTACGTTATAAATAGAATGGTAGTGTTACTGCAGTTGTGTTAACTAAAAAAGGTGGAATTTCACAGTAATGTCAGAAACGCAAAAACTCTTAATTTTCCTCATCCGATCTAGAGAGAAAAGATATCTACTGAATTAATATATGCGCCAGTATTGCAGTACAAATTTCCCTAAAGTGTCAGATTCAAGAAGAGATACATAAAACAAGGTAAGCTCAAGAAAAACATATTAATAAGCACACTAAACCATTATTTGCCTGTGTTTGCTTTGTCCTCTACTTATGGCATAAAAGCAGTACTCAAAAATTTTTTTTTTTTTTTTTTTTTTTTAAGGAAGGCAGCACGAAAGAAGAGCCCTTTTCCAACATGATCCAAATTCTCTTATTTAGGCTATACAAGTCCAAATAAGGGCAGTATTCACGATTAAACACATCCAAAAAAAAACATGCTCCAAGTCCATTAGAGAATAACTTTAGGGAAGGTGGGGGACAGGATCTCTGCTCAGGCCAGCAGACTAGTGAAGATGTCCAAAAGGATCCCTTTAACAGTTCCCCATATTTTCTACAAACCTTAGTTTGACAGAAAAAAAATTGCTCATCACTTTCTCTGTAATATCCTCCCTCATCCCTAAATGGAGAAAGAGCTGGTTCACACATGCCATTTATAAATTTAATGTCAGAAGCTGTAGACAACGTTGACAAAAACTGGGAAACAAACACTAAATTTAATTTTTATTTAGAAACATCAATTACAGAATACTACTGAAAAGCATAAACCAAAAATATATAAGAACCACAATTATGAAGATGTGTTTTAGGTGACTTGGACCACCACTAGAGGGCACCAACCGTGCATTCAGACAGAATTTAAAAAAGAAAAAAAAAAATCATAATATAGTGAAACCATAATTTATATATTGTTAAAAGGCAATAATGTGATGGTCTGGAATAGTTGAAATACATGCTGTTGGGGAGATGCAGACACTGCCATGGGTAAATATGTTTATTGAGAACCCTTGTTATACATAAGTCAAATATAAAAGCATTCTTTCCACTTTCTATAGGCTTTCACTCAAACATATGAATACCCAGTAAATCAGCTGCTCAAGTCAGGCTAACCAACCATGCAGAGTAGAAGAGGTCCATACACAAACAGGGCACACAGTTTTGCAATTATCCAGCACATAAGAGCCTTTGGTACAGCAAGAGGTGCAACACCGTGGAATAGAATAGCCTTCATACTAATATATATATATAACCGTGGATTAAACTATGTGGAACTCCGGCTTAGACCTGGAAAACACAAACTGAAGCAAGTGACAACCTCAAGAATAGTCATAGTAATATTTATAAAAGACTGAATTGAAACACAAGATAATTCTGCATAAGACTGAAAGTTCAGTGTTGGTAGAAGTTTGTCAGGCTGATTTTGTACACCTTTAAACAGGTAGGTTGCTGGGTAAACTGCTATTTTTACTACCATGTAATGCTGAATGTGGTAATCTGGGCCTGGTCCATTTAGGATATGTATGTAATGGCAGCTTTAGTGGGGGAAAAAAATATATATTTTTAATCCAGATGATTTTATGACTGTTAAAGCAGGCAGAAAACCACCAAACAGCACCCAACAATGAATTTTCAGAGTTTGGGGGAATTATGCTGAAAACAAGGAAGGTAGTGTTACTGCAGGTGCATTAGTAATAAACAAAAGAACAATAAACACACATTATACATATACTGTTAAAGTAGGATCCCCATACCAAAAGACGTTTACCCCAATATTATCTGTAACCAGGGGCAGACTGACAACTCATTGGACCCCCGGGCAATAGGGGATCATGGGGCCCCTGTGTCCTTGCCCAAACTCAAAAAAAGCCTATGAAAAAGGTACCAGGGGCATCTCATGGGGCCCCCTACTGACCCCGAGCCCTCAGGCAGTGCCCGAGTTTCCAAATGGTCAGTCCGCCCGTCTGTGATACTTTAAAATGAACCCGCACTTACATTAAATTTTCTTAACTGCCATTAGAAAAGTAATGCAGAGGGTAAAGGGGTCTGTATGTACCTGGATATCTTCCAAAGTACCCCAGGTGCACCAAAAATCTGAGCCAATCAATTATACAAACAGTGGCTTTAGTGCCCAGCCACAGCTTTGGCCCACCTTTTCTGGCTTCCTCACTATTGGTTCCACAATGTGATGCATGGTCTTGCTGACCCATATTGAGGTAAGTGGCTGCCTAAAGCGGCACTTCAGAGCTTAAGACAGTATCTGCAGAAGTGAACGTCACAGATTTCAGGGCTCCCAGGACACCCAGTAAGATATCGAAGGATGTTTGTTTATCCTTGGAAGCAGAATGCCACTTAAAAGTCAGCACAGGTTCACCTTAAAGTGACCTACCCCAAGAGGGTAGGCTACAAAGTGAGAGAAGTTTTGGACATACTAATGCAGTGCGTACCAGATTTCCAAAGTTAATGAGTTGAAATAAATAGTGAGATTTATTTACCACTTAATGTAACCTGTACTATCTGGATGTCTTGTAAAAATGACAAAATTACAGTGTCCAGGGACTGGAATCAGAAACACTTGTCCACATCGAGGAAAAGGAGGGACATTTTAAAAAAAAAAAAACCCTAGCACAAGCAATTTCGGCCTTTCTGCAATTTTCCATCTCCAGGGAGAAAATAAAAAAAAAAAAAAAAGTTTGTAGTGCCGGCACTGCAAGGGTCAACTATTCCTTTTGTCTAGGGCCAATAAGGAAGCTTATACTCGCCCGATCCTTCATTCCACTGGAAAACCGCTCTCCCCCATGGTCTGTTCCTGGTCTAAGGAGCCTGCTCTGGGCTTGCTGACGTCCAGCCCACAAGTCAAGACCGCTATAGCCAGAAAGTGCCAAGACCGCTCTTGTGCTGGGAGGATCAGATAAGTAAATCTCCTTTCTTCTTTCCTTTAGACAAAATGTGCTATTAACTCTTACAGTGCGGGAACAGCCCCATTGCATAGGAACACTTTTTTTCTTTTTTGCCTGGAGATGAGCTTTTGTGTTTTAGACCACATTCACACACAAAAAAAAAAAAAAAAATTTGCTTGTGGCATTTTTGATGTGCTTGCATTAAAACGCACATTATATAGAATTCAGTGGTATCACACAGCACAGACGTGGACAGGGCCTTATAGTTGGCCAAGCAAAGAATTAACAAAAAATAAATTTCTTTTAAAGCTGAAAGTTAGGCAGATAATAAAAAACACAAATTAATGCAGATATTAATTACATGTATTTTTTTTTTTTTTAAATGTAGCTAATGTAAATCTGACTTGGTATCAGCCTCTCTTAATCTTGTGAACAGCAGGACTCGAAGCAGCACTTAAAAAAATCAGGTTTGCTGCACAATTGTGTACGGGCAAGAACATGGGGGCAGGAGAGAGCATTGTAAGCAGAGAATAAAAAAAAAAAAAAGAGTGACTTCACTTTTGTTGAGGGAAAACAAAAAAAAAAACAAAAAAAAAAAAAAACACCCAATTCCATCTGGGTTATCAATGTAGATTTGCAAGGATTTTACCAAACATTGTTACAGATTCCTTTTATATCTGCTGTATTTTTCTCACAAAAGTGGAGTTACCTTTAAGGTGCTGCTTCTTCGCCATCCTATCACTGGCTGGGGACCCAGCTTTACTGTAGCAGAGAAAATTCAGGTCAGCTGTCAGTGTGACAGAGCTATGTAAATCTCACAATTGGATGAAAAGAAATAGAAGTCCTTTGGCAGTCCCATAAATGTATTTCATCTGTGTATCTTAGCTGTCTGCCTTCAGCTTTAAGATAAGGTGCAGTTGGTGCCTTGTTTTAAGCCTGTTACTTATTTTGTAAACATCCCAAAATATTTTATTACCTCACGCTCTCGCCACATAGTTCATATATCAGTGCAGTCAATTAGCAGCTCACACAAATTCTCTTGCACCATAGTTTACTTTTAAACAGAATTTTACAATTATGCAAATAAATCATTGACATTTTCCTATTGATAGCAAAACTTTCTTCAATCAGCTGTAAAACACTAAATATTCATTCAACACCGGTATGGCACCATTTTGCTTAATGTGCACTTTATCCCACATCAAAGCTTCAAACCCAATTGAAAAATCTAATAAACTTTCTCAATATATATATAGGCACCTGCCCAAAAAAGGCATTTGGAATTAAGCAACTTGTAAGAGAATCAGAAATGGTATATCTGTCAGCTAGAGTAAAAGCTATACAGTGAAAAACTACTCATTGATATCCAGCTGTCGTCACAAGTCTCTAAAGAAGGGAATGGCGGAGCTTCCCAAGTTACCTGCAAGTCTTCTGCTTCTTGAATAGCACTTAGAAGCATTGCAGGATAATGCACTTCCCGCCTCTGTGGAGTCACCTGATGAATGCCAGTTCCAGACATAAAAGATGAGCACTTGTATCCTTTTGTGGAATGTTTTAGGGTCTTAGAGGGTGTAATCTGCAAAGCTGAATAACCCCAAATGGAGTATTGCTTTGGCATTCTCTCACATGTATCTTGTACACTTTGAAGGCCAACGATGTGCAAATCAGTCAACTATTTACCAGAGAAGATCTGTGCTAGTCAATACATGGTGCAAATTTTTTCATGAGCACTGGCTCAGAGATTTGTGCTCCAAACCAAAACGGATACATTTCAAATGGCACACAGTTGAACCATTGAAAGAACTAAGCATAAGGGTATGACCCCAATGCTTCTAGGATGCTGAATGATGAAAATTTGCAAAGTTTGTTCCATATGTGGTACCCTGTAATTCTTTCACTGGTCTTGTCTGAGGTGACATATTCCATGTGGCGGGCAGTGTTCTTGGGCTACTGACTTTTGAAGAGTCTGTAAGTTTTCAGTCTAGACTGTATTTGCAGGAGTGCCATTGTGAGTCACTGCATTAAGGTTAGGACTGCTGGCTTGATGGCTGAAGGTCCGATGCGTGGCAGCTCCTACCTCAAATACCTCATGGATGGCTTTTCGAAAGCAGTGAAAATTGTAGTCTATTAAACCTACAGAGAAGGGTAACAATTAAAGACCAATAATGTGCAGTAAACAGAGCAGAATTTATGACATCTTACATTAAACCACATTGTTAAACTTTTTTTTGACAACCATTTGCTTTCAAAACAGCATCAATTCTTCTAGGTACACTTGTACACAGTTTTTTAAAGAACTCGGCAGGTAGGTTGTTCCAAACATCTTGAAGAACCAACCACTGATCTTCTGTGGATGTTGGTTGCCTCAGATCCATCTACCTCTTCATGTAATCCCAGACAGACTGTGTGATGTTGAGATCAGGACCCTGTGGGGGCCAAACCATCACTACCAGCACTCCTTGTTCTTTACACTGAAGATAGTTCTTAATGACATTGGTTGTACATTTGGGATCGTTGTCCTTGTGCAGAAAAAAATTTTGGGTGAAGGTATGGCATAATGGATAGGTTCTGCCTGTATTTATCAGTATTGAGGACACCACTGAGTGGAAAACATTGAGGGCCATAAGCGCAGTGGTCAGCCAAGGATACTTAATGCAAAAGATGAGACACATCAGACTTACTTCTCTTCGACATCAGAACATGTCCAGCAGCGCTATCAGCACAGACCTGACAGAAACCAGCGGGACCCAGGTGCACAAATCTACTATTCAGAGAAGTCTGGCCAGAAGTGGTCTTCATGGAAGAATTACAGCCAAAATGCAATACTTCCGAGATGGAAACAAGACTAAGCAATTCAACTATGAACAAAAACATAGGAACTGGGGTGCAGAAAATGGCAGCAGGTGCTCTGAACCAATGAGTCAAAATCTGAAATATTTGGCTGTAGCAGGAGGCAGTTTATTCACCAAAGGGCTGGAGAGCAAAACAACAATGAGTGAAGCAATAATAAGAAGAAGTGAGCACTAAAAGTCAGAGAGCAGCTAAACACCAAAAGGTACCAACAACCTTCAAAAGTAAACAATATAATAGAAGGGTGTAGCGCTTAAAAATCATGCATCGTATGATATGTCAAGCCTAATAGGCAGCATATAAATATATTAAAACATCAATATAATAAAATAACAATCCTTAAAAACAAGTGAGAAAGTGACATAGTGCAAATACATATATAAAAGTGTATTGCGTCACTAATCAGTGACCCGCCATGTGCACGGTGTCAGGTATAGTCCAAATAATAAGGTGTCTATGGGTCTTCCGGATCCAAATGACTGGTTCAAACGGTTGGTGATAAGGGAAAGTGTAAAGACTGCGCGCTCACCAGATGCGCAATCACACTGCGCATTTAGAGATATCAATCTCAAAGTAACAGGGTATCCCCTTTAAAGGTCTGGTCAGGTCTGGTGTCCCTCTGGAATCGACATCAGCCGTCCATGGATGGCTCACCTCCTCTGTAGATAGTGGAAGCTCAAAGGAGCTCAGGAAAAAAGGAGGTCCATAGCGCGATACCGTATGAACAGAGGGTGCTTTATTAACCAGATAAATGAATGAACAGAAATCACTGACCAGTATGGTGATCCAAAATGCGTCCTAGTGCTGTAGCCCCTCCCTGACGCGTTTTGTGCGATGGCACGTATTCATAGGGGGTCTACATACAGTCAAAGGACGCTATACTCGTGCTATAAATAGAAAAAATGGTGCCTGCGCGTTGAAGATTTGGTCAGGATCAATGGTGTCCTCAATGCTAAGAAATACAAGATAGTTATTCATCCTGCCATACCATCAGGGAGGATAGTGATTGGCGCCAAAAATATTCTGCAGCAGGACAAGAACCCCAAACATACAGCCAATGTCATTAAGAACTATCTTTAGTGTAGAGAAGAACAAGGAGTCCTGGAAGTGATGGTTTGCCCTCTACAGAGCCCTGATCTCAACATCAAGTCTGTCTAGGATTACATGAAGAGACAGAAGTTTCTGAGGCAGTCTACATACACTGAAGATCTTTGGTTAGTGCTCCAAGATATTTGGAACAAACCTACCTGCCGAGTTCCTTCAAAAACTGTGTGCAAATCTACATAGAAGAATTGATGGTCTTTTGAAGGCAAAGGATGGTCATTTATTTGATATGGATTTCTCTTCTGTTCATTTACTGTCCATCTTGTTAATTGATTAAAATCTATTAACATTTCTTTACCTGAAAGCAGGGGGGCTACAAGCAGACAGCGGTGACTGACAGTCACCGCTCTCTGCTCAGAGTGGAGAGGAGAACTCAGAGGACATGTGATCGCGGAGTTCTCATCCTTAGAGAAGACGGGGTCCAGATACCCACCAGATTACCCAGGTAATTATAAATGGGAAAAAAGCTCTTTACAGGAATGCTGGGGAGATCAATTCAGCTCCTGTCTGACATATGTCAACTAGACCAGAAGCAATAAGGACTTTTACAAAACAAAAAAAAAAAAAAGTTGGACATTTTTTTTTTTTTTACCATATCACTTATGAATAACTCCTACATGGAAGTCTGCAAAGCATAACCTTTTAGGCAAAATTCCCTACTCATGTCCTGAAGTACTATTAAGCACCTACAGGCATAGATGGTACACACATATTAAAATAATAAATCTGCTGAAAGATCTCTCTGTCTGGACCACTGCCTTAAAATATTCATTTCGCAAAGAGGTCTGCTGTAGTAATGAAAAGCCAAAACAAAGCTCATTCCCATCACAAAATGACCACTATGCTCACCTTTTCGTTCAAAGCTTTCTTCTCTAAGAATACAGACGAGTGATAGGAACTTTGTCACTTCTTTTAAATAAAGTACTGTTGTGTTGTTTAGCTTGATAATTGCCATGGACTCCTTGTCATACGCAGTCCCATTACATTCAGCATGCAAACTGTGTAAACAATAATTTGATTAGTTAGGCAAGATAAAATAAGAGAAGATTAGAGAGGCTCTCTGCCTAAAATTGAATGTCTAGTACAAAAGCATGAATTTAATACAAATAGAAACTGCTCACCAGCACCAGGAGAGTACACCTGTAGTTGAAGAAGTTGCCCAATCAGTGTAAGGGCTCACGTACACTGCAGCTAATAAACTCAAGTTCAGGAGCTTTTCTGCGTTTTTTTCAGCAGCCCCTGAACTCTCCCTAATGTTTTCCTATGTGTCCATGTACACAGTGATTTATAGTCGTTTACAGGCAGTTGAGTTTACAGTCATTTTTTGAACGCAGCAAAACTGCGTTCAGCAACAGATTTCACCGGCGTTTCAAACGCTTGTAAACACGGTTAACCGCGTTTATAAGCATTTGCATTCAGAACCGGTTTTTGACTGGTCCATATCCAGGGCACAATTCGCTAAGCGGTATCTTTCCGCATCAGAGTATGCGGTAGAATACTGCATAGCATTTTTTTAAAAAAACCCATTTGAATCCACTAAAAAAGGCTACTAAAATACCACATAAGTTATTTTATCAAGTCATTCGGTATTTTAGTAGTGAAAAGCATGCATTATTGTTTCAGCTATCAGCGGGGTACCCACTGACAGCTGAATGTAAAAGAAAGAATTGCCAGCATTTAAAAAAAACAAAACAAAAAAAAACGGCGTGGGGGTCCCCCCCCAAAATCCATACCAGACCCTTATCAGAGCATGCAGCCTGGCAGGTCAGGTAAGGGGGGTGAACAAGCGTGAGCGCCCCCCCCCCCCCGAACCATACCAGGCCACATGCCCTCAACATGAGGGGAAGCTCCCCCCCCCCCCCCAAAGCACCTTGTCCCCACGTTGATGGGGAAAAGGGCCTCTTCCCCACAACCCTGGGCTGTGGTTGTGGGGGTCTTCGGGCAGGGGGCTTATCGGAATCTGGAAGCAAGGGGGCCCCCAGATCCGTCCCCCTATGTGAATGAGTATGGGGTACATGGTACCGCTACCCATTCACAAAAAAAAAAAAGCTGTAGTGTGAAAAAAGACAGCAGACATTCTTTGACAAGTCCTTTATTAAAAGAAGGAAAATAAAAGAATGTCCCCTGAAGTAGATGCAACGTCAATCACGATGCACGCCATCCCAGAACAAAAAAAAAAAGAAAAAAAAAAGCCTCTGAGCTGGTTTGACAGTTCTTAAATATGTAAGGGGCGGGGACACCTGGTGACATCACCTGTGTAACCCCGCCCCCGTGTGACATCGAACACGGCATGCTGGGCACTGACGTCACACAGGGGAGGGGGTCACATACGTGATGGCCCCACCCCTTACATATTTAAGAACTGTCAAACCAGCTCAGAGGCAGACGGTCAAGGGTCAGCGTCAAGGAACAGAGCCTTTTTTTTTTTTTTCCCCTGGAGCGGGCAGCGGCGAGCATCGTGATTGATGTTGGATCTTCGGGGGACATTCTTTTATTTTCCTTTTTTAAGAAATTTTCATGCTACATCCCCATACTCATTCACGTGGGGGGGATCTGGAGGCCTCCAGATTCCGATAAGCCCCCCACCCGCTGACCTCTCACAACCACAGCCCAGGGTTGTGGAGAAGAGGCCCTTGTCCCCATCAACACGTTGAGGGCATGTGGCACTCTGCTGCATATAAGAGTCATCATGCGTTTGGAACATCTCAACTACCTGGGAACGGGGTCGGGTACGCCTGATCTTAGCAGGGACCTCTTCTGCATTGTCTGAGCTGTCAGGGTGCCGTTGCTGTCTACAGGTTTGTATTCTGAGGCTGACTGAGTCAGTAAGTCTTCCCCTTCGCTCTCATCTTACATGCTCAGAATCCTGTAGGCCTCTTCACTAGAGTTGCTTTCCATTGACATTTTGGCCACTACATTTATAGGTACCTAGTGCGACTGATGGGAAAAAGAGCACCTGGCTGTCAGGGACTGCTTGAACTGCTACAAAAAAAATTTACCGCCAAGTGCTATCTGAGATCAGGCCTGATTCTGTGAACACTGCGGTTTTGTGTGCAATGTATCAAAGTGACAGTGACCTACTGACACTGCACTTGCTAGGGGAGAAGGGAGGGGGGGTGGTAAGCGTAGAAGCTAAACACAGGTGCTGGCATGTGCCAGGGCTGATCCCAATAATGCTGCATTTTTGGGGACACTAAACTAATGTGAACGCTGGTATAGTGCTGATCTGATCAAAGACACTGATACGTTCAGACAATATACTAGCAATGGAGGTTTATTGTGTATGTGAGCATGTTCCTGGCAATCAAGGGGTTAAATGTGATTACTGGTGTACTGGCGGGCCCCATCTGAAGATATCTGGGAGGGACGTGAAATCTGCAGGAGCGCGAATCACGTATATATACACGTGATTTTGCACACCCGTGTCGCCCTGTAGCAGTATTTCTACTATAGGGCGGACGGGAAGCGGTTAAACAATAAAGCACTATTGGTCTGCCTACAGTCAGGTCCATAAATATTGGGACATCGACACAATTCTAACATTTTTGGCGCTATACACCACCACAATGGATTTGAAATGAAACAAACAAGATGTGCTTTAACTGCAGACTGTCAGCTTTAATTTGAGGTTATTTACATCCAAATCAGGTGAACGGCGTAGGAATTACAACAGTTTGCATATGTGCCTCCCACTTGTTAAGGGACCAAAAGTAATGGGACAGAATAATAATCATAAATCAAACTTTCACTTTTTAATACTTGGTTGCAAATCCTTTGCAGTCAATTACAGCCTGAAATCTGGAACGCATAGACATCACCAGACGCTGGGTTTCACCCCTGTTGATGCTCTGCCAGGACTCTACTGCAACTGTCTTCAGTTCCTGCTTCTTCTTGGGGCATTTTCCCTTCCGTTTTGTTTTCAGCAAGTGAAATGCATGCTCAATCGGATTCAGGTCAGGTGATTGACTTGGCCATTGCATAACATTCCACTTCTTTCCCTTAAAAAACTCTTTGGTTGCTTTTGCAGTATGCTTTGTCCATCTGCACTGTGAAGCGGCGTCCAATGAGTTCTGAAGCATGTGGCTGAATATGAGCAGATAATATTGCCCGAAACACTTCAGAATTCATCCTGCTGCTTTTGTCAGCAGTCACATCATCAATAAATACAAGAGAACCAGTTCCATTGGCAGCCATACATGCCCACGCCATGACACTACCACCACCATGCTTCACTGATGAGGTGGTATGCTTAGGATCATGAGCAGTTCCTTTCCTTCTCCATACTCTTCCCTTCCCATCACTCTGGTACAAGTTGATCTTGGTCTCATCTGTCCATAGGATGTTGTTCCAGAACTGTAAAGGCTTTTTTTAGATGTCGTTTGGCAAACTCTAATCTGGCCTTCCTGTTTTTGAGGCTCCCCAATGGTTTACATGTTGAATTGAATCCTCTGTATTCACTCTGGTGAAGTCTTCTCTTGATTGTTGACTTTGACACACATACACCTACCTTCTGGAGAGTGTTCGTGATCTGGCCAACTGTTGTGAAGGGTGTTTTCTTCACCAGGGAAAGAATTCTTCGGTCATCCACCACAGTTGTTTTCCGTGGTCTTCCGGGTCTTTTGGTGTTGCTGAGCTCACCGATGCATTCCTTCTTTTTAAGAATGTTCCAAACAGTTGTTTTGGCCACACCTAATGTTTTTGCTATCTCTCTGATGGGTTTGTTTTGTTTTTTTCAGCCTAATAATGGCTTGCTTCACTGATAGTGACAGCTCTTTGGATCTCATCTTGAGAGTTGACAGCAACAGATTCCAAATGCAAATAGCACACTTGAAATTAACTCTGGACCTTTTTATCTGCTCATTGTAATTGGGATAATGAGGGAATAACACACACCTGGCCATGGAACAGCTGAGAAGCCAATTGTCCCATTACTTTTGGTCCCTTAACAAGTGGGAGGCACATATGCAAACTGTTGTAATTCCTACACCGTTCACCTGATTTGGATGTAAATACCCACAAATTAAAGCTGACAGTCTGCAGTTAAAGCACATCTTGCTCGTTTCATTTCAAATCCATTGTGGTGGTGTATAGAGCCAAAAATGTTAGAATTGTGTCGATGTCCCAATATTTATGGACCTGACTGTATGTATTTTCTACATGTATGCTGAGTGGCGTTACAAGAGGGAGCTTAACCAACACGGAAGGAGGATCTCGATAGATGTTATACGATCACTATATGTCCACCTAGAGGACACAAGCTATTTTTGACCAAACTTAGCTGTGAGGTCAACAGTTCCAGGTGAGGGCACAGCAGGAGTTATTGATGGTGGAGGTGCACTGCATATCGAAAAAAGATGATATGGACTATTGATGGAAAGATTATGAACCTTGATTGACTGAACTATTCCAATAAATTTTGGCACACTGTTTTAAGTATTTTTTCACAAATTCAGTTATATTGGGGAAATTATTTTAGGTCACCTTTGAGTGGTTCTAATTACGTTATGAGAAAAGCGCGGTACTGCTATTGTGTGGTTTATGTTATGTAGCATATTTATATGTGTGTGTAGGTGTGGGCAGCTTTTCGTTTTTTTCTTTTTTTCCTGTTTTGTGGTTGAATTTTTTCATTGATTTGGTGGTTTAGCCATTTGTATATTTATTTAGCTGCATGTGGGTTTCTATTTTATATTTAGCAACATCATTCTTAACTGAGACTGCTATACATTTAGACTACGTTTAGATATTCAGCTGCATTTTTACAGCTTCCCACCACTGACCCTTAAGCTGCAACAGGTAGTGGATGGGGGTGTTTACATGCAGAAGAGCTTCGCTTTGTGCCCTTGCAAAACCTACCTGAAATGTAGTGATTGGAAGGTACCAAGCCTGAACGGAACACAAAAGGGTAAGCATTGCAAACGGCTCACCACCGTGTGCAATGTATGTAGCTGCGGTGCATTTGTCAGCAAAAAATGGGGTTTAAACAGGCGGTGAGGAGGCATCACATCACCTTCTCACCATCTTCCAACACTTCTGAAGATTGATCTAAAGACAGAACAGGCTTCCGAAGAAAGGTAGATTTAGACACACCTAACTCTACCCTTAAAATATCATCATTTTAAGTAGAAAATACACAAGTCCTTGATTTATCAAAATTATACCCAAATTACTGGACAGAGCACAACAAACAGTACACAGTATGGCACGATTCACATGCCAAAGGGAAGACAAAAACAAACTCATATGTATATAGTTACCTGTATATACAAGAAACATCTATTACTACATCTATCATATCGCAGCACAGTTCATAGGACTGCATGTCTACAGGAGAACTGTCTGTGGCAATGTAGATTTTACTGACCACATCAAATAAGAAGGCTTTCTCGATGCCTGAATTCTGAAAAAAAAAAAGTAGAAATAGATTAAAAATCTGTTGAAAATAACTTCTAAAAGAAGAACAGAGGAAATGCAATCAGTTGTAGAGAAAGTACACTCTTGCCATTTCATTTAAATCTGCCAGTACTTCTAACTATCCCCTCCCCCCAGACTGACAATGCTGCTGTCCAAATCTGCCCCCTATGCTCCTTCATCAAGTGGTGTCTGTAAAATACAGGAGGTGTGTTACTGGTCAGGATAACAGGGGAAAGCAGAGAGGAAAAAGCCTAAAAAAAAATCTAAATATTTAGTAAGCTGCAATATATTACATTTTTGGTTTGTGTTTAATGCTGCTTTAAGCTTTGAAAATTAAAAGATAGATTCTGATTTGTTGTCATGAACAGCTGCTCCAGTTTCTACCTGCTCCAATCTAGGTAAATTCCCCCTCCAGTCTTTTCTACCAGCTGCATTCCTCACTTGGCTCTTTCCAAGTATCAAACACTTCAATGAGTTATTTGACTTTACAGCAGTTTGTTTTACAGACAATATTCATGAGGCAAGCTGTATTTAGGGTTACCAAGTCTGCTTTATAAAGATCTGCTTTTTTCTCACAAGCCAGGAATCACAAGTGATCTTGAAGTCACATGTCTATGAGACATTCCAAGTAATGTGCTTCATGTATGCTGTGGAGATGTTGAAATCCAGAACTTCAGCTTTTCTTGCTTTTATACATTTCCCATAAAAGGTCCTAAAATGTAATTGCTGTAACGCACAGGAAAGTCTTGAATGTGGACGTGCTGCCTAAGATTAGAAGGCAAGCCACAGATTATGCAATTTTCTTTCTTTTAGGGATGCACTGGTGCCGATACAGAGTATTTTCACGTGTACTCGTGAAAATGCTCCCGATACCGGAAACCAATACTTTGCAGTGCAATTTGTATCAAATTCCTGTCCAAATCGCATTCGGTTTCTCCACTGCTCCTGTGTGAACCCAGGCTGGTCATAGCCTGCATTCACACAGGAGTAGCGCAGGAAACCTCCCTGCAGGCATCCCATGCTGAGTGGAGAGTGGGTGTGCGGGGATGTATACTATGGAAGCAGATGCTCCATATTCTCAGCAGTAGGAGAAAGCGGTGGGGATTGCAATCCCCAGACCCATGAAGCAGCTTTCTCTCCTCTCCTTGCAGCAATGACAGCATGAGGTAGACATTATCTGATTGGTCAGCACCATCCATGTGGCGGTGCTGACCAATCAAAAGCCCTCTAGCCCGAACAGTCATACTTGCAAGGAGAGGAGAGAAAGCGGCGGGGATATCAAATCCCCATCACTTTCTTTCCTCTACCACTGGGGATATGAAGAATCTGCTACTAGGTATATATCCCATATACCCACTCTCCGCTGCGGGAAACCTCCCTGCACCGTTCCTGTGTGAATTCAGGCTATAACAAGCCTGGACTCATACAGGAGCAATGGGGAAACCACATGCGATTTGGACAGGAACTGCATTCCTGCTCAAAGTCATTTTGTATTGACAAAAATCGCACCGCAAAGTATCGGTATCGATGAGTCCTTGACCGAAAGTATCGGTACTTCTACTCGGCAATTACAAAAAAAAAGGGATGGGTATCGGTGCATCCCTACTTTCTTTCAACAGGTTGAAGGAAAGCAAATTGCTCGATTCCCCCATCAACACAGTCAGTGTTGGTGGCGGAATCCCTCCCACTGTGCTATTGTATTTTGACAGCGACAGCAGCAGTGGTCATATGAAAAAACCCAACTGGCTGGTTGTACTGAAGTCGATCAATAAATCGACTTCAGTACAACCAGTCTGCTCACAGACGAATCAAAATTTAGCTGATTCCTGTTAAACTGGCTGAATGTTGATTTCTTGCCACCTCTTCACAAGCCAGTATGTAAAACTGAAAAGTCCTACCTAAAAAATGTTTCACATGAGTGCACTAGAGTGGCGGTAATCCCTACATTTTCAGTGTTTTTAGTATTATGCCTCACTGTACATGGTTTTCTCAAGCAAATATTTTTTGGAAACTGTTCCAAAGTTTCTTACATGTAGCGATCCTGCCAGTAACAGCACTTCCAGGCTGACAATGTTACTGTAATGTTGTTGTTGTAATGTTACTGTTACAATGTTGTTGTAATTAGCAGCAGCATTACCAGTTTTAGTTCTAGGAGATACAGGAGCCCAAAGTCCAACTTAAGGAGCGCAGATCAAATGACAACCTGACAATGCTGAGGCTAATGGAAAGGAAGTGGCATTCTGAGTGTTGTCAGCCTGTAACAGGAGTGGTGTTACTAGCAGGATTTACTTTGCAATAGATTCTCCAAAAAAGGTTTTTACTTAGCTGTATACCGCCTTGATTCCAAACATTCTGAAAAATAGATTCTGGGTTTACATAACACTTTAAAAGTGGCCTTCTCAAACTACAAATTTCTTTCTAAAATGTCATCCTATAAAAGATGAAGTATTTCTTTCTTGGGTATAGGGCGATTTCCTGTATAAAATATATACAGTATTCTTTAATATGCTTGGTATTTGTCACTACTGCATCACTACAGAAGTACAAGCGCTCAGCTGGGAATCCCCATGACCTATTAATAACATTGTATGTGTGGGAAGCAACCAATTTTCACATACGCTGAACACTTGTACTGATTTTGCATTTCAGTATCATTACTGAAGTATAGCAAGTTAAAAACAGTATTTATCTGTAAGACCTTTTTAGGATTGTTGAAAAAACATGAAACTCAGCACAAAAACTAGCATTTGATTATTACTGAATTTACTATTCTAGGTTTTGTCTTAAGTACACAGCATTTTTCCCTATTTTCTTTCGTCATCAACAAAAATGCTACCATAAACACTGTCTACAGCACATATTTAAAGCGGATTAGCAGTACACCAAAAAAAATGTGTATTTATATTTTCAATGGCAAAAAGCGCCAACAAGGTTTCTGTATGATGAATTCCAAAGCTTTGCATTCATAAGGAGTTTCACCTACTAATATTCTGTACAGGAAAGATTTGTGACCATTGTTTACAGAAGTGTCTGCAAGTTAGAATACTGCTGCATGCTCTAGCAATATAGGGGATGGAAGGAGAAACCTGAGTGCCCAGCAGGAGGCACGCGATCCAACAAACCCATAAGTGTTAGTGTAATTGCTACTGAAGCTCTTCAAAAGAAAGCAAACGTTTAAACGCAGTGCCCGCCTGAGAGGCAGCACTGGCTATACATGATTTGAATTTTGTGTCATAATAGTGCCGCGCATATATCTCTATAACCTCATACATGAATTAAAGCATCCAAACCATGTGATTATGCAACAATGGTGAATATACTGAATAAATCTTTAAAAGTCCATAATGTGTGTTTGATCCGTGCCTTTATAATTTGTTCCCAAACAGGGGCTCTTTATTTCTTATATCCACATATATTCCTTTAGGTGCTCCTCCACCAGAGACATACATATATACTCTCACCTCCTTTTATGACCCAAATTGCAGACCCTAAAAGCATAATGCTATTTGATCACTATGAAAAACACCATGAAAGAAGAATGCTAACTTCTTAATGCTATATGCTGAGAGAAAAAAGAAAATGCTGATTGTTTGCTCTAAACAGCACATTAAGAAGAAAACTGATCTCCATAAACACACACACTTTTCCTTAGCCAAGGCTAAGCGTGGATTCATACATATGATGTTTAGGGAAACCCTAAGATCGCAAGCTAAAAACTTGGAACAAAATTAGTACAGCACTAGAAACCGCTGGAAAAAGAAAAAATATATAGTGCTAATCAACTGAAGCGAAATAAAATTCATATAGCACAAAAAAAAAGGAACAAAAAATAAAGGGGGGGGGGGGGGTGTTCATAAATTAAGAACTCTGTGCTAAGAATAGTTTAACCACTCCAGAGGATTTACTCCCCTTCCTGACCAGGTCATTTTTTTGCGATACTGCGCTGCGCTACTTTAACTGACAATTGCGCGGTCGTGTATTGCAGTGCATAAATTAAATTTGTCATTTTTCCCCCCACAAATAGAGCTTTCTTTTGGTGGCATTTGATCACCTCTGTGTTTTTATTTTTTGCGCCATAAACAAAAAAGTCTGACAATTTTGAAAAAAAAGAAAAAAAAAAAACAAAACAATTTTTGACTTTCTGCTATAAAACATATCTCGAGAATCAGCAGCCAGGACCCGGCGATTGACATGCCAAGGAGCCAATAGCAGCATGGGTAGGGAGCACACGCCCCCTACACAGACTAGTGATTTTGCACATCTTTCCTGTCCCGTAGCAGTACTTCTGCTATAGGAAGTGGTTAAAAACTATTGAAAAAAAATATGAATGTAGTGTAACATCTTGTGATGAATAAATCTCCTCTGTAGACACAAAAACATCTCTGCAGAGATATATCCACCAAACATTCCTATCAGCAGGTCTACAACTGTACCCAGTATCAAACTCCAAGGGCGGAATTAACCAAGCTTCCTGTGCCATTTTTATACATCAACAAAGTTGTTAGACATATTTCAGGTCTATCTGTACCATCTGTGCCAGTTTTTATTTCAGAGTGAAAAAAAAAAAAAAACAGTAACAAAAGGGACTGCTGTCATTTTCAATATTGAAAACTGCTATAGATCCGAACTAGATCGGACTCAGCTAACGAGATGTGAACTGTCTGCAGACAGCTCACATTCCTGTCTGTGCAGCGATTAAACCGCATGACCAGAGCCTCCAAAGTTAACAGTCTGTAAGCTTGGCAGCCCAACAGTGATGTCACCTGCACTCCAAATAAATGTGTTTCATGTTTTTATTGCAAAGACAGCTTCATATAAGACTTAAGAAATCAGCATTTCAGGGCTAGCAGGGTCCCTTTCTCATAGAAACATATTTATCATTATGTACAGGAACCAGCCAAAATTCATCAGTAGGTGGACCTGCAGTCCACCTCCTACTGGACATCCCTTTTTAAGCTAAAATCGGAAAATCTTCAGCCAAAAACCTGTGGCACCCAATCAGCTGTTCCAGTATTTGGGTCCTGTGGGCCTTCAAGATACAATAGGCACAGTGGGTGAATCACCCATTCGCGCAGTGTAGATAACAAACAATCAGTGTATGATCAGCTTAAGCTCTGGCCTATGCTTGGAAGCCAAGCTAAGAATGCCAACACCACATTGCTGTATTTAACCATTTGCCTGGCAGTATTCTAGACAGACAAATTGTTTTATGACATTTTTTAATTTCTCTGAAGAGTTTGATCACACCAAATGTATTGAAGCTACGGAATCAACATTTCCAGCACAGTCCCAACGCATAGAAAAGGCACAATGCATTGTTTTCTATGCTGTCACTGCAGCTGTTTGGTGCACTGAAAAAAAGTACTGCACTAAACAAGTGCACTAGTCACCGTATTCCACTGGGCAACAAGCATAAAAGAACAAAAAAAAAACCTAAGAAAAAAAACAGTAAAAAAGTAGAAGGGACATCCGTGGTAATGCAGGTTTACAAGGAAAGCAACAAGAAATACAAAGGAGTAGTCAGGTTGGATAAAAAAAAAAAAAAAAAAAAAGAAGGATTAGGAGAAACACTGATATGGCAGGTAAAACAAATCCCCAAAATGTTTCACATATATGAGTAAAAAGGTTATGAAAAAATAGATATACCCCATAACAGATGAGCATGGGAAGCAGCTCACACATAACAGGGAAAAAGCAGCTATATTAACTTTTTTCTCTTCAGTTTTTACAGATGAAAATAACAGGCTTGATTACCTTAACAGTAGTATGAACAATGTTTGGCCAAAATGTACCTCTGTAGCTTAAAAGTGATCAAATCACCAGGACCCAATGGCTTACATCTGTGAATCCCTAGGGAACCTAGCATAGTTCATAGCATAGTTCAAGCCAAGCTTCTATTTCTGGTTTTTAAAGACACTTTACTGATTGCCATGGTGCCAAGTGACTGGTGTTAAGCAAAGGTGATACCAATTTACAAAAAAAAAAAGGATTAAGATGTATACTAGGATACAGGCCAGTCAACCTAACATCAAGGTACCTGAGAGAACAGTAGGGAAATTTGTCTGCAATAAAAAAGGTATCATAAGTGACAACCAGCATAAGTAGTTAATCTAGACATTTGATACTATACATCATAAATGTTTCATTTGCAAAATAAGGTCTGTGGGAGTTTATGAAATCTTATGACTAGGGATAGGAAACTGGTAACATGAACGGATCCAGAGAATATTGACTAATGACGCATTCTCTTATTGGTATAAAGCTGTGAGTGGTGTGCTCCAAGGTTCTATCTTTGGTAAATGCTGTTTTAATTTACTATCAATACAGAAGTTGGAATTAAGGGCTCAATGTCAGAATTTGCTGATGATACCAAATAACGTAGGGAAATGACTTTGGCACAGGATATAGCATCATAACAGCTAAATGGCAGATCAGGGTCAGTACTGAGAAATGTACACCCTGTTCCAAATTATTATGCAAATTCTATTTAAGTGTCACAAAGATTAAATATTTTGTTTTTCAGTGTAACTCTTGGATGGCATTGTGTGTCAGGGCTCTTTTGATCACTGAAAACAATCTTGGACACCCGTGATAATTAGATTGGCCGGTGAGCCCAATTTAAGGAAAAACTACTAAAGGAGGGTGTTCCACATTATTAAGCAGAGCACCATTTTCAAGCAATATGGGGAAGAAAAAGGATCACTCTGCTGCTGAAAAGAGTGAAATAGTTCAATGCCTTGGACGAGGTATGAAAACATTCGATATTTCACGAAAACTTAAGCGTGATCATCGCACTAAGAGATTTGTGGCTGATTCAGAGCACAGACGGGTTTGTGCAGATAAAGGCACATTGAGGAAGATTTCTGTCAGATCCATGCATCGGATCAAGAGAGCAGCTGCTAAAATACCATTACATAGCAGCAAACAGATATTTGAAGCTGCTGGTGCCTCTGGAGTCCCACGGACATCAAGGTGTAGAGTCCTCCAGAGTCTTGCAACTGTGCATAAACCTATTTGGCCACCACTAACCAATGCTCACAAGCAGAACCAGCTGCATTGAGCAGAAAAATACATGAAGACTAATTTTCAAACAGTCCTGTTCACTGATGAGTGCCGTGCAACCCTGGATGGTCCAGATGGATAGAGTAGTGGATGGTTGGTGGACGGCCACCCTGTTCCAACAAGGCTGAGACGTCAGCAACGCAGTGGTGGAGTCATGTTTTGGGCCAAAAATGCACATTAATTTTGAATGGCATCCCAAAGCACAATTAAAGTGAATTAAAAGCACATTCAAAATGAATAAGTTGTTAATACACAACCGTGGGTATGAGCACTAAAAGTTTTTTTCTCCATAGCAAAAGAACATTTTTATACGCACTGCAAAACTAAAATACAGTTGCAAATCAGAAATAAAATACTTACAGATATAAAAATATTTAGCAAGTTTTCTAAAGTTGGCAACTGTGGGATAAGTTTCTGCACAACCTTACTGAATGCCTCAAATATAGAGTGGTCATAAATACTTGTCAAGTAGAAGCTGCAAGGAAAAGAAAACAGACAAAGTTCATGAACAACAAAATTAGCACAAAAGGAACATACAGTATCCAGTACACACAATATACACCATTTTATGTATACGAAACTGCCCTACTTAAACTCTCTAACGACCTGCTAACCGCCAAAGCTAATGGCCACTATTCAGTGCTCCTACTCCTTGACCTCTCTGCGGCCTTCGACACAGTCGACCACCCCCTCCTCCTCAAAAAACTACACTCCCTTGGCCTCAGAGATTCTGCTCTCTCCTGGCTCTCATCCTACCTGTCACAACGCTCTTTCAGCATTACCTATAATGCTACCACCTCCCCCTCACTCCCCCTCTCTGTTGGGGTTCCTCAAGGCTCCGTCCTCGGGCCCCTTCTCTTCTCCATCTACACCTCCTCCCTTGGCCAACTCATACACTCTCACGGCTTCAACTACCACCTATATGCCGACGACACACAAATCTATCTCTCAACCCCCCACCTCAGTCTCCGCCCAAATCACACACCTACTGAGCAACATAGACTGGATATCGCTCCACTTCCTTAAACTGAACCTCTCCAAAACCAAGTTTCTTGTCTTCCCCCCAGCCCGTACACCACCCCCCATTGACTTCTCCATCACATCCAACAACGCCACCATCAAACCCGCCCCACAGGCCAGAGTACTTGGTGTCATTCTGGACTCCAACCTATCCTTCCAGCCCAAAGTCTAATCTTGAACAAGCCTGTGCAGACTCCACCTCCGCAACATCGCCAAAATACGCACGTTCCTAACTCCAGAAACCACTAAACAGCTCATCCACTCCCTCATCATATCACGACTCGACTACTGCAACTACCTCCTTACTGGCCTGCCTCGCCGCTGGCTATCCCCGCTTCAGTCGATCCTGAATACGGCTGCCAGACTTAATGACCTTTCCAACCGCTCCATTTCTGCCACCCCCCTCTGCCAATCCCTCCACTGGCTTCCGATTGCGCAACGGATCAAATTCAAAATCCTAACACTGACGTACAAAGCTGTCCACCATACTGCCCCGAACTACATCACTGGCCTAATATCCAAGTACCACCCAGCACGCACACTCAGCTCCTCACAAGACCTCCTTCTCTCTAGTTCCCTGGTCTCCTCCTCCAATGCCCGCCTCCAGGACTTCTCCAGGGTGTCACCCATCCTCTGGAACTCCCTGCCCCAACCCATCAGATTATCACCTACTCTCCTCTCCTTTAGGCGCACCCTGAAAACCCACCTCTTCAGAGAAGCCTACCCCACCCCCTGCTAACTTGCCGACCTCCTCCGCTCTTCCTACCACTCCATCCCCCACAGCTATCTCCTCCTGTGCCACCATCCCCTCCCTCCTAGATTGTAAGCTCAAAAGAGCAGGGCCCTCGATCCCCTCATGTTTTGCATTGTATTGTTGTTGTTCTGTCACATGTTCTGTCCCCCTTTGTAATGTACTGCACTGAGCGAACAATTGGCGCTTTATAAATACTGTATAATAATAATAATTATTAACTTAACAAATGCTAGAGAAGACTTAAAGCATGTATAACTCCTTCTCTCATCTGGCATGTTACACACACGAGAGTGTTTTGTTACATCTGTTCTTTAAAAAAAATAAAAAAAATGGATTGGTATCAATTACCTTGTTTTCAGACAACTACAGAATCCCACCCCTCTATGTTATGGGAAATACAAGAGGGGCAATGTTCCATAGTCCCATCTTGTTTTCGGTTATCCTGATACAGCAGGGCATATGAGTATTGTAAACTAGAACATGTAGTATTTTACTGGCAGAATCACCAGGTGAAAATAACAGAAAAAAAGTATGAGAATAGAACACACAACCACCACATCAGAAGACTGGCATGCTACAATACAGAACATTTTTGGTTTTGGGTTCAAACCACAAAATCTTTCATGCAAAGTGTTCACTACAGCTTTTATGTTAACAGCTTTAGAGAAGACTGCAGATAAACAGGTACAACATATGTAGGAGGATTTGTTTCATCTCTGTGTATCACCAGAGGCCAGTTACTTCACTGGGTATATGTGAGGGTTTAAAACCACTTTAAACTAGGGCACAAGGCAAGATGATCATGAACAAAAGCCCTGATTGAAGTTTTTTTTTTATACTGTAACAAACTGAGTGAGTGTGAGTGAATATATTACTGCAACCAATCAAAATTTACTACAAGCATGAAGAGAGAACATGAATGGAAATAAATAAAAAAAAAGGGGGGGGGGGAATGGGGGTGGGGGGAGAGACAGGGATGCTCGATTTCTATCACCCGACACCCAAGACATGCAGTTCTGGGCGCCAGGCAAGTAGTTTTCTTTCTACATTTAGCCCTGTTTGTAAGGTGGAAGTATTCATGCGGCTCTGCTGCTTCACAAATGCAGTGCGTAAAGTGCAGTGCGATCTGCACTGCATTACATTCAACGGAGTACAGTTGAGACATGCAGGAACGAAAGCAATAATTCTAGCACCAGACCTCCTCTGTAACGCTAAACTGATGACATATAGGGGGCTTTTAAAGCATCACTTATATAAGATATAGGGTATTGAAGTTTGTCGCCATTTCAAGAGCACACAAATTTAAGGTTTTACATGTTTGGTATCTACTTAATACAAGCTCATCTTTTATATTTTACCAAAAAATTGGGTAATTTATTGCATTTTTGCTTTAGTGTGTTTTTCTTTTTTTACTAAAATTTTGCGTTTCCTAGACCTTGCCGGTGATATTGTGTTACATTACAAAATTGGAAATGCCACTATTTTATTCTCTAGGATATCTGCTTTCTGGAAATATATAATGTTATATAATATTTTTGGAGTTTCATATAATCTTTAGGCCTAAAATAATTTTTTTAAACGTGCAAAAAACTGAAAAACTGCTCTGGCAGTGAAAGGCTTAAAGGATAAGTTTACCTTTGGGAACAAGTGACATGTTCCCGCTCCTGCAGCAGTTTGGCAATCTGAGCCTTCTGCATGACAGCAGTACGGAGATAAGTTTCCCGCATCCGCTGTCACTTTTTGAAAAGTGTGGCCGTGCGGGGCTGTGAATGAATCGACTACAAGTACTGACAGCCTATGTGGATGTCGGCTTGTAGCTCTCAATGAACTACCATGGCATTGTTGAGCACACTGGTAGTTAATTGATTCTTCCTGTCAGTGTAAAACTGGCTGCCTACTGTACAATGTACAGGCAAGCCAGATTACACTGACAGTTTGCATGACCATTGCATTACACCCACGATCTGCTGATCGCTAGTGCAATGCTTTCTAGGCTTCTAAAGAAAAAAGTCACAGTGCAAGGTTTCTCCCCTCCCTGTTAGTCTCCGGGTGAGGTGCTGGAGACCGGCAGGGTGGTGAATAGGACATAACCAGTGCATTGTTAAAAATAATAAAAGTTTAAAATTGCCATAAAGACATTCCTAAAATTGTCTCGGATTTAAAATATGGTTTTTGTTAAAAATAAAAAAAAGTTATCAGCACAAGTAGATTTTCACGAGGGACAAATAGACTGGGACACCACTTTAGTCCCTTGGACAAGCCATAAAAAAAAAAAAAAACACACCTTCCACACCCCTGGAGAAAAAATTAAAAAAGGCGAGCGAAAGGAGAGACATTCTGAGCACTGAAGTGCATATGCATGGTTCATTGAAATGAATGTCATCATAAACGTACATAACATTGTACTTTTCAATGCATGTTTATCAGTTGAACAAGGCCTAAGGTATGGATAAAGAAACCCAGAAACTCTTCACTGTAAAATGCCAGGTTCCTACCTTAGGTGAAGTTTTTCTAGTCCAACATCGGCAAGATCATCATTAGCTCTCTGGTGAATGTCTCGCTGAGTTTCTATCTTATGGTCATCTGACAAACCATCTACTTTATGAATAAAAACTTCAAAATTCATATCAGGATTTGCTTTGTAGGCTTTGGTAACGGTCACATGAAGTCTTGCTAGGGCTTCCATATAGTCATCCTACAAAAAGAACAGATTGATAAACTTTAACAGCACAAACTTGTTAAATATAATAAGAAAATCTATTCCCATCGAAACTTTATCCACCTAGATTTACCCAGCCTATGGCCACATGCCAGAAAACCGTGCTAATCAGTAAACCCGTAATAAATACATTTAACTAAATAGGTTTTAAACAAAATCCACACAGTGCAACAACAGGTTCCAATACTCAGTCTGAAATAGTACAGTCCTGGCCAAAAGGTTTGAGAATGACACAAATATTAATTTAATTTTCACAAAGTCTGCTGCTTCAGTGTTCTTAGATCTTTTCATCAGATGTTCTTATGGTAGATTGAAGTATAACTACAAGCATTTCATAAGTGTCAAAGGCTTTTAATCGACAATTACACTAAGTTTAAGCAAAGTCAATATTTGCAGCATTGACCCTTCTTTTTCAAGACCTCTGCAATTTGCCCTGGCATGCGGTCAATCAACTTCTGGGCCAAATCCTGACTGATGGCAGCCCATTCTTGCATAATCAATGCATGGAGTTTGTCAGAATATGTGGGGTTTGTTTTTTTTTTTGTTCAACCGCCTCTTGACCAATGACATTAAGGTCTAGGGAGTTTCCTGGCCATGGACCCAACATTTTGAAGTTTTGTTCCCCAAACCACTTAGTTATCACTTTTGCCTTATCGCAAGGTGTTCCATCATGCTGGAAAAGGCATTGTTTGTCACCAATCTGTTCTTGGATGGTTGGGAGACGTTGCTCTTGGAGGATGTTTTTGTACCATTCTTCACGGCTGTGTTCTTAGGAAAAATTGTGAGTGAGCCCACTCTTTTGGCTGAGAAGCAACCCTACACATGAATGGTCTCAGGATGCTTTACTGTTAGCATGAATCAGAACTGATAGTAGCGCTCACCTTTTCTTCTCTGGACAAGGTTTTTTTCGGATGCCGCAAACAATCAGAAAGGGATTCGTCAGAGAAAATATGACTTTACCCCTCCTCAGCAGTCCAGTTCCTGTACCTTTTGTAGAATATCAAGTCTATCCCAGATATTTTTCCTGGAGAGAAGTGGCTTCTTTGCTGCCCTTCTTGACATCAGGCCATTCTCCAAAAGTCTTCACCTCACTGTGCGTGCAGATGCACTCACAGCTGCTTGCCACCATTCCTGAGAAAGCTCTACACTGGTGCTGCCCCGGATCCAGCAGCTGAATCAACTTTAGGAAACGGTCCTGGCGCTTTCTGGACTTTCTTAGGGGACCTGAATCCTTCTTCACAACAACTGAACCTCTCTCCTTGAAGTTCTTGATGATCCGATAAATGGTCGATTTAAATGCAATCTTAGTAGGAGCAATATCCATGCCTGTGAATCCCTTTTTGTGCAAAGCAATGAGGACTGCCCGGGTTTCCTTGCAGGTAAATTAATATTTGTGTCATTCTCAAAACTTTTGGCCAGGGCTGTATAGGGCTCCAAATGCATAGCTGGAGTTTGTGTAGCTGGGACTATTACACTGGTATTCCAAAATTCTTTTACACCACATTGCTTTGGGGGCTAAAGATTTGTTTCTTCGTTGTTCTTCTGCTTTCCTGTTTGGTGAGAATGGTGGCAACCTTTGCTCCGTTATCACTCCATTACCAGTTTTGACAACATTATTCTGGTTTGTGGCAGCATGTAATGTAAGCTTAGGGAAAGACTGGTGGTTTGATGTGCAATCTACATCCCCTGTCTCACCTAAATACTATGGGAAATGCCCAATTTCAAAAAGATATAGCTAAAGAAAAAAAAAAAAGTTTTTCAAAGTTTTGGATAGAGTGGTGAGGGGTTAGGACAGCTGTTTTTATTAGCATCTATGTCTTCGTTAGGAATGTTTATTAGCTCTAACCAGCAGTGTCACCAAAAATAAAAGGGATGGTAAATCCAAATTCTGGTTCTTCAAACTATGAGAGTAATAGAGAGGAACCCTTCGCCTTACGGTGAATCTACAGAAAAAAAAATAGGGAAGTCAACCTAAAAAGACAAAAAAAAAAAAACCACAAATGTTTTAACCCTAAAATGTTTTGGCTTTAGATATAGTTTAACAATTTCCAGGTAGACATGGAGAGAGAAACGGCAATAGAATGCAATCGAGAGACTACCCAGTCAGCTGCATTACAGCTGAAGATGGTTTAAAAAAGAAATCCTGAATTAGAATCAAAATGTTCGTGCCTCAGAAATGCGTATATTTCCTACTGGTGTCTCTGACCAATCATAACACGAAACTAAACACCATGGAAAAGGCATCAATGACGAATGACAGATAAAAGGCAAGGAGGAGCCAATTAACTGCCCTAATTTACCTCTAGTGCAATGCAATGAGCCCTGTTTCTAGAGTACTTACAATTACCTCTTCCATCCTTTTTAAATAGTCTACATTTTCAATTTGTAGCATTTTATATCACATATAAGAAAATATCTATGTTCCAAACTGTTTACAAAAGGTAATGGTGTTTTTTTGGTCATACACTATGCTTTAATGAGAATTCAAACCCATAACTTCAAAAGTAGTAATGCAGGCAAAATAAAGTAGTGCCCGACTAGCCAAACACATGAAACTGCCTTTACCAACTGCCCCATGCATATAGAGTCTGGATGGTTGTGTTTACCAAGAGAGGAAATAAAGCATTATCAGACATTTCAAAATGGGCAAATAAGTTATCTAGCCATGCAGAGACAGCATTGTATGACACTTGAAGAGTATGCCCAGGCATTACCAATACATCCCTCTCATTCTCTAAAGGATAAGTTCACCTTTGGGAACATGTTCCACCCATTTTTAGGGTGGAACATGTAACATGTTCCCAGAGCCGCCGCCCCCTATCTGTCAAATTTGAAACCTGCGTGGCTGTGCAGGGCTCCACCCACATGGGCACATCATTCATTCACAGACTTCCGTGAATGAATGAACTGCAAGTCCCGACAGCCTTAGCGGCTGTCAGCTTGTAGTTTTCAATGAACTTCCATGGCGCTGTGAAGCCTCATGGTAGTTCATTGAAGCTTCCTGTCAGAAAATCTGCTTGCTTGTACATCCAGTATGGCAAGCAGATATTCTGACAGGTTTGCAGGAGACCTGCATGGTATCAGCAATCTACTGATTGCTGCTGCAATGCTTTCCAGGCTCCTATAGACAAAAATAATAATTGCACATTTTTTTACCTGCACAAACATCTGCATTTATTATTTTTGTCTAAAAAGGTGAACTTATCCTTTAAGCTTGTCCCAGCATAATTCTTATTTTACCTTTTTACTGTAGCAAGAAAAAGCTCGTTACTCTCTCACTTTTACAATTTTTACAGAGGCAGTAGCTGAACAGTCACATCCTAATTATGTAGACATGCTGCAAGAACTACATCTTCAAAGAAACCCTTTCCCTACATAGTGCGTGGGCAGGCTCTTGGGAGTCAAAGCAACAAAAATCAGTGTAGGCATGTGGATTGGGAAAGATAAAAGTGGGGAAAAGAAGTTCTGTAATCCAGCAGGCAGGACTATGTTGTCAGCCCAAACAGGAAGTTAAGGGCACACTGAATTTTTGTACTTGCAAAAATTTAAAAGGGGCAAACATTTTAAAATGCACAAATATTGCAAAGATATACTAGACACACACTAATCTACATCATTATGTACTCTGAAATTCAGGGTAATAAAACTAAGAAGACCCAGCACTATCATACAGGAGGACTTCACTATCTCACAACCTCGGCAAAGAACAGTCTAGATGACATACATAAATCGCTTTACAAATATTTAAAAAGATACAAACTGAAAAAAAAAAATACAAATTTCACAACTCAGAATGTCTTTTTTATAATTATTTTCAATTTTAAATGGGAAAGCTCATTTTATTGATATAGAAGTTTAAAAAGGCAGTTACCTGGGCATCAATTACATATATTAATGCTCCGGTCCCTCTAAAGATCATTTCATAATCAAAGGTGGAGTCAAAAAAGTCCACTTGGCCTGGAAAGTCCCAGATTTGAAAATTGACAAAAGAACTATTAGAAATGTCATCTTTGTAGATTTTGTTGGTGCTCTCCAAGAATAAAGTTTCATTTGGTGACATCTTGTGAAACACAACCTGCAGAATAATGAAAGAGTTAAAAGTTAGAGAATTTGAAAACAAATGACACAAGCCAAAACAGCACTCTTTTTAGATGTTAAATGCCATTAATAATAAAAAAAAAAACAAAAAAAACAAAAACACAACACACGACGCCTCTATGCCTAAAAACTCAGTTTTAGGTACCAGTGTGCAAGAGGCCTTAAAATTAAAAACACCTTGAAATGCCATATGGGCAAAATCTGATTTCCTTCCAGAGACCTATATAAAAAATGCATGCAGACTTCAACAGTTGCACCGGCAATGGTCTATAAAGCGGTCAACAGCACATAAACAAATCAATTGCTGCTAAAATAAGCAAATCATGTAGTAATGAAATTGCGCAATTGTGTACGTAATGAAATCACTACAATTACACATACTATGACTAATCCCTTCTGTATACAAATAAGAAACTATTTACAAGAAAAACCATGTCAACACAATATTTTTCTGCTTGGACTTAGAAAAGTGCTCCTGTAAGGTAGTTTGCTTCACTATACAATCATAATGCAACAAAACATCCCATGGGTCCCTAAACATTTATCTACACAAGACAATATGCGGCTCAAGCCAACTAAATTGATGCATGAATGCTTTTAGTCTAAAGCTAAAAAAAAAAAAAAAAAAAAAACAACACAAATAAGTGGATTCCGTTGCATAGTACAAACTCTATGCCAAAACAAAGATTTAAAAATCATATTCATTTAGCAATTTAAAGTTAAATAAGAACAAAAATGTAATATATTTCAGCTTTCCAACCATTTCATGTCAAGGCTGCATTATTTGTTTATCCTTTATTTGTATTTCCAAAAACAATCTTCCTGTCCTAGAGTGATAATGCTTCCTCCGCATACTTTATCTTTGGAGGAGAAGGGTTGTCACCCTAGGCAGCTTGCTAATGATTGCGAACAGAGAACACCTCAACACATGTCCATGAAATAGGGAGGAGTAGTTCATAGGGGTGGGCTGGAAAAAGCTGGTAGCACAGCAAAATGTCAGTGCAAGAAAGTCAGAGTGCTACGTAAGTTACAAGCTCATCAACTTTCCACTTTTTCTGTGCTGGCTGTGTTTATAACATGGGGAAATGTGTAAGTGACAGATACTGTACATATTTATCTACTGTATGGTCAATATCAAAGCTATACTATTGATTTTGGATGGATAAACAGTTATAATAGAACTAATATACTTAAAGCGGAGTTCCACCTAAAAAATAAAAGTCAGCAGCTACAAAAACTGTAGCTGCTGACTTTCAAAATACAGCCACTTACCTGTCCTCGGTCCAGCGTTGTCTTCACCACCGCTGATTTCACCAGCCGTCTTCTCTCCCTGGCGCCAGCATCTTCAGTGTGGGCACAAGGCTGTAACAGCTTGTTGCTTCACAGCCAGGTGCCCACTGCACATGTGCGAGAAGAGCTGCGCTTTATGAATGGCCCTGTAGTTTTCTGGGACCTGTCACATGTCCCAGAAGACTATGGGGAGGGAGGGGAGGTCAACTTCAGCTTCCGATCGCCGAGGCGATCAAAGCGGAAGTGGGAGTGGAAACCTGTCAAATTCGGGTTCCCGCTCCCCAAAGGTGCCAATCCTTAATGGGGAGCGGGGGACAAAGGCTTATAGCAGAACTTCCCCTTTTGGGTGGAGCTCCGCTTTAAGCTTTATGACCAAAGGCTCATGAAATGCAGAAAGTCTGCATTCAAAATACTCCTGCATGCTCTATGTGGGTGTACGTGGACACTGACATATACCCACATACTGCAATTCCCATGTGCAAGACTTATGATCCCCGACATGCTAATCAGCGTATCTCTATAGCAGCCTTTTTCAACAAATTGCTGGTGGCAGGTGGATGAAGCCTGCCTTTTTTCATTACACAAATTATTATTATTTTTTTCCGGTACTTATATAGCGCCGTCAATTTACGCAGCGTTCTACATTTTATATATATATATATATATATATATATATATATATATATATTGTACATTCACATCAGTCCCTAACCCTCAAGGGGCGTACAATCTAAGGTCCCTAACTCACATTCATATACAAGGGACAATTTTAGACAGGATCCAATTAACCTACCAGCATGTCTTTGGAGTGTGGCAGGAAACCGGAGTACCCAGAGGAAACCCACGGAGGCACAGGGAGAACATGCAAACTCCAGTTAGGAGGTGCGGTGGCTGGGAATTGAACCAACGACCCTAGTACTGCCAGGCGGAAGTGCTAACCATTTAGCCACTGTGCTACAAGTTTATATTATGCACCACTACAACTTTGGGCACCGTGTGGGCCAGCTGGCAGCTTCCTAACAACCGATGACATCGTAGGTTGAAAGGGAGGACACTGGGCACCTATGGACACTGGTCCTGTCACCTGCCTCTCTGCGTCAGTACTGGGGTTACGCTAGTTGACTGAGGGAGAAGAATAAAATCACCACTTATGTTGGGTGTCCTATGTGTCTGGATGTTGCTGCATTATGTAAAAGTATAAGTTTAGTTTTTTTACATGTTAGAATGGGATGCCACTAGATTGCGTGTCGTTTTTAAGGGTGCTTTGACTGAAAAAAGGTTGAGAGACACTGTTCTACAGTGTTCATAATGTTTTATCAATAAAACAGGATTCATTTGGTCAAACTCCAAAAATGGCAATATGGTTCAAACATGTTAGGGCTCTGTATATTTCTTAAGCTCTACAGTGTATGAAAGATGAAGAGGCATGTGCACAAAGTTCTTGCCAGCTTTCCTTAAAGGAAGAATCAAAAAGAATCCATGTAAAACACGAGACTGGGTGGGAAAAAAAAAAAAAAGTGTTCAAACAAATATTTTATACTTACGGATTTACGCCAAACACTACCTAAAGGAATACACAGAAGTTTTAAGTGTGACCCTTGCTATCCAATTTAAACAACACCCTTGGAACTGTAATTAACCTTCCCTTTACAAGTCTGCCTGGATACAATGACATCATCACTCTTTTGTCCTTCCTAGTCATTACACTGGACAAAACCAGTGATTGTCATGTCTGTGCCATTACAGACTGCACAGCAAACTATACCTTTGCCAATTTTAATTTTCTTTTTACAGGTGTGGACAGTTTTGGGCCTCATGCACACCCTGAATGCCTGTACCCCTGGCAGGAGAAAAGCTGCTTAAAAAATGAGCCTAAAGTCACCTTTAGGTCACTCAAACATTTGAGCGACAGGGGTGTGGAAATTTTTTTTTTTTTTTTTTTTAAACTACTTGTCCAAGGGACTAAATCTGGATTCCAATCTACTTGTCCTGATAAGACATTTTTTCCAGGATGGAAAATAATAAGGGTTAATGTTTTTTTATTAGGCAGAGGTGCTTTTAGGAACGTCTAGGGCTTTTAAAAATGAAAGGGGTTTTATGGCAACTTTTAATGTTTTTTCTTTTTTTGCTAAAAAATTTCTTAGAACCCCCCAAACATAATTTTTTTTTTTTAAAGCAGAGGCCCTAGAGAATATATTAGTGGGTGTTGCAATTTTTTATGCGCAGCAGATTTCAAACACAATTTTGTTTGCAATAAATTTTAATACAAATAAAACGCAATACGTAACCCAATTTCTTTCTACAGTAAAAAAAAGAGATGATGTTACGCTGAGTAAATAGATACCAAACATGTCATGCTTTAAAATTGCGCACGCTCGTTCAATAGCAACAAATTACGTAAATTGTACTATCCATAGGCAACATTTTAACAGCATTTACAGGTTACCACTTTAGAATTGCACGGGAGGTCTGGTGCTAAAATTACTTCCCATGATCTAACGTTTGCAGTGATACCTCGTATGTGTGGGACGATCACTGTCTGCATGCATGCAGGACCGTTGCGTGTGTTCGCGTTTAAGCACGAGCACGGGGGTGCTTTAATTTTTTTTTTCTTTAACACTGTTACTTTAAATGTTATGTAAAATATCTCTTGTGACAACAGTAGGCAGTGACAGGTACCCTTTAAGGAGAGATCTGGGCTCCTATTGACCCTCCTGTGCCCTTAAAAGCATTTGATCACACCAACATAGGTGTAATCAAATGCTTTCTATTTTTAAAATGGAGCCAATTTACATATGGGGAAACTAGTAGTGATGTACGCTCATCACAGCCGGTTTCCTATATCGGACGCGGACAGAGCAGTTCTGTACTTTGTCCACCTCTATGGTCAGCTGGTTGACTGGGTGTTCTGGTGGGACGGCAGCCCGAGCGAGGGTGGGGGGGGGGGGGTTGGAAATGGATGCAGCTGCTGGTTAGCCACTCGGAACTGCATGTTCTGGGCGCTGGGCAATGGGAGTTGAACATCCCTGATCGTTAATGGATTCCTACGGCCAAAATAAGAATTTATTCTGGCCATTGGAGTGAATGGTCAAGTACTAAACATGTCCAGCATTTAGGCACGTGTAGAGTTTACAAATGTGAAATGTTTTTTATGCCCAAAAGATCCTCTTTGTGAACGTGTTGGCACTGTTTTTCTTTTTTCTGCCTCATTGTCCTGCCCAACGACCCAGCAGGACAATGAGGGCACAGACAGGTATGGCTCAGTGAAATCTAGAGTATTTATTGTAGGTTTTAGGTGATTATAAATATTTGTTGCAAGGTTGAGGGGCACGTACCAGATTTCACCAAGCCATACCTGTCTGCGCCCTCATTGTCCTGCTGAGTCGTCTCACCCTTCCCCTCTCCACAGCCCCCAAAACACTCTTTGGCGAGTACCATCTATAAGTCTTCCAGACCTTAAAAACATTTCTCAAATCGGATTTGTGTTTACTCACTCATTTTGATGATGCTAATGCTTCTTACCCTATAAATAAATTTTACTATTGTTTTGTCATCTTTGTACTTTGTTTCTTTACCTTTTAGACACCCTCTCAGTAGCATCCACTCCTGATGAAGTGAACTATTGGTCATGAAGCATTTCGAGATCTTCTATACAATATATCCATGTTTATTCTGTAAATTTTATATTCTGAGTTTTGCAATATATTTTGAAACATATAACAATTGATCACTTACATGAAATAGACTGACAATAAGGAAATCAGTTTTCTGTATATTTTTAGTATCTCATATGGTCTTGTACAAGAAGAATGTTTTTGTCTTTTGATATTGAAAAAACCATGATTTTATGATTAACAAATGTATAGATGTACCTCTTTAAATTCCCATGGGCACAGATCTTTCTTGGCTCAATGTTACATAGGGGATGTAAGCGCGTCAGTCCATGCATTAGACCAAAATAAAGATTAAGATTTAGCAACGTAATCTAAATGCGTTTAATAATTGTACTTTTTAGGGAAACACCTGACTTATATGGAGGTTTATGTTCACATCTGACGAGTTCAGTTTTTGCAGCTAATAATGTTTTTTCAAATTGAATTTCGTGAAAAAGATGCACTAAAAGGTGGCTTCAAAAACAAAATGGCCCCATGCATGCTGCGCCTTTGCCCAGCTCTTCTAATGACTTTTCTCTTGGCAAGAGAAAAGCAGCTTCAAAAAGTGTTTAAGGCTAAGCCACGTTTACACAAGCACGTTGTGGCGTGTCAAATGGACGTTTAATTATTTCACTGGCCAGAATATTAATTTATGCTAGCCACTGAAATTAATGAACACTCAAGCGCCAAACACGCCTAGCGTTTGGCTGCATTTAGCCATGTTTACCCATGCATCAGGCATGTTTGACATTTTTATCTGCCAAAATGCTCCTCTCTTGAACGTACAAGTGATGGAATTTACTTCTGCTTCTAAATACCTGTAAACGCCTATGTGTGAATGGACACATAGGGGTTGAATTACTAAACTGGAAAGTCCAAAAGCTGGTGCAGCTGTGTATGGTAGCCAAACAGCATCTAGCTTCAGCTTGTTTCATTAAACGTTTTTTTTTTTTTTTTTAATTTAAAAAATGCTGAAGCATTATAAATATGTTATACTTACCTGCTCTGTGCAATAGTTTTGCAGAGCTAAACCTCCTCTTCCCAGGTCTTTCGCCGATGCTCCTGGCTCCTCCTCTTCAGCAAGTGCTCCCATAGTAAGCCACTTCCCTTTGTAGGGCAGTCGTGCGGCCTTGCCCCCGAGCCCCACTGCCTGCATCCATAGACACAGACAGTGGGGCATGGCCCTTCCACAGAGTTTGATTGACAGCAGCAGAAGCCACTGGCTTCCACTGTTATGGAACTGCCATGTGAGGAGGGAGAGACCTGGGAGAGCCACTGCTCTTATCCACAGCTGTTGATCGCGATGAGGCTCAGGTAAGTGGGGGAGCGTCTCAGGCAGAAAAAGTATTTCACCTGAATGAATAGAATGCATTAGGGAAAAAAACCTTCAGGATTTACAACCATTTTAAGCTTTGACAAAAACTCAGGCCAATATTTATCTATGACGTAAACAGCATCGGACCTGGCCCTTAGTTGAAGATTATAATTTCATTTTAGTTTATGTGCAATGAAGAACCCTAAATTAAGAACAAAAATTGAGTGTTGCAGCTTACTGGTCCTTATATGTGGTGGCTGCATTAACTTTTTTCACATTTTGTTCTCCTTAGGACATACCTGTACACCGCACATATGCTGTACACTGCAGACATGATCCTGGTATCAACATTTTCATTCTGCAATGAGCTTTACTGTAAAAGTGCTCCAAGCAGCTCTACAGCTGCCTGATCACTTTTACAAGTATAGAAGGTGCCCGCTCGTCCCCCTTACTCCTGGGTTCTCCCCTTAAACCAGGGAGCCCAGGACTGCCACACACTGTTGGGCCAGCTGAGCACAGAGGATAAGGAAAGAGGTCTGTTCCTCCCTTTCCTCTTTAACACATGATTCTGGCAATAAGGATTTTGTCACTTCTGTTTTGGTTTGTAGGTTACACGTTGTTACAAGCCAGATAAGCATCTATGCAAACCAATCTCAGTTTGATCAGATGATTTGGAGGGCAGAGGAGGGGTCAGGGGGTCTTATAGACCCCAAATCTCTTCATAAAGATTGTAACAGACCTCAGATATCACGACTGGGAATCTCCGTCTAGTGTAATCTTTGTGTGCTTCATCTTTGAAAATAGTTGCCCACAAATATAGGTGCTGTCGAAAAGTGATGACATGAATAAGACGTGAATGTGAAGACTGGGATACTTTTCCGCATGCGTAGACACATTTTTACAAAAAAAAAACAAAAAAAAAAAACACATTGTTAAATAAGTTAACGATTTTGTGTTGGGCCGCATCCTTAGCCGTCTTGGGCCGTAGGTTGGGCACCCCTACTGTAAAGGCTTTTAAAGTATCACCTATGGAGATTTTTTACTGAAATATATTTTTAGAGTTTACATACACAAAAAAAAAAAAAACACAACTACTACAGCTGATCAGCATGAAAGCTTTTCCAAAATGGCGGGTGATCAGAAATAGGAAAATAATAAGGATCTTTACCAGCATACCTTGGTTTAGTGATAATCTTGACATTAATTCACATAAAGCAGAGGAAATGACAAGCGAATGTTCCATTACCCTGCAGGACCCCTGATCAAGTCAGAGTGATTAAAGATTCTGCAAGGTTGCTCCATGCAAATAAGGACTGTGTGGTAACCAACGTTTTTCTACACTGGATAACACCAGTCAACGAAAGGGCACACAGAAAACGCGATGCGCCTTGTTGACACAACAACACTGACGTGATGTGCAGTTAAATGCTGGCAATAGCCAGCGATACTGGTCATTTAGGAAAAACCTGACGGGCTGGCTGTGCAAGTTGATTGATAAACTTCTGTACAACCAACCTGCCCATACATGAATTGAAATTCGCCCAGGCCCTGCTAAACTTTGATCGATCTACGGCTGGCTGAAAACCCTAGTGTGAACAAAGGCTAAGGGGTCGTTCACACTGTGTACGCTTTATGCTCTGTTTTAATACATGGGCAGTTGTTGGTTTTTGGCGGAGGAGAGGGGCTGATGGGATGGGCATTTCAGCTCATCACTGGGATTATGGGGGTTTTTTTGTAAACTATTTGAACCGCACAAGTCACACATTTATGGTCTCATGCACACTGGGCGATTTTACAGCTGCTGTTTTTGGCATCAGGCGTTTTTTTTTTTTTCAGCCAGTAAACTCCCCAGCATGTTATCCTATGTGTCCATTCACACATGGTCTTTTATCATTGTTTTTATGCAGGAGCTTTTTCAGGCTGAAAGAAAAAAAAAACCAGAACTACTGAGTTTTTCAGCTGGAAAAACACTTCAACACTAAAAAACCCTGCTATCCAGCATTTATGAGCATTTTTTGACACAGACATTTTTCCACAGTAAACGTCTACATTTCCCAGTGTGCTTTGCTGCTCTTTCATTGTCTGACCTGTGCTGTGTCAAACAAAAACATTTCTGTGCCCTTTGCTGCCTCATTGTCTCAGCTGACTGAACTCTGTGCAAACAGGAATGTCCTTTGCTGCTTCATTGTCTCTGCTAGCAGAACTGTGTGCAAATAGGAAATTCCTTTTATGGACATATGAAGGATACACGACAGGATATCAAAGGATGGATCCAGAACAGTCATCGACGGCTGCTTCTATCCTCCAGCTGTCCCTGTCTCCTCACCATCCTTAACAGAATCAGTAGCAAAGCCTCATTAATTTTCTGCATTATAGGATCCATAAGGAATGCAGCAAGAAAAACTAAAGATAGCTTTTGAACAACACAGTGCTCTCTCTGCTCTGAAAATGGTGACTAAAGAACCACAGAATGACTATTCAGTGATGCGTTGTGGGAAAATAGGATTTAAAAAACAACAGAGGCGTTTTCCTGCTGAAAAAAAATGCTAATGAAAAAAGTGGCAAGGCGCTGCAAGACTCGCAAGTTTAACATGGCAACGCTACTGGCGTTTTTATAACTTCCAGTGTGCATGAGGCCTATATCTTCGCACAGCTGTGTTACTGTGCAGTGGCACGCAGAGCCTTTCCTTGCGCTGCAGTAAATGTCTATGTTTTACTGCAGCTCATTGAGGTGCAACACCAGGTTGTATTGAAATGCAAACAGGTCCATAGGGTGCTTTCAAACCTGCAAAGGCATCCCACCTGCGATTATTATTATACAGGATTTATGGCGCCAACAGTTTGCTCAGCACTTTACAATATAACGGGAGACAATACAGTAACAATACAAGAGGGGTAGGAGGGCCCTGCTCCTTGGAGCTTACAATCTAGGATTAAATGCAAGAACCCACATGGGGCTTCCCAGGATTAGCTGGGAGAGGCAGCCTCATTGAAAGCAATGGGAGGATGCCGGCTCCCGCAACTAATTGCACCCACTCACACAGGAAGTCTGTATCCAGTGTCAATCACTTGCATGTAGTCACTGCATGAGATATTACATGCAAGTGGGCGTGATTAGGGCAAGGTCAATAGCCTCCCACTGTTTTCAATGGGGCTGCCTCTCCATCATGAGAACCTCTGTTGGGGTTCTCATCTAATTGCAGACAGGTTGCATTTGCAGGTGTGAATACATCCTAAAGCAGGGTCTTTCAACTGGGGTGCCACAGAGTCCCCGGGGGTGCTGTGGAAAAATTACCTATGACCCTTTACAGTCTGTTCATGAGAAGGTTACTCAGTTAACATCTGTGTACAGAGAGGAGGGAGAGAGCTCACCCTGCACCTCTTCCCGACCCTCTCCTCCTCTATGTTGTCATCTGTACTCTTGCCAGCAAAACTGAAAGCTCTACAAGCAAGCCTGACCAGTCCTTTGCAAACAATGACTGCGGGCAAGTGGTTTGTACAGCTTTCAGTTTTGCTGACAAGAATACAGATAACAGCATAGAGGAGGAAAGAGTCAGGAGAAGGTGCAGGGTGAGCTCTCTCCCTCCTCTCTGTACACATCGTCCATTGCTTTTTTTGTATGCTAGTCTCATATTGAAACTGAAAAGGTTACTAAAGTTACGAAAATTCTCATACGACAGATTACAACTTCAGAAGTGATGTAATGTATTCTCTCTTTTTTGAGCATGCGCAGTCTTGGCCGATTTTTGGGTGAATACTGTACTGATTAAACAAAAATCGGTCTTTGTGGTATCGTACGAGAATAATGTTCATGCTTATCCCTTCAGATAATTTTGTATGAACGGTCATGATCAGCTCTCGAACGCTGTGTACCAACGATCAGGCTATCGAACAATCGCTCTGATAGCGGTATCTTTGGTCTGATTTTTTCATTCAGTGTACTAGGCTTAAAGTGTTACTAAACCCAGGACCCTGCATTCACTATATCTGGTCTCCCACAGTACACAGAACATGGAAATGCAGTTATTTTAGTAAATATAAACTGCTAAATACCTTTCTCATTAGCAGTTAGAGCAGTCTTGTGACTTCTATCAGTGTTCAGCAAAGCACTGGTTAAAGCTAGTAGGAGTTTTCTTTCTGCTCTAGGAGGATGCAGGACCCCTGACCTCTGCCTAGAGCCGATTGGCCCTGTGCTGATCACATGCACTCTCCCAAGAAATAAAACCTCTCTAGCAATACACACCAAACTGAACATGTGCAAACTGTCTTCATGTCTTATCAGGAGATAAGAGGGGGGGCACTGAAAGAAAGGAAAAATCAGAGAAGTCGGGATCAAACAGCCTTTTTACACAATGCAGAGGATTAACCCCTTAGGTTGCACAGTTCATATAACAAGCATACTTTACTGCATATACAGACTGATTTTCCTGTTGTGATGTCCCATGGGTGGAGGCAGTAATTAACACTGCAGAGTCCTGCACATATCCCCCCCCCCCCCAGGGGATAGGGGGTGGGGGATTTGCCTTACAAACTACATTTTAGCCCTGGCTCACACCGAATGTGATATCAAAGTGGTGTGATTTGGTCCCATTAAAAACGCAACTTCAAATTGGACACAGATGTGATTTCAGTGCCATTTACCTTATAGTTTATGAGGGTTAAATCACACTGAAGTGGTGAAATAGTAACACAGGAACTATTTTTCAAATCGTGCTATTTGAAATCGCACCATTAAAGACAGCGCCATAGAAAAACATTAGATGCAATTTTAGGTTCCGTTTGTAAACCGCATGTCGCACCTAAAGTCACAGGTGTGAGCCAAGGCTTAGAGCTTTTTCGCAGTGCGGGACTGTGTGCGAAAATTAGCATTTTCCCGCATCACACAAAAAAAACGCCGCCTTTTGCAGATGCATGTGGGTGCCATTAATTCCTAACGGCACCCACTAAAATGCATATCAGCTGGATGTCGCTCCACTTCCTTAAACTGAACCTCTCCAAAACCGAGTTTCTTGTCTTCCCCCCAGCCCGGACACCACCCCCCATTGACTTCTCCGTCACATCCAACAACGCCACCATCAAACCCGCCCCGCAGGCCAGAGTACTTGGTGTCATTCTGGACTCCAACCTATCCTTCCAGCCCCAAGTCCAATCTTTAACAAACTCGTGCAGACTCCACCTCCGCAACATTGCCAAAATACGCCCATTCCTAACCCCAGAAACCACTAAACAACTCATCCACTCCCTCATCATATCACGACTCGACTACTGCAACTCCCTCCTCACTGGCCTGCCTCGACGCTGGCTATCCCCGCTTCAGTCGATCCTGAATACGGCTGCCAGACTCATTCACCTTTCCAACCACTCAATTTCCGCCACCCCCCTCTGCCAATCCCTCCACTGGCTTCCGATTACGCAACGGATCAAATTCAAAATCCTAACACTGACGTACAAAGCCATCCACCATACTGCCCTGAACTACATCACTGACCTAATATCCAAGTACCGCCCAGCACGCACACTCCGCTCCTCACAAGACCTCCTTCTCTCTAGTTCCCTGGTCTCCTCCTCCCGTGCCCGCCTCCAGGACTTCTCCAGGGTGTCACCAATCCTCTGGAACTCCCTGCCCCAACCCATCAGATTATCACCTACTCTCCTCTCGGCGCACCCTGAAAGCCCATCTCTTCAGGGAAGCCTACCCCACCCCCTGCTAACTTGCCAACCGCCTCCACTCTTCCTACCACTCCATCCCCCACAGCTACCTCCTCCTGTGCCAACATCCCCTCCCTCCTAGCTTGTAAGCTCGAAAGAGCAGGGCCCTCAATCCCCTCACGTTTTGCATTGTTGTTGTTCTGTCACATGCGCCAATAGCGCTGAGCGAACTATTGGCGCTTTATAAATACTGTATAATAATAACGGTACTATGAATTCTGGTGCGGTGCGATTTAAAATGATGCCTGTTTCACAAACATAGAGCAGCCTATTAAAAAAAAGCCAACGTGTGAGAGCACAACAAAGAAAAAAAAAGGGCGCGCTCAGACGCACCTCCTTGAGTGAGCGAGCCCTCTAGACTGCTGCGCCCCAGGATTGTGTGTGATTCTAAAGGGTGCCGTGACTGAAAAGAGGTTGGAAGATCCTGGTCAGGACATGATCACAGTACGAAGGTGCACAGAGGATCTTGTCCTATGGAGGGGAATCCAGCACCCTGCATGGACTGTGGGTGGGCCATGGATACAATACACTCTATAGGATGTCACCTGTAGCCTGCTGTGCCCCATTGATCAAGGACCGCTGAGGGATCAGACAAGAAGCTGTACAAGCTTTGATGATACCAGGAGGCCCAGGGATGATAGAGATCTGAGCAGGGTGCCACCTCAGCCCTTTAAACCCGAACATATTCATTACACAGGTTCTGGGGCTGATTAAGGTGCTCATTAAACACAATTGGGGAGTTTAAATCAGCCCCAGAACCTGTGGAATGAATATGTTCGCATTTAAAGGGAAGAGGTGGCGACCCCTGATACAATGCACGTGCACTGGGGGGATGGTGGCCTCACCTTCTGGATGGAAGACTTCCCGCTGCGCCTCATCCCCATGAGCAGGATCCGGGGTTTGCTATCTGAGGCGGTCGAGCTCTCGTCCATCTCGGACTCGTCAGCCCCGTAGCCGAAGTCCTTGGGGAAGGAGTCGGCCACCCCATAGCTGAGCTGTTCCTCCCCGGGGTACTGTATAGACATGTCGCCGGAAGGTCTCTAGCACCGCCGCACCGATTCCCCAGTCACCATAATCCGGCTGCCGCTGTATCTGTCACGTGACGCCCCAGTAGCCCGGCGTCCACCTGATACCCTCAGGCTGGCACTAGTCCTCCACAACCGTCCTCTTCCTGGAAGGGTCCCCGTGAGCTCTCCTACACACCGCCGGATTATTTCTCCGTACTTCTTTTTATTTTTTTTTTGCTTTCTGGTAGCTACCGAATCCTTCCTGCAGCACCAGCCCTGTTTCTGCGTAACGCCTCCTCATTGGTTAGAAGGCTGAATGCTGCGGCTTTCTGATTGGCTAGGAAGCGAGTTCGCCAGTCACACGCGCCTAGCAAGGTAGGTTGGATCACAGTCATGTGGGGAGCAGTCACCTGACTGAGCAAAGGAGGGGGGAGGTGGCATGTGACCTTTAACCTACAGCTGTGCCCTGACTGATGGAGGAAGATTTCCTGACTCGGCGGAAATAGCCGTTCACTTTACAATGACATGGCTTTATGTTATCATACGCTGCATTCCTCTGATACAAACTGCAGGAAAACTCTCCACCAAGAAGAGCTGAGGGAGATTCTTGGAGCGGAGCTACTGGTTTACCAACAATGGCGAGCAATAGTCACGTGTGCAATAAATAAACAAGTCCAGTGGACATTCCTAGAGACTAATGCCCTGTATACAAGAAAATCATACGAAAAATTTAGTGGAACCCCTGATCGAACGATTTTTTAATCGATAAAGATATTGCGAACAAAAAAATCTGGTTGAACAACAGGGAAAAATGTGGTCTCGCATACAAACGAATGATTTTCTATGCGGTGGTATGATGGTCATACAAAGAAAATCTGTCAAGCGCTATCACGCATGAGTGGTAACAGAAGATGACCCGGATGTTTATGTCCAAGGAAACACGAACGAAAAATCCAAATGTTAAAAGTAGATTGGCCTAATGAGATAATGAAACCAGAATTCTGCATATTATATTTTATGTATCATTATTTATGTATATATTTAATGTAATAAACTATATTATACTCATTGCTGTTAATTATTGTGTATATGGCTCGTTCTGGCCGGAAGGGCGTGGCTACAAGGTCACACGCACACTGCATCACTTCCACTTGTACGGAAGACGTCAACACTACGTATTGCTCGACGAACGATTTTTTTAGATTGGTTAATGTGGGCCACGATTTCGACCAACGAATGAACGCCTCTCGGTAGTCGGATGACCAATCGGTCGATTTTATAATCGTGTATTCGCACCTTTAGGTTGGCCACACGCTATACAATTATCTTACCCTTTTCTGTCCAATTTCTGCCCAATTTCCTTTAGATTTACCTTCACCTATGTACCTTAGATTGTACGCCCCTTGAGGGTTAGGGACTGATGTGGATGTACAATATATATATATGTGTAAAGTGCTGCGTAAATGGACGGCGCTATATAAGTACCTGAATTAATAATAATAGTGTGAGGGCCTGCCTAATTGGATACAGTTGAAAGTATTGTTTAGGTTTGACCTCCTATTGTATGGTTTTTGTTAAATCTAAAGCAAAATTCTCAAGAAAATTGAACAATGTATGGCCAGCCATACACGGGTCGAATTCTGTGACGGGAGTCACTTTGGGTGGGGGGCCCATGAAACACAGCTCGCTTTAGAGAGGGAGACCCCTGTCTCAGCTCCCCATATCCCTCCTATGTGTAAGTCACCCTGTGCCTGTTAGGGGTGCAGGGTGCTATGTCATAATATTGTGTGGACATGTATAGGAGATAGGTTGTTCATTGTTTAACCATTTCAATACCGGGCAATTTTACACCTTCCTGCCCAGGCCATTTTTCAGGTTTCAGCACTCTCACACTTTGAATGACAATTGCGCGGTCATACAACATTGTACCCAAACTAAAATTTTATCATTTTCTTCACACAACTAGAGCTTTCTTTTGGTGGTATTTAATCACCGCTGGGGTTTTTATTTTTTGCTAAATTAACAAAAAAAGACCAAAAATTTAAAAAAAAAAAACAAATTTTTCTTTGTTTCTGTTATAAAAGTTTACAAATAAATAATTGTTCTTCATAAATTTAGGCCGAGATGTATTCTGCTACATGTCTTTGGTGAAAATAACCCAAATTAGGATGTATTTTTTAGTTTGTAGGAAAGTTATAGAGTTCACAAACTATGGTATAGATCTGAATATTGATCAATCCTGAAGTACTGACAGCCAATCTAATTTCTTGAGGTCCAAGAATGTCAGAACAGTACAGATATCCCACAAATGACCCCTTTTTGCACAGTAGACAGTCCGACGTACTTCATAAGAGGCATGGCGAGTTTTTTGAAGTTGTATTTTTATGTCATAATTTTTCGAAAAATTAAAAAATTAAAAAAATTATTTTCACTATTTTTTTTTTTTTACATACTGTCACCAGTGCAGTACAGCGTCATCATATAACTGGCATGGCAGTTAACAGGGACACTGACTGGTGACAGTATGAAAAAAATATATATTTTTTTTTTTTAATTTTTTTATTACATTTTTTTTTATTTTTTTTAAGATTTTTTTTTTCATATTTTACTATGACCAAAGTAGTACCATGTTACCATAGTAACACTGTACTACTTTGGGGAAGTGATCAGTATTTTATTTATTTATTTATTTTTTTTACACAATTTGCTTATAGCAAAGAATTACTTTGCTATAAGCAAGCATTTACCTGAATGAAATCGATTCATTCAGCTTTTTTTTTTTTTTTTTTTTTTTTTGTGCTTAGCTGTGATTTGGTCACAGCTAATCACATGACATGTGCATGTGATTAGCTGTGACCATTCACAGCTAGGCACTAGTATACAATGGATGGCATCATGAATGAAGCCATCCATTGTATACAACTGTCATGTGACCTGCTGTGATTGGTCACAGCAGGTCACATGGTACCAGCAACGGGAGCCGGTACTCGGATCTGTCATCGGCCGTGTCCGAGGTGCACGGCCCGTGACAGATCCCGCTGCTGCGCCGCTCTGCATTACCGCAAACGGCGCATGTGCGGGAGCACGCCAAATGGCGTGCACCCGGAATGAAGAGGCACATCTGAAGCCGCCAAACGGCCATTGGCCGGGCGGCTAATGGTTAATGCCATGTGGTTATATCCCATTGTTCTATTGTGTGTCTTGCTTGGGAGCAAACTATTATGGGATGTATGTGTTTGTGTATTGGCTTGGTGGGGGGTGTCTGCTGATGTCTCTTGTTGCTAGATTTGGATCGCCCCGCCCTGTGTCATTATGCAGGGAAGGGAGAATTGTTCCCTTGAATGTATATATCTTGTATACAGTCTATTTCCTGATTTATTTCAAGACTGGTCTCGTTTAGTCTTGTATGGTCACCGGTGGTTTCCGTGGATGGGGAAGCAGTATTATTATAATACAAATACCCAAGCGCAGACTGGGACGGTTCCTTTACAAATTCCGAAATAATTTTCTTTCAAAAATCTCTTCTAAGAATTTTAGTTCAACTTTCGCATCATTAGTGGGTCGCATTATTGGCTGATTTCTGCACGACCATCGAATATGAGTGATCGGCATGTTGGAGATTTTTTTTTAAATCCGAATGAATTTCGAATCAATGATGGCAGAATTGTGCAAGAAATATAAACAAAAAAAGAAATGAGCTGTGACGTGGAAAGAAAAGAAAATTCTTGGCCACAAAAATTATTTTCTGTGGCAACACGAGGTGAAATTTAAGGCTTGGTTAGTCGAATTTCAAAATCAATGGTAGCGCCATGGGATTACAAAAGGCACGAAATTTCTGATTTTCTAAAGAAAATTAGTTTGGAACTTGACCCATGTATGGTCTGCATAAAGCCAGCCATACACTGGTCGAATTCCAAAAGAATTTTCTTTCAAAATTCTTTCCTAAGAATTTTCGTTCAAATTTCACACCATTAGTGGGTCACAGAAATGGCCAATTTCTGCATGACCATCGAATTTGAGTGATCAGGCATGTTGGAAATTGTTTTAAAAATGAACGAATTTCGAATCAATGATGGCAGAATTGTGCAGGAAATATAAATGAAAAAGAAATGAGTATGAGCTGTGACCTGGAAAAGAAAAGAAAATTATTGGCCAAGAAAATTCTTTTCAGTAGCAACATGAGGTAAAATTGAAAGCTTGGTTGGTTGAATTTTGAAATCAGTGGTGGAACCATCGGATTACAAAACGCACTAATTCTCAAATTTTAAAAAAATTTGTTCAGAATTCGACCCATGTATGGCCTACATAAAGCTGACCATACACGGGTCAAATTCCGAAAGAATTTTCTTTTGAAAATCTTTTCTAAGAATTTTCATTCGAATTTCACACCATTAATGGGCCACAGAAATGGTCGATTTTCTTGCGACCATCGGATTTAAGTGATTGGGTATGTTGTAAATGTTTTTAAAAATTAACGAATTATGCAGGCCATACATGGGTCGAATTCCAAATGAATTTTCTTTAGAAAATCTGAAATTTTGTGCCTTTTCTAATCTGATGGCGCCACGATTGATTTCGCAATTCGACTAGCCAAACCTTCAATTTCACCTCATGTTGCTACAGAAAAGAATTTTCGTGGCCAAGAATTTTCTTTTCTTTCCAGGTTGCAGCTCATGCTCATTTCTTTTTCAGTTACAGTTTTTCGCACGATTCTCCCATCATTGATTAGAAATTCATTTGTTTTATTAAAAAAATTCCCAACATGCCCGATCGCTCAAATTTGATGGTCACACGAAAATCGTCCCTTTTTGTGGCCCGCTAATGGTGCAAAATTCAAACAAAAATTCTTAGAAAAGATTTTCAAAAGAAAATTCTTTTGGAATTTGACCTGTGTATGGCTGGCTTTAGAGGAATACATGTGAAGTAAATGCAGCACAGGTGTGAACTGACACACAGTTGTGCTCAAAAGTTTACATACCCTGGCAGAAATTGTGAAATTTTGGCATTGATATTGAAAATATGACTGATCATGCCAAAAAATGTTCTTTTATTGAAGGATGATGATCATATGAAGCCATTTATTATCAAATAGTTGTTTGACTCCTTTTTAAATCATAATGATAACAGAAATCACCCAAATGGCCATGATCAAAAGTTTACATACCCTGGAATGTTTGGCCTTGGTACAGACACACAAGGTGACACACATGGGTTAAAATGCCAATTAGAGGTTAATGTCCCACATCTGTGGCTCTTTAAATTGCAATTAGTGTCAGTGTATAAATAGTCAATGAGTTTGTTAGCTCTTACTTGGAAGCACTGACTAGGCTAGATACTGAGCCATGGGGATCAGAAAAGAACTGTAAAAAGTCCTGCGTACAAAGGTAATGGAACTTTATAAAGATGGAAAAGGACATAAAAAGATGTCCAAAGCTTTAAATATGCCAATCAGTACTGTTAAATCACCTATTAAGAAGTGGAAAGTTTGGGGATCTCTTGATACCAAGCCAAGGTCAGGTAGACCAAGAAAGATTGCAGCCACAACTGCCAGAAGAATTGTTTGGGATTTAAAGAAAAACCCACAGGCAACCTCAAAAGAAAAACAGGCTGCTCTGGAAAAAGATGGTGTGGTTGTTTTTAAGAAGTACAAAAATGAGCTGTTTGGTCGAGGTGCCAGAAAGAAGCTTTTACTGCACCAATGCCACAAAAAAGCCCAGTTACAATATGCCTGACAACACCTTGACATGTCTAACCAGGCCTTTTTGTGTCATTGATGCAGTAAAGGCTTCTTTCTGGCACCTCGACCATGCAGCTCATTTTTGTTCAAGTGTCATAATATTGTGCTCCTTCAAAACAACCACACTGTCTTTTTCCAGAGCAGCCTGTATTTCTTTTGAGGTTGCCTGTGGGTTTTTCTTTGAATCCCAAACAATTCTTCTGTCAGTTATGGCTGCAATCTTTCTTGGTCTATCTGACCTTGGCTTGGTATCAAGAGATCCCCGAACTTTCCACTTCTTAATAGGTGATTAAACAGTACTGTTTGGCATATTCAAAGCTTTGGACATCTTTTTATGTCCTTTTCCATCTTTATAAAGTTCAATTACCTTGTTACTCAGGACTTTTGACAGTTCTTTTCTGATCCCCATGGCTCAGTATCTAGCCTAGTCAGTGCTTCTATGTAAGAGCTAACAAACTCATTGACTATTTATACACTGACACTAATTACAATTTAAAAAGCCACAGATGTGGGACATTAACCTCTAATTAGTATGTTAACCCGTGTTTATATAGATAATGGAATTTACGCAGCTTTTGCTTTCTGACTGCTTATCACATTTCTTGAGGTACACCAGCGGAGTACAACCCCACCCCCCCCCTCCAAATGACCCCTTATTGGAAAGTAGACACCCCAAGGATTTTGCAGAAAGGCATGTTGAGGTCATGGAACATTTTATTTGTTGAAAATGACACTTTTTTCTTTTTTTTTTTTACACAAAGTTGTCACTTAACCACTTGCCTACCATGCCCAGGCCCAGGCCAATTTTTGGCTTTCAGCGCTGTTGCACTTTGAATGAAATATTTACAGCAACACTGTACCCATATGAAATGTTTATCATATTTTTCACACAAATAGAGCTTCCTTTTGGTGGTATTTAATCACCGCTGGGTGTTTATATTTTTGCATTATAAACAAAAAAAGAGCAAAAAATTAGAAAAAAGTTTTTCTTTGTTTCTATTATAAAATTTTGCAAACAGGTAATTTTTCTCCTTCACTGATGTGCATTGATGAGGCTGCACTGATAGGCGGCACTGATGAGGTGGCATTGGTGGGCATTGATAAGGAGGCAGTGATTATGCACTGATCTGCAGCAATGATGGGCACTGATAGGTGCAACTGCTGGGCAGCACTGATGGGGGGGCACTGGTAGGTGGCACTGCTGGGCACTGGTGAGTGGCACCGCAGGGCACTGATTATCTGTGCCTTGATGATCAGTACCAACCTGCTCAGTGATAGCTGCCAGTTATGGGCAGTACTTTCCTCACGCTGTGACAGCATGTTTCTGATAACTGGCAACTGTATTTACCCAGTGATCTGCTGTATCATTGGACACTGTGTCTGGCCTTTTACCTCATCACGTGATCAGCTGGGTGCACGCCACTGGGGAAGCACAGGAGGGCACTTTCTGGGAGGACGTCATATGACGCCCCCCCAGAACTGGACAACCGTGCTGTAGCCGTCATTTGGCTATAGTGCGGTAAACGTGGTAAAAGTTGTATATTGCTCATGCATCCTATGGGTATATGTGGAATAACACCCCAAACCACATTCTCCTACTTCTCCCAAGTATGCGAATACCACGTGAGAGACTTTTTGGCAGCCTAGCTATATACAGGCCCCCAAAATCCAATGACCACCTCTAGGCTTTCAAAGAGCATATTTCCTCATATCACTTCCCCACTACCTATCACAGTTTCAGAGGCTCTAAAATGCCAGGATAGTAACCCCCCCAAATTACCCTTTTTTGGAAAGTAGACACCCCAAGGAATTTGATAAGAGGCATGATGAATATTTTACACATATAATTTTTGTCACAGGGTTTTGAAAAAGAAAACAGAAAAAAAAATTTTTGTTTCTTCGTTTTCCAAAAACCTGTGGCAACAAATGAGATCTGCAACATACTCACCACGCCTCTTAGCAAATACCTCTACTTTCCAAAAAGGGGTCATTTGGGGGAGGGGTTGCTTCTACTATCCTGGCATTTCAGGTTCAACATTAGAAGCTTATGCCACACATCACCCACTCTTGAAGACCAAGCCTTTTCTGGCACCTTATGTTCACATGAAAAAAGTTTTTTTTGCTAGAAAATTACTTTGAACCCCCAAACATTATATATTGTTTTAAAGCAGAGGCCCTAAAGAATTAAACAGTGGGTGTTGCAATTTTTTACATCGCATAGTATTTGTGCAGCAATTTTTCAAACTCAGATCTTTTGGAAAAAATACACTTTTCTGAATTGTAATGCACAAAAAAACAATATATTGCCCAATTGTTTGATAATGTATAAAATATGATGTTATGCTGAGTAAATAGATACCAAACATGACATGCTTTCAAATTGTGCATGCTCCTGCAATAGTGACAAAGTACATTTAAAAATGTGATTCTTGTGAGCTACTATGGTGTATTTTGTACATATATGTCTTAGTAAAGTGAATCAATAAAATTAAAAAACAATATAAATTTATAAAAATATATATAAAAAAAGGTTAATATTTGCAAAATAAATTGTGCTTGTGTGTAAACTTTAAATATATGTTAATTAAATAAATAATAAAATAAGTGAGTGGGTTCCCTACACCATACACATACTCATATAAGTTTGTCACTATAATCAAATGCAAATGTGTCGTGCTTTAATAGAGTTAAATGTAAAATATGCAAAAAAAAAGGGTATATACATAAATTAAATAAATCAATAAATATAATTGTAAATATTTTTAAATGACATAAGTGAGTCCAACTTTAGTTTGCATTCCTGCTAAAGCTGCGTGCTAATTTCAAATCAACCATGACTTATAGTGTGTATTCCACTAGTGAAAAGTATATAAAACATTTTTTTTAATATATATAAAAGTCCACAAAATCTTTATCTTGAGTGCTCCTTCACCAGTGTGTGCTCACCTGACTTATATGACCAAACCGTTAAGTGAGGTGAAAAACAGCTTGTGTCTCTTTAATTGGACTTGGAGATGAGTGGATATCTGTATCCCTGGCCCAGATGGTTGGATAAATGAGTGGAGTATTTCCTTTTTCCAGCAGGGGGTCTCATTGTTTCCTAGAGACCTATTTCCTGGAGTTGGATGGATGGCGTTATCCCTCTTCCCTCTAGGGCAGCGGTTCTCAACCTGGGGGTCGCGACCCCTTTGGGGGTCGAACGACCATTTCCCAGGGGTCGCCTAAGACCATCGGAAAACACATATTTCCGATGGTCTTAGGAACCGAGACACCGCTGCAGTCTCCGGCGATGTGTGGGCGGGATGATACGCTGCTGTCACCTGGCCACACCTCCGAGATCGCTCAGCAGCTCCGCCTCCTCGCCGCTGATTGGCCACCGGAACTGTAGCTCAGGAGAGGCACACAGGCGGCCAATCACCGGCGAGGAGGTGGAGCTTGGAGAGGAGGAGCCGAGCGGCAGCGCGCGTACATCAAAGAAGACCGAGGGAGCTGCCGGAGCGAGTGAAGAGGAGAGCGGCCAGAGAAGGAAGACAGCTGACAGGTAAGTGAGAGAGCGAGCCCAGGCTGGAGCAGGGGTCAGCAAAGTAAGTATCATTGGTGTCAGTGGGAGGAATAGTGCCCCATCATTTGTGTCACTAATACCAACGATGGGGCACTATTCCTCCCCCCACTGACACCAACGATGGGGCACTATTCCTCCCCCCACTGACACCAACGATGGGGCACTATTCCTCCCCCCACTGACACCAACGATGGGGCACTATTCCTCCCCCCACTGACACCAACGATGGGGCACTATTCCTCCCCCCACTGACACCAACGATGGGGCACTATTCCTCCCCCCACTGACACCAACGATGGGGCACTATTTCCCCCCCCCTGACCCCAATGATGGGGCACTATTCTCCCCTCCACCACACTGACATCAATGATGGGGCACTATTCCTCCCACTGACACCAATGATGGGGCACTATTCCTCCCCCTGACACCAATGATGGGGCACTATTCCTCCCCCCACTGACACCAACGATGGGACACTATTTCCCCCCCCCCCTGACCCCAATGATGGGGCACTATTCTCCCCTCCACTGACACCAATGATGGGGCACTATTCCTCCCACTGACACCAGTGATGGGGCACTACTCCCACTGACACCAGTGATGGGGCACTACTCCCACTGACACCAGTGATGGGGCACTACTCCCCCCACTGACACCAGTGATGGGGCACTATTCCCCCCACTGACACCAATGATGGGGCACTACTCCCCCCACTGACACCAATGATGGGGCACTACTCCCCCCACTGACACCAATGATGGGGCACTATTCCTCCCACTGACACCAATGATGTGGCACTATTCCTCCCACTGACACCAGTGATGGAGCACTACTCCTCCCACTGACACCAGTGATGGGGCACTACTCCCCCCACTGACACCAGTGATGGAGCACTACTCCCCCCACTGACACCAATGATGGGGCACTACTCCCCCCACTGACACCAATGATGGGGCACTACTCCTCCCACTGACACCAATGATGGGGCACTACTCCTCCCACTGACACCAATGATGGGGCACTACTCCTCCCACTGACACCAACGATGGAGCACTATTCCTCCCACTGACACCAACGATGGGGCACTATTCCTCCCACTGACACCAACGATGGGGCACTATTCCTCCCACTGACACCAACGATGGGGCACTATTCCTCCCACTGACACCAGTGATGGGGCACTACTCCCCCCACTGACACCAGTGATGGGGCACTATTCCTCCCACTGACACCAGTGATGGGCACTATTCCTCCCACTGACACCAGTGATGGGGCACTATTCATCCCACTGACATCAGTTATGGGGCACTATTCCTCCCACTGATACCAACGATGGGGCACTATGCATCCCACTGACATCAGTGATGGGGCACTATTCCTCCCACTGATACCAACGATGGGGCACTATGCATCCCACTGACATCAGTGATGGGGCACTATTCCTCCCACTGACACCAGTGATGGGGCAGTATTCATCCCACTGACATCAGTGATGGGGCACTATTCCTCCCACTGATACCAACGATGGGGCACTATTCCTCCCACTGATACCAACGATGGGGCACTATTCCTCCCACTGATACCAACAATGGGGCACTATTCATCCCACTGACATCAGTGATGGGGTACTACTCCTTCCACTGACACCAATGACATGGCACTACTCCTCCCACTGCAAAATTACAGTTATGAAGTAGCAATGAAAATAATTTTATGGTTGGGGGTCACCACAACATGAGGAACTGTATTAAGGGGTCGCGGCATTAGAAAGGTTGAGAACCACTGCTCTAGGGGGTCTCTTCACTCCTTTCTAATTTATCTCTCCATATGCATAAGTGCCATGTAAAAAAAGAGTAAAATATAGTGCCTTATCTTCTTCATAAAGTATTTCTTAAGCCAAAATATAGTGCACTCACATGATATAAATAATAAAATCTCTTTTGTATGCAATATTGTATGATCCTCTATGTGTTTGCCACACTCCTAATACTTGCTGTATATTTTCCTTTAAGCATTGTGACGTCAGAGCCACTACGCGTTACGCCACTGGGTCACATGGCTTCATCAGGGGAAATGATTGGACGACACAATGCTCATTGATTTATAAAGGAACTATGGGCGCCATTTTCTAGTGGACTGCATGGCGGCGGCCATTTTCTTGGGGGCAAATTCCTATTATATTATAAAGATTTTGTGGACTTTTTATAGATAAAAATTTTTTACTTTTCACTAGTGGAATACACACTATAAGTCTCGGTTGATTTGAAATTAGCACACAGCTTTAGCAGGACTGCAAACTAAAGTTAGACTCACTTATGTAATTTAAAAATATTTACAATTATATTTGATTTATTTATGTATATACCTTTTTTTTGCATATTTCACATTTAATGCTATTAGTGGAGCGCGACACGTTTGCATTTGATTTTGATTATAGTGACAAAGTACATACATTTTTAATATCGATAGGCGACGCTTTAAAAGCCTTTACAGGTCACCATTTTATATTTGGACAGGAGGTCTAGTGCTATAATTACTGCCCTCAATCTAACGTTTGCGGTGATACCTCACATGCATGGTGCAATCTCTGTTTACATACCGATACAGGACCAACACCTGCATTCGCCTTTGCGCACGGGAATGGGGGTGAGTTTTGTTTTTTTTTAAACCGTCCTTTTCTTTTTTTTTTTTTTGATCACTTTTATTGAAATATAAATATCCCCTGTGATAGCAATAGGCAAGAATCCAGCGAAACGGAAATGATGAAATGCTCGTAGCTTACGATTTCTTAGACTATAGAGATGATTGGATTCTGGTCTCTGGATGATTGGAGCCATTCTGGTTGTCCTGTTTATAGGTTACATTAAAAGTGGAAAAAATTCTGAAATGATTTATCTTTGTATCATTTTTTTTACATCACAGAAACCTGACATTTTAAAAACACTCTGACTCTGTCAGATTGCAAGGGCATCTCCTGGTCACAGCCCTCTTCAGATCACCCCACAGATTTTTGATTGGATTCAGGTCTGGGCTCTGGCTGAGCCATTCCAAAACTTTAATCTTCTTCTGGTGAAGCCATTCCTTTGTTGATTTGGATGTATGCTTTGGGTCGTTGTCATGCTGAAAGATGAAGTTCCTCTTCATGTTCAGCTTTCTAGCAGAAGCCTGAAGGTTTTCTCCCAATATTGACTGGTATTTGGAACTGTTCATAATTCCCTCTATCTTGACTAGGGCCCCAGTTCCAGCTGAAGAAAAACAGCCCCAAAGCATGATGCTGCCACCACCATGCTTCACTGTGGGTATGGTGTTTTTTTGGTGATGTGCAGAGTTGTTTTTGCGCCAAACATATCATTTGGAATTATGGCCAAAAAGTTCACCCTTGGTTTCTTCAGACCATAACACATATTCCCACATGCTTTTGGGACACTTCAGATGTGGTTTTGCAAAATTTAGTCAGGCTTGGATGTTTTTCTTCGTAAGAAAAGGCTTCCATCTTGCCACTCTTCCCCATAGCCCCGATATATTAAGAATTTGGGAGATTGTTGTCACATGTACCACACAGCCAGTACTTGTCAGATACTCCTTTAGCTCTTTTTTTTGTTGTAGGCCTCTTGGCAGACTCCCAGACCAGTTTTCTTCTCATCTTTTCTTCAATTTTGGAGGGATGTCCAGTTCTTGGTAATGTCACTGTTGCGCCATATTTTCTCCACTTGATGATGACTGTCTTCACTGTGTTCTATGGTATATCTAATGCCTTGGAAATTCTTTTGTACACTTCTCCTGACTGATACCTTTTAACAATGAGATCTCTCTGATGCTTTGGAAGCTCTCTGCGGACCATGGCTTTTGCTGTAGGATGTGACTAAGAAAATGTCAGGAGAGACCTACTAGAATGGCTGAACTTTATTTGGGGTTAATCAGAGGCACTTTAAAATGATGGCAGGTGTGTACTGACTCCTATTTAACCTGATTTTGAAAGTGATTGCTAAATTCTGAACACAGCTACATCCCCAGTTATGAGAGGGTGTGCACACTTACGCAACCACATTATTTTAGTTTTTTATGTTTACTCCCCCCCCAAAAAAAGATTTCAGCTTGTCTTTCAACTGAGTTGTGCAGTTTATAGGTCACATTAAAGGTGGAAAAAGTTCTGAAATTATTTAGCTTTGTCTTATTGTCTTACATCACAGAAACCTGACATTTTAACAGGTGTGTAGACTTTTTATATCCACTGTTTGTGTGTATATAAATATACAGTTGTGTTCAAAATAATAGCAGTGTGTTGAAAAAAAGTGAATAAAGCTCAAAATCCTTCTAATAGCTTTTATTTCCATACACACAAATGCATTGGGAACACTACACATTCTATTCCAAATCAAAACATGAAAAAAAATATATCAAATTTGTGTTCCTCTAAAAAAAAATTGAAGAAAAGTGAATATTAGACTATTAAAAAAAATAGCAGTGTTTGTATTCTTCTTTACAAACTCAAACATTCACTATATAAACTGAAAAATGTTTGAAGATTTTGCTTTCCTTTGAATCACTTAATTAATATTTAGTTGTATAAGCACTGTTTCTGAGAACTGCTATACATCTGTGTTGCATGGAGTCAACCAAATTCTGGCACCTGTGAACAGGTATTCCAGCCCAGGATGATTGGACTACATTCCACATGTTCTCTATTTCTTGGTTTTGCCTCAGAAACTGCATTTTTGATGTCACCCCACAAGTTTTCTATTGGATTAAGATCCGGGGATTGGGCTGGCCACTCCATAACATCAATCTTGTTGGTCTGGAACCAAGATGTTGCACGTTTACTGGTGTGTTTGGGGTCGTTGTCTTGTTGGAACAGCCATTTCAAGGGCATTTCCTCTTAAGCATAAGACAGCATGACCTCTTCAAGTATCCTGATGTATTCAAACTGATCCATGATCCCTGGTATGCGATAAATAGGCCCAACACCGTAGTATGAGAAACATCTCCATATCATGATGCTTGCGCAACCATGCTTCACTGTCTTCACAGTGTACTGTGGCTTGAATTCAGTGTTTGGGGGTCGTCTGACAAACTGTCTCCGGCCACTAGACCCAGAAAGAAGAATCTTACGTTCATCAGTCCACAAAATGTTGCGCCATTTCTCTTTAGGCCAGTCAATGTGCTCTTTGGCAAATTGTAACCTCTTCAGCACGTCTTTTTTTCAACAGTGGGACTTTGCGGGGGCTTCTTGCAGATAGCTTGGCTTCACATAGGCATCTTCTAATTGTAACAGTACTCACAGGTAACTTTAGACCTTCTTTGATCTTCCTGGAGCTGATTGTTGGCTGAGTCCTTGCCATTTTGGCTATTCTTCTATCCATTTGAATGGTAGTTTTTCGCTTTCTTCCACGTCTTTCAGGTTTTGGTTGCCATTTTAAAGCATTTGCGATCATTTTAGCTGAGCAGCCTATCATTTTCTGCACTTCTTTATATGTTTTCCCCTCTCCAATCAACTTTTTAATCATGATACGCTGTTCTTCTGAACAATGTCTGGAACGACCCATTTTCCTCAGAATTTCAGAGAGAATAGCACTGTAACCAGCATGTACAATATTTGCTGCCTTCCTTCCTTAAATAAGGGCAATAATTGCTACCTGTTTTTCAAAGAATGAATGACCTCACTAATAGAACTCCACACTGCTATTATTTTGAACATGCCCCTTTCAATTAGTGATTCAATTACACAGAATCAGCAGCATGCATGTCATGACTGTTGGGTCTGTTGGATTTCTATTACTCTACTACACCTGCTAGTAAATTATTTGCCATGTAGAAATATCATTTCTACCAAAAACAGTGATTGATCAGGTTAGTGATGTCTGACTATTATTTTGAACACAACTGTATATACAGTATCTCACAGAAGTGTGTACACCCCTCGCATTTTTGTAAATATTTTATTCTATCTTTTCATGTAACAACACTGAAGAAATGACACTTCGCTACAATGTGACGTAGTGAGTGTACAGCTTGTATAACAGTGTAAATTTGCTGTCCCCTCAAAATAACTCAACACACAGCCATTAATGTCTAAACTGCTTTATTTTGATATATATATAATTTTATTTTATTTTTTTACACAGGTACCATAGTAACATTGTAATACACTGGGGAAATGATCAAGATTTTTTTTTTTTTTTTTTTTACACATTATGATTGCTTATACCAGTTAATTTCAATGTTATAAGCAACCATTTTTATTGAATGAAATTGATTCATTCAGTGTTTACTATTGTGGTTAGCTGTGATTTATCATTTTTTTTGTAACAGAGCCTTATTTTGGTGGTATTTAATCACCTCTGGGTTTTTTATTTTTTTATTAAACAAACCAAAAATTACTGAAAATTTTGAAGAAAAAAAAAAAAGTTTTAGTTTGTGTTATAAATTTTTGTAAATAAGTGATTTTTCTCCTTCACTGATGTGCGCTAATGATGCTGCAGTGATGGACACTGATAGGTGGCACTGATGGGCATTGACAGGCATCACTGATGGCCACTGATAGGCAGCACTGTTAGGTGGCACTGAAAGGCAGCTCAGATGTGTGCTGGTAGGCACTGATATGTGGCATTGATGGGCACTGACAGGTGGCACTGATGGGTCTACACAGGTCACCAGGGCACACTGATCAGCTGTCAGCGTGACAGCTCGTGAGGAGAGAAATGCCGATAACCATCATTTCCCTATTTACATGCGATCAGCTGTGATTGGACACAGCTGATCACATGACCGAGCCGGCTCTTTCCGTTGATCGGTGATCCGCTGTGTCCAAGGGACACCGCGCACCACAGATCACCACGCTGCGTGCTTAGAATGGACGACATCATATGATGTCCTCCCAGAACGAGAGAACCGCCTTGCGCCCGTCATAACACTATATGGCGGGGGGCGGTTAATCTATTTTTTTTAATGCTTCTTCAATTACTTCTAGGTTTCTTGCCCAGACAAATTATGACATACATCCCAGGAGTCTTCAGGAGGAGGGGTTTTCTCAGCTAGGAATACCTTCCTGTCTGAGCTATAGGCAGTTGGATTCCAGAAAGTAATTGCTACATGAATCATCGGCACATATGCCAGTGTTTTTCACAGTGATTTCACAGCAAAATGAAGCATGGAGACATGGATGGGTAAGTTTGCTTTGAATATTAAAAATAAAATTAATATAATAAAAGCATAAGGTTTTTGTTTCAAAAACAAGCATTCAGCCCGGTAGGTCACGAAAGGAGGGGGACAAGCAAGCACCCCCCCTCCTTCCCCCCTGAACCATTCTAGGCCACATGCCCTGAACATATGGGAGGGGGTGCTTTGAGGCATCCTCCCCCCAAAGCACCTTGTCCCCATGTTGATAGGAACAAGGGCCTCTTCCCCACAACCATGGCCAGTGGTTGTGGGGGTCTGCGGGCAGGGGGCTTATTGGAATTTGGAAGCCACTTTTAACAAGGGGGCCTCCAGATCACACCCCCCAATGTGAAGGAGTATGGGGTACACAAAAAAAAAAAAGTGTAGTGTAAAAATAGACAGTCTTTGACAAGTCCTTTATTAAAAACAAAAATTAAAAAATGGCTGACAGATCTAAAAAAATATTTCTAAAAGGAGAGTCAGGAAGTATACCTACCTGTTTCCACTCCTGCTATATGCTCCAGGATCCTTATCTGTGGCCCACCTCTCAAACTGCAGCCAGACCTTTTGTGCCACCTTGATTATTTATGTACACCACTGATGTGCATCAGCAGGGTGCAGAGAACATCTTCACAGTCAAACAGGGTAACGTCTGTGATGAGAGTCTTACAGCAGAGAGGCAGAAAGGATCTACCCCAAAACACCATCATGACAGATGTCACAACAGCAAGGACACTTTCATTGGTAGCTCAAGGCAGATCACCCTGTCCAAATAAAAGGGAGAGGTGTTCCACTTTGGGTGAGGGGGAAGAGACTGCTTCAAAGGATGACACCAAGGGGTTTATTTACTAAAGCTGGAGAGTCCAAAATCAGACTCACTTCTGCATAGAAACCAATCAGCTTCCAGGTTTCATTGCCAAAGCTTCATTGAACAAGCTGAGGTTAGAAGCTGATTGGTTTCTATGCAGAAGGGAGTCTGATTTTGGACTCTCCAGCTTTAGTAAATAAACCCCCATGAGACAAAGGATGACACCATGTGCCTTTTTGGGGAAGAATTTTCCTTCTGGTCCCAGAAAACAACAACAAGAACTGAGAAGAAATCTCTACAAAGCCAGAATAATTCCTCTCATAGACCTAGGTAAACTGAAGTGTTAAGGAATAAACAATAAAAACCTGACAGCTCCTCACCCTTCTTCACTCTAGCCAAAACTAAAAAAAAAAAACAAAAACAAAAAAAAAAACGTAAGTTTTGGTTTCAAATACACTAGAGAGCCCATATACTTATTGTGGTGCATCGACTGAAGTGCGGTATGTCATGTTTTAATATGCAGTATGTTAGACACCCTAAACAAAATAAATAAGCTGTGAATGCACCCCAATGTCCACAAAATTGCACATGACCCTTTTTTGTAGCACAACACACTAACATACGTTTCGGCAGGCTACAACACAGGTGCAGACAGGAATTTGAAAGTTGTCATTGGAAGTCTTCACTTTGACCTCCAAGTTAAATAACATTATATTGTTTGGGAACGTTAAAAGAGAAGTACGGGCTTTAGAAAAAAAAAAAAAAAAAAATTATACTCACCTAGGCGGATGCTGCATCTGTCCCCACCAGCTCTGCACTGAGAATGAAGCAAACAAACACCGCTGATCGCTCAGTTCTCCCCCTCCACTCTGAGTGAGACTGTCAGTCTCAAGCTCTCTGTTCTACTCCTCTGGGAATGCTGGGCTGTAAAGTAGGTGAGAGGGGCTGACTCAGGCTCTCAACAGCATTCGTAGAAGCTGAGCCAGATGCCGGTCCAGGCTTCTGGGTGAATCCCAACCATATAGTCGGGATCTTTTCAAAGCCTGGACAAGCTCTGTGATGTCAGCGGACAGTAGTCTTTACAAGAACTGCATTCCTGTGATCCATAGAAGTACAGCCAAAAAAGCTTTGGTTATATTTTTTTAAATCTGAAGAAAGCATGGGCTTTAAATGGTAAATACTAGAACAGATCCACGTGCTGTGGTCCTAACACTACTAGTTTGCCTGGTTGTCTCTGTCTTTAATACTCCGAATCATTGATACCGAATATGAATGAAAATTAGGTCAGTGAATTCTAAACTGCTGATGTACATACAGTATTTAATCCGTGTCAGTGCATCAGAAAGCTTCAGATGGAGTGGTCAGCAGCGGCAGTTTTCATATTCGCTTAGTACAGGCTTCCTTCAACCACCTCCTGCTGGTGTCACCGTAATTGGGCACTTAAAAGTGGCCAAGTGTATTGGACAGCAGACACTAGGGTTGATTTACTAAAACTGGAGCGTGCCAAATCTGGTGCAGCTCTACACAGAAAACAATCAGCTACCAGTTTTTTTTTTTTTGTCAAAGCTTAATTGAACAAGCTGAAGATAGAAGCTGATTGACTACCATGCACAGATTTTGCACTCTCCAGTTTAAGTAAATCAACCCCATTGTCAATTGTGGCCTTCAGCTCTGGCTTAGGGTGTGCTGTTATCAGTGTTGTTACCAAGATTGTTTGACCTGACCACTAAGTGAACTTTGCTTTTTCCTGACCTTCTACTGGGAAAGACATTAGCACGGGAGGTAGGTTTAGAGAGAATTGTTACAAAACACGAAGTGCTTTGTAGCAATTATCCTTTGGGAAAAAGTTCACCTTTGGGAACATGTTACATGTTCCACCCATTTTTAAAGGTGGAACATGTAACATGTTCTCATAACCGCAGCAGCTGCCGCCCGCCAACCCCCCTCCCTCTAACAAATAATGCGGGGAGAAGTCTCCCTGCACTGTCAAATTTGAAAACAGTGCAGCTATGCGGGGCTCCATCCACACGGCTGCATCATTCATTCAAAGACTTCCGTGAATTAGTGGCTGTCAGCTTGTAGTTTTCAATTAACTACCACAGCACTGTGGAGCGCCGTGGTAGTTCATTGAAGCTTCCTGTCAGTATATCTGCTTGCTCGTACATCCTGTACAGCAAGCAGATATTCTGACAGGTCTGCTGGAGACCTGCATGGCATCAGCGATCTACTGATCGCTGGTGCAATGCTTTCCAGGCTCCTGTAGACAAAAATAATAAATGCACATTTTTTTACCTGCAAAATAATCTGCATTTATTATGTTTGTCGAAAAGGCGAACTTATCCTTTAAAGTGTTAAACCCAGGACCCTGCATTCACTATATCCAGTCTTCCACAGTACACAAAACATGAAAATGCAATTATTTTAGTAAATATAAACTGCTAAAAATACCTTTTCTCATCAGCAGTATATAGCAATCTTGTGACTTCTAGGACAGTCAGAGAATTAAAACTCCTCCCACAAGGCTGCATGACCCCTGACCCTCTGCCTGGACAGTGCTGATTTGGCCTGTGCCGATCACATACATTCTCCCCCCCAAAAAAAGAAACTCCCTAGCAATACACACCAAACTGAGCATGTGCAGAGTGTCTCCTAGGGCTCTGTACTATCAGCAGATGGATTGGGGAATGTGGAAGAGGAGGATCAGAGAAGACAGGATCAAACAGCCTTTTTACATAATGCATAGGATTAACCCCTTAGGTTCCACTGTGAGTATAACAAACATGCTTTACTACATATACAGACCGATTTTACTTTCGTTACACTTTAAGCTGGCCATACATTATACAATTTTCTTGTTCAATTTGATTTAGATTTATCTTCAACCATGTAGTGCAAGGGCTTTCCTGATTGCAAGTTAAAGGAAAGTTGTACAAGAAAATTGTTTAATCTATTGCCAGTCTTAAAGTGACACATATTGCAACAAGTAACTGCTCACAAGCCTACCCATTGGCTATAGTGCTGGGCTTTCAGGTGCCAGCATAGGATCGAAATTTGTCAGCGTTGAAAGTCCACATAAGAGTCTGGCTGCACACCAAATTATTTAGCGTTTGGAAAAGCTTAATTTTTCCTGAGACATGAACAGAAAGCCCAATCTGGGACCTCCTTCTCTGGTGAATTTTCCCCAAAAACAGTCTTAATGGTAGAAGTCATTAGCAGTACAGGTGGGTTTAATGAGAATTGTAACAAAGTGACAGGTTTACTTTAAAGGGGCAAAGAAGAAGCACCCTGTTACAAAAGGAGGAATAATACCTGTAGAGGAAAGTGTTGGGACACTTACGCTTGTGGTTCCACTTGTTGGTCGCTATATCACTGCAGAACAGTAATGGATATATGGGCAGACTTCAGCAACACAACCTTTCTATACAAAAAAACGGCAACACATAAAACTCTTACTTTTATGACTGTTTAATCTCTTGCTAGTAATGTCTAGGATACAAGATAAAGTATTTATTATCCCACCAAAATAATAGAATCAGTGGCCAAAACATATTTACATGATACAGAAAATGCCAAAACTATAGTTTTTCACAAGTTGTTTATTTAAGGTAATCAAGAAAAATTAAACAAGTGTTCCCAAGTACCAAGAAACAGAATAAATCCTAGGTGTATATATTATTTACAGTTCCAGTGCAGCATTTAAATAAGGGAATTCAAAATAGCTTGTCATTCAGCTCGTTTTTCATCTGTTGGAGGTTCGTGTTGGGCAAGCTGCAAAAATGAACAAAAAAGAATTAGATGGTGTTATATATATATGCACACACTGTATTATACTGTTGATTATATATATATATATATATATATATATATATATAAATAAATAAATAAAAATCAGCAATGAGTACACACTAAGCTAAAAGTGAAGACAGAGTGCACTTATGCTGAGACAATATCATTATACCAACGGCAATGTCAAGCAACAAATTCCATGGTATTGCAATTGATTTGACTGTCATACAATATGCCAAATTTTTCAAATAATCACAAAAATGACCTATCACGTACAGGCTCTAGGCAAGAAAGTTATTTTGTAGTAGTAAAACCACCTCTCCTTCCTGCACAAGCATCATTCTGTGGTCTGAACTGGAGGTGGGTTTACTTTGCTTCTCTAGTAGGAATACAGGCTGGACATCCGACTGGTTCACCATCCACCCTCTATGGTTTCTTCACTTCCTAGTAGTGCACAACATACACACACTGCTCCAACAATACATTGCGTGGGCCAACTGGCCTTGTCATACTGGGGGTATGCATGTGGTTTTGCAAACTAAGTGACTATAATACATTTGCTTTTGCATATTTAAGCTGACATACAGTAGCACTAAATTAGCGATGTCTGCTAATTTGTGAGGGCTGCCTTCCCTTTGCTAAAACACTGCGCTGAATATGGCGGAAAAAAGTGTGTGGGAAAAAGCTAGCTAATTACATTTCCCTTGTTGCTGCCAATGGCACCTAGGCATGGGCTATGTCACCATCCTTTCAGTGAGACCTCAGAGAATTGCAGAGTATCAAAATCTCATGACAGTCTTGCACCGTGCTGGAGCAACATACTGTGAGATTTGGGCTCCTTGGCATTGGCTTGAGATCTCCTTAAAACGATGATGATATCAACTTCCCCCCACAGGAAGCATGGAAGCTGGAGGAAATGAATATTAATCACTGAAAGACTAGCAACGTACTGTACATCGCTGGACTTTGAGTGGTTATAACAGGATGATGCCTGCAGCTGCAGGCATTATCTCGGTGTATATATATTTTTTTTGCTGGCGATCAACTTTCTTGTAAGAGCAATTCTATTGGCTAATTAGCTGCAGGATTGTTTTTGCAAGCAGCAGGAGCAGCCTCCCCCTCCGCGGTTCTCCCATCCCACCTGGAGACCCAAGCTTTCAGCCAACGGGTTCCACTAGCTGACTACAGAGCTAATCAGAAAACAGAATGGCTCTGATCAGCTCTGTGATGCGAAGAGCAATTAATCAGTTCTGGTTTCGCCAGCTGTAAACAAACCCTTAGGGGTTTGAAAAAAAACATCAGATCATACAGTTCTTGGCATGATCCATAGCTTTTAAAGGACAGAGGGGAGATTTGGGCCCTAATAGACCAGAGAGTGCCTGTCACTGCTTCTTGCTATCACAGGGGATATTTATATTCCCTGTGAGAACAATAAAAGTGGAAAAAAAAAACAAAAACAAATTAAAGATTGTGTAAATTAAATGAATAATAAAAAAAACATCTGAAAGCACCCACATCCCCCCCCCCCCCCCCCCCGTGCTCGCACACAAAGGTGAACAGAAGCGTTGTGCGTGAACACATATCTAAACAGCAATTGTACCACACAAGTGAAGTATCACCGTGAACATTAGATTATGGGCACTAGTTCTAGCACCAGACCTCCTGTGTAATTCTAAAGTAGTAACCTGTAAAGGCTTTTAAAGTGCCTATGGATAATAAAATTCCATTTTTCGCTGTTGCACGGGCTTGTGCAACTTTAAAGCATGTTTGGTATCTATTTACGCACCATAACTTCCTTTTATATTTTACAAAACAACTGGGTATTATATTGTGTTTTTGTTTATTAAAATTCCAAAAAGCTTATTTCTTCCAAAAAAACTGCAATTGAAAAACCGCTGAGCGAATACCATGTTACATAAAAAACACCATTTCTCTTGGGCCTCTGCTTAAAAAATATATAATGTTTGAGGGGTCTAAGTAATTTTCTAGCAACAAATACCATTTTGTTACTTGTAAACAAAAGTGTTGTTAAATTAGTAAAGCCCCCCCGATGCCTCAATACAGCCCCCCCCCCCCAAAGCACCTTGTCCCCATGTTGATGGGGCCTCTTCCCCACAACCCTGGCTGGTGGTTGTGGGGGTCTGCGGGCGGGGGGCTTATCAGAATCTGGAAGCCCCCAGGTCCCACCTTCCCATGTAAATGAGTATGGGGTACATGGTACCCCTACTCATTCACGAAAAACAAAAAGTGTAGTGTGAAAAAAGACAGGACACGGTCTTTGACAAGTCCTTTATTAAAAGAATAAAAAAAAGAATGTTCCCCGCAGTAGATCTGCTACTGGACCCTGGCTTGTTCATCTTCTGTTTGGGCTATCCTGAGGACCAAGACCTGGTACTAACACACAGCAAAACCCATCTCCACCATCAGGAGTTCTGGTAAATACTAGCTAGTACTTAGACCCCGCACCTCAGATAGGTTCACATCATCTGCAAGGGTGACCTGCTGGTGTATTTACAGTTGTGTTCAGAATAATAGCAGTCAGACATCACTAACCTGATCAATCACTGTTTTTGGTAGAAATGATATTTCTACATGGCAAATAATTTACTAACAGGTGTAGTAGAGTAATAGAAATCCAACAGACCCAACAGTCATGACATGCATGCTGCTGATTCTGTGTAATTGAATCACTAATTGAAAGGGGCATGTTCAAAATAATAGCAGTGTGGAGTTCTATTAATGAGGTCATTCATTCTTTGAAAAACAGATGGCAATTATTGCCCTTATTTAAGGAAGGAAGGCAGCAAATGTTGTACATGCTGGTTACAGTGCATTGCTCCCTGAAATTCTGAGGAAAATGGGTCGTTCCAGACATTGTTCAGAAGAACAGCGAACCTTGATTAAAAAGTTGATTGGAGAGGGGAAAACATATAAAGAAGTGCAGAAAATGATAGGCTGCTCAGCTAAAATGATTGCAAATGCTTTAAAATGGCAACCAAAACCTGAAAGACGTGGAAGAAAGCAAAACACTACCATTAGAATGGATAGAAGAATAGCCAAAATGGCAAGGACTCAGCCAACAATCAGCTCCAGGAAGATCAAAGAAGGTCTAAAGTTACCTGTGAGTACTGTTACAATTAGAAGACGCCTATGTGAAGCCAAGCTATCTGCAAGAAGCCCCCGCAAAGTCCCACTGTTGAAAAAAAGACGTGCTGAAGAGGTTACAATTTGCCAAAGAGCACACTGGCCTAAAGAGAAATGGCACAACATTTTGTGGACTGATGAAAGATTGTTCTTTTTGGGTCTAGTGGCCGGAGACAGTTTGTCAGACGACCTCCAAACACTGAATTCAAGCCACAGTACACTGTGAAGACAGTGAAGCATGGTGGTGCAAGCATCATGATATGGGGATGTTTCTCATACTACGGTGTTGGGCCTATTTATCACATACCAGGGATCATGGATCAGTTTGAATACATCAGAATACTTGAAGAGGTTATGCTGAAGAGAAAATGCCCTTGAAATGGGTGTTCCAACAAGACAACGACCCCAAACACACCAGTAAACGTGCAACATCTTGGTTCCAGACCAACAAGATTGATGTTATGGAGTGGCCAGCCCAATCCCCGGATCTTAATCCAATAGAAAACTTGTGGGGTGACACCAAAAATGCAGTTTCTGAGGCAAAACCAAGAAATAGAGAAGAACTGTGGAATGTAGTCCAGTCATCCTGGGCTGGAATACCTGTTCACAGGTGCCAGAAGTTGGTTGACTCCATGCAACACAGATGTACAGCAGTTCTCAGGAACAGTGCTTATACAACTAAATATTAATTAAGTGATTCAAAGGAAAGCAGAAAATCTTCAAATATTGTTCAGTTTATATAGTGAATGTTTGAGTTTGTAAAGAAGAATACAAACACTGCTATTTTTTTGAACAGTCTAATATTCACTTTTCTTCAATTTTTTTTAGAGGAACACCACAAATTTGATATATTTTTCTTCATGTTTTGATTTTGAATAGAATGTGTAGTGTTCCCAATGCATTTGTGTGTATGGAAATAAAAGCTATTAGAAGGATTTTGAGCTTTATTCACTTTTTTCAACACACTGCTATTATTTTGAACACAACTCTATCCCCCTGATCAGTGGGAGCCTCTCTACAGCAAGAGCTACTGGTCTCTGAACCTGACCGTGACACTGTGCTTTACTCTAATTCTTTGTTAATTTCCATTGCTGGTCTGTATATGATAGGAGACTATGGGTATTACAGACAGCTCTAATTAAAGATATTTTAAAGCCAATGGTTACTCTAAGTTTTATATGAGAAAAAATATCTGCTTTATTTGGTTAATTCATGTGTGTCAAACTATATTCAAGTAACTGCAGCCTTTATAAAACTTGGAGAACATCTTGGAACTCATTCGATTTAGATCCTTAAACCAGCTGAAGGCCATAAAGAACAAGCAAGAAGGACACATATAGTAAAAAAAAGTGCCAATTTGGCAATAGCAACATAATGCAGCAGAAAGTCTTGTCATACTCAAATATAAAATAAAACAAAGGTCAAATACCATAGGACAGTTATTTTTCCTCTCAGAGTTTTAACTAGCACAAACATATTTTGGCATGTTATAAAAAAAACAAAAAAAAAACAACAACAGTACAGTTTATAAAATGTAGATTAAAACTCAAAAAAGTATAGAACAGCCATAGGAGAAAAGAGAAATGAAGTACTCCAAAAGTAAAAACACAAACCTTTGCTTTCAGTTCTTTATTTTCCTCTAGAACAGCTTCATACTTTTGTTTCAGTTCTGCGACCTCCAAACGCAAAGCTTCCACATCTGGTGTTTCTGGGCCTGCAGCACCTAAGTGCTGTTTTAAAAAGCTGATTATACAGATCAGGAAGAAAACAGTCACTGATCTTGTGACAGTAACATTTCTCAGTCATGAATGTCTTTTAGAGCAGATTGGAGAACTCTAGGATAAAATAGATGGAAGAGAGGTGAGCTTGAGGGGTGCAGAGCAGACAAAGCTGCAGAGCCTGGAATCCCTCAGATTAACAAGTCACCATGCCAGCACAAAGGTAAGCAAGGGCTTTTTCCTTAGGCAGCTCTCAATCCCCTCATCTATTCATCTTGGTGTTCTGTACTTTTGCACTATATTATTATAAAAACATTTCTTCAAGTGGTCCTTTCACCTACATGGGAATCAGAATGAGATGCTGACATAGAATAATATTACACACAATCTGCATCCTATACTATATAAAATATATTTTTATGTCTTAGTGAAGTTTATATTGGCTATATTAAAAATATGAGGTCTGCCTGATCTTTCTCTCAAAATCTACTATCTAGGACAACAGATATGGTCATTTTTTTTATACACTGGGATCCTTTCTTTACATGTATATGAATTTTGAACATCTGGATTTTTATTTATATTTATTCACATTTAGAACATTTGTGCTGAATAGTAGATTTTGGGGGAAAGATATATAGAGTATATAAAGCACTGCACGTTTTGAGGTGTTCTCTTGTATTCTCTAATGATGTAAGAAATTCCCCTTGTCTGAGGGAAGGACACATCTTGTAGATTCCATCTGGAATTTTATACACAAAAAAGTCTGTTTAGGGAAGCTGGAAGTTACTGAAGTAGACACCACTACTTCGGGTGGGGAGGTAGAATGGTAACACGAAGCTCTCCATCTCATTCAAAGAATGATTTGCATTCATTCAGATAATGGATAGCATTTTCAAAATGTGGTGTGTGCTGAGCGGCCAACCTCTTGTATTCACAATGCATCAGGCTGGCCACTCAGCACAGGACCTGGACGCAAGCAGAGATCACTGAAGTAGCATTTCCAGTCTCTCTGGGCATCAGGCAGGCATGGTATACACAGTTACCTTGGTCCAATTTAACTATATAAAAAAATATACCATGCCTGAAATGATTGTTTAAAGCAAAAGCCAGGCCTAAAACTAACTGTGCTTTAAACTATTCCCACCCACCAACTCCTATAATAACTTGTAAAAAAAAAAAAAAAAAAAAAAAAATGTATATACTTACCTATTCTCAGAGCACTCCAGGTCGGTCACAAGACCTCCCTAGTAGCCGGCATCAGAGGAGAGGAGAGAAAGCCGACAACAGATGGAATACCTGGGCAGTGACGTCACCCATAGGCTAACTATGGGGCATCCGTTGTTAGCTGTCCCTTCCCTTCCCTGAAGCTGCTGCTAGCTGAGAAATAAAAAAATAAAGACAGGCTCACGAGACCAAACTGGTGCTCCCTGAGAACAGGCAAGTAAAAGCATCTTAGTAGTTAGTTCATATAGATGTTAGAAGAGGGGGTTGGGAGCAGTTTTAAAGTGGTTGTAAAGGCTGAAGTAAAAACTCTGTTCAGCATCCCCCCCTAATACTCACCTAAGCCCCTCTTGATCCAGTCTCGGTTATTCAGGGATTCCCTCTCATTGGCTCCCGCTGCTGTCAATCACAGCCAGTCAACCAATGAGAAGAGAGAAGGGGCGGGGCCAAGCCACGGCTTCATCTGTGAATAGACACACGGAGCAGCAGCTGGGCAGTGCGCTTGCTCGGGTGCCCCCATAGCAAGCTGCTTGCTGTGGGGGCACCCAACAGGAGGGAGGGGCCAGGAGCACCAGCGGGCGACCCTAGAAGAGGAGGATCCAGGCTGCTCTGTGCAAAACCACAGCAGGCAAGCAATCATTTTTTATTTATTTTTTTTAATTTAAGCCTTTAGAATCACTTTGAGTTTAGTTAGGACTAGCCTGGACTTACTACTTTTAGTAATGGCAACCTCCATATTGTCTCAGTAGAGGTTTCCGTTAACCACTTGCCTAACCAGGCACTTTTACCCTCTTTCTGCCCAGGCCAAATTTCAGCACTGTCTCATTCTCAATGACAATTGCGCGGTCATGGAACACTGTACCCATATGAAGTTATCTTTTTTTTTTTTTCACACAAATAGAGCTGTTTTTGGTGGTATTTAATCACCACTGGGTATTTTATTTTTTGCTAAATAAACGAAAAATTTGGGGGAAAAAAAAAAAAAAAATTTTTTCTTAGCTTCTATTATAAAATTTTGCAAACAGGTAATTTTTCTCCTTCACTGATGTGTGTTGATGAGGCTTATCCTTGAGAAGCAATACTGTACTTTTTAGTGGCAAAGAACACTTCTATAATACGATGTTCTCTCTTTGACCCAATGCTAGTCTAATGTAGCAAATTTAATTTTTGCATTAGGCCTCTTACACACTGCAGCTTGAAAGCAATGTACAGTGGTTTTTCTTTTACTGATGTAAAATGCAGCCCATTGTTTACAATGTGCCTGTACGCACGTGTGTAAACAAGCACTGCATATTCTTGAGTAAAATAAATAAATAAAATGTGCTTTCCCTATCAGAAATTTGTGTCTGTACGTGCCAATACACACATATGAGCATAAATATTTAGAATTTTCATAGATTTTGCCATAGGGAATGTATTGTATACGCGTAAATACATGTAACACACATGCCTGAAATTACATCCAGAAATACTAATGTTCAAACTTCATTACCGTGTGCAACAGCCCTTACAGTCTTCAATCAAGAAAGCATGTCTTAGAGAGAACAAATGTGCTTCTTTGGCATATTTCTATCTAGTGCCCTTTTCTCTAAAATAACTTTACTATCATATTTCCAAAAGCCCCTCGTTAGCCTTCTACACTGTCCCATGAGAAAAAAATCTAATGCTCATTAGTGAGATATTTCTCTCAGAAGCTACAGATACACTAGTTTTCCATTATAAACCCCTCATGGTCAGAAGTAGAACTATATCAGATTAACCCGTATATACTGTCAGGCACTGGCTGGCAGGATTTTGGATGGGTGTGTGTTACTTAGGTTTCTCACCTACAGTTAATGAGGGACTACAAGATTTGTGTCTGTTGAAGAAAACAAATTTTTGTTTGCTCAGAATCTTAAAGTGGAACTTCACTCTCTCAATCAGCATTGACTATTTTTAATCCTTATGCTGCTTGCATTAGTAAATAGATAAGTAATTATGATATACTTTCCTGTTTTAAACTTTTTTTTGTTTTTGTTTTACAATTCTTCAGTTACTTCCTGGTTTCAAGGCCTAGGAAAATGATGTCATACATCCCTATAGTCTTCAGGAGGGTAAGAAGGGTTTTATCAGCTAAGCACACCCTCCTGTCTGCATGCCTGAGCAGATAGATTCAAGGATGTAAATGCTACATGAATCATCTGCCCTTACTCAAGATGGCCACAGCCAGAAATGCTATGGGATGTTTTTCAAAAGCGATTTCTCAGCAGAATAAAGCATGGAGAGCCGGTTCACATATATGCGAATTGGATGCGGTTCAAACCTTATCCAATCTGCATGACATGAAATACCATTGCTTTCTATGGTGCCTGTTCTCATAGGCAGTGTGGATTGAAAAAGAGTCCTGTCCGATTTCTGAGCAGTGCAGTCTGGTTCAGGTGTGGATTACAGGCTCACTGACTTCTATGGGAACTGCTTCTGAATCACACGTCATGAGTTTGCGAACAGAGTTTCAGGTTTTCTCTCCTGATCCTGACATAAACCTGCCCCGAACTGCTGAACAACTACTTTGTCAATTAGCTCTGAAAACGGAGCTTCAATCCGCACAGCACATGTGTGAATCTACAGAGATGGATGGGTTTGCTTTGAATATTAAACATTAAATAGCATTTTTGCTTTTTGGTGCTTAGAAGCAGTGTTTTGGGTCCTGAAGCCCAGAGGATTTATAGATCTTCAGGCTTACATATGGTAGTCACAGCTCATTATCAGTCTCAGTTGTATATAGGCCTTTCAAATATGTGAGTTGACTGATGTCCTGGGTCTCTCTCTCTTAGGGTCGGTTCACACTATAGAAATGCAGTCCGGATGCAATTCTGCGGGTGTTTTTGATGCATTCCAGTGCACTTTTAATGTGTTCCAGTTAATTTTTTCCCCTCTCTTTTTCTTTAATTTAACCACTTGGTAACCACACTATAGCCGAATGACAGCTACAGCGCGGTTACCCAGTTCTGGGAGGATGTCATATAAAGTCCTCCCAGAACACGCCCTCAGGGCCACGCACCCGGCGATCTCCATGATCTCTGTGTCCTATGGACACAGCTGATCATGTGATGAGGTAAAAGGCCAATCACAGCAGCCTTTTACCACGTGATCAGTTGTGTTCAATGACACAGCAGATTACGGAGTAAATACAGTTTCCAGTTATCGGCAGCACTTTCGTCAACTGTCACAGCGTGAGGAAAGTACTGCCAATAACCAGCAGCTGTCACAGAGAAGATCGGCACTGATGATCAATACCCTGATAATCAGTGCCCTGCAGTGCCACCCATCAGTGCTGCCCAGCAGCGCCGCCTATCAGTGCCCATCAGTGCTGCATATCAGTACAGCCTTATCAATGCCCACCAGTGCTGCCTCATCAGTAACACCTCATCAGTTCAGCCTATCAGTGCTGCAAATCCGTGCCACCTCATCAGTGCTGCCCATCAGTGCAGCTTCATCAACGCACATCAGTGAAGGAGAAAAATGACTTGTTTGCAAAATTTTATAATAGCAACTAAGAAAAACTTTTTTTGTTTATAGTACAAAAAATAAAACACCCAGTGGCTATTAAATACCACCAAAAGAAAGCTCCATGTGTGTTAAAAAAAAATTATAAAAATTTCATATTGGTAGTGTTGCATGACCGCGCAATTGTCATTCAAAGTGCGACAGTGCTGAAAGCTGAAAATTGGCCTGGGCAGGAAGGCGGTATAAGTACCCTGTAGGCAAGTGGTTAAATAGGGACATGTGCGTTTTGGTGCATTCCATTACAGTTCTGTGCAGGAAAAATGGAGTCTGTTCTACTTTTTTTTCTGCATCCAGAACTGCAAGCACGGATGTGAATTATGACATTGATAACCTACTTTCTGTGCATTTTGGATGCAGAAAAAAAAAAAGCACACTAAAATGCATGTAGTATGCACTGGCCCTTACTCTTTCAGCTGTGAGAGCCTTCTGTTGCTGGGTGAAAAGGCTGACTGTTGCTAGAATAAAAAGGTATATGCGCTTTGGGAAACCCATTACGGGGCATCCTGCTATTCAGGAACTGACATAAGTTTAGCCAATGACGCGGATTAGCTACTGTTCTGTTTGTTTTATACTATAAACTTACTGTACAAAGCCCTCCTCTTTTGAAACTGTGTCTGTTAGCTGTCTTGCTAAATAAAAGCGCAGGACAAACCTTCTTGGACTGTTCCTGGGTGTCTGTCTCATTCATAGTTTACCAATGTCACTACCTGTTTACACTTGAGCCTATTCCCTTTGCAACACACACACACACACACACACACACACACACACACACACAGATGGTGTCCTGGGGTATTCCTTCCAAATCCAGACCAGGGCATCACTGAGCTCCTAGACAGTCTGAGGTGCAACCTGGCAGCGTCGGATGGACCAAAATATATTGGATTTAGGTTAGGGGAGTGTGGGGGCCATTCAATGGTATCAATTCCTTCATTCTCTACAAACTGCCAGCATACCCCTGCCACATAAGGCCGAGCATGGTCGTGCACCAGGAGGAACCCAGGACCCACTGAACCAGCGTAGGGTCTGACAATGGTTCCAAGGATTTCATCCCGATACCTAATGGCAGTCAGGGTGCCATTGTCTAGCCTGTAGAGGTCTGTGCATCCCTCCATGGATATGCCTTCCCAGGCCATCACTGACCCACCACCAAAACGGTTATTCTGAACGATGTTACAGACAACATAACGTTCTCCACAGCTTCTCCAGACCCTTTCACGTCTGTCACATGTTCTCAGGGTGAACCTGCTCTCATCTTTGAAAAGCACAGGGCACCAGTGGCGGATCTGCCAATTCTGGTGTTCAATGGCAAATGTCAATTGAGCTCTATGGTGCTGGGTAGTGAGCACAGGGTCCACTAGAGGACGTCGGGCCTTCAGGAAATCTGTTTCTGATTGTTTGACCAGACACATTTACACCAGTGGCCTGCTGGAGGTCATTTTGTAGGGCTCTGGCAGTGCTCATCTCTTTCCTCCTTGCACAAAGGATCAGATACTGGTCCTGCTGATGGGTTAAGGACCTTCTATGGCCCTGTCCAGCTCTCCTAGAGTAACTGCCTGTCTCCTTGGAATCTCCTCCATGCTCTTGAGACTCTGCTGAGAGACACAGCAAACTTTCTGGCAATGGCACATATTGATGTTCCATCCTGGAGGAGTCGGACTGCCTCTGCAAACTCTGTAGGGTCCAGGTATCACCTCATGCTACCAGTAGTGACACGAACCCTAGCCAAATGCAAAACTAGTGAAAATCACTCAGGAAAGAGGAGTAGGGAAAAAAAATGTCAATGGTCTCCACCTGTAAAACCGTCCCGGTTTTGGGGGTCATCTCATTGTTGCCCATCTAGTGCACCTGTTAATTTCATTAACACCAAAGCAGCTGAAACTGATTAACAACCCCCTCTGCTACTTAACTGACCAGATCAATATACCAGGAGTTTAATTGACTTGACTCTATACTCTGTATACTGCTCAAGAAAATTAAAGAAACGCTTTTAATTCACACACAAATGCAAGCTAAGGATCAATACCTGCACATTCCTCAACTGATCCCAATTCATCAAGCTTAGCATTACCTAAAATTTTGAAAGACACTCAAGGAAAGGACATGAACTAGAAGATTTTATGTTTTCAGTTCAATTACATAGAATGCCAGGAAAAGTGTGTTTTGCGGCACCTAAATTAATAAAAGGTTTTAATAAATTGAAAAAATTACAATAAATACTTAGAAAGGATACTCCAGTGCATTGTTCGGCTTCTCTGGTTCTTCATACAGCTCTACCAATACTGCAAAAGATAAGAAAATGAAAAATTCACTCATCTAAATCAGTAGCAATCTTCAAAACTTTTTATACATACACTGGAAACTCCAAGTGAAGTTAGCAGGCAGAATTTGGAGGGTAAGTGGACTAGTAAACATTGGCAATACAGTGCAAATTAACAGGTTTGCTGAATCTCCTGGTCTCCGGTACCACATTCTTTTCTTCACTTCCCTGAAGCTCTGTTTATCAGAAAGGAGTCACGGAGCATGTGAGTGATGGACCTGTCACAGCACATCACATGGAGAGAGATCATAGCACTGTGTAAGCTACGACTTCATTTATAGCTCCTGGCAGCTGAAATGAGTGGCAAGAAAAAAAAAAAAAAGTGTGTACTATAAGGAAATTTGCTTTGCCTAAGCACATGTTCACTTTAATGGGTTAGTTCACCTTTACTAAAAAAAAAATGCCTATGCAAGTGAGGGGCGCCTGTAGATAAAAACAAACTGTGCAGCTTTGACTAAAATTGGATAATGCCCTGGTTATAGATGTAGGCCATCTATGTATCTCCTGAAGTCTGGCTGAAGAACTCCACAAGATGGCTTCTTCCATCCTGCCTTGTTGCTAGCACACCCCCACCATCATAGGATTGAGCTCTAAAACCCCTGCACATGTGTGGTCCAGTCTCTCCTCTGTTGCAGCATAGCTGAACTCATTGCTACTGTGACAAGGGAGAGAGCACACATGAGAGAGGGTTTGAATCAGCTAGGAGTATCATAGCAACATCCAAGCAACAAGGCAAGACAAGATGATGCCATCTCTGGGAGTACATAAATAGCCTACTCCTATAGCAAGGGCATTACTGACCTTTCAAAGCTGCACAATTTGTTTTTATCTACAGGCACCCCTTACTTGAATAGGCAATTATTTTTATAAAAGAGTACTAACCCTTGAAATTTCCAATGAGAGTGGCTTCCAAGGCCTTTAGTCACAATCCCTCTTTGCTAGATGTCAGTCCAGAACTGTTAGTGTATGCATGACATCCATAGAGCCAATAGATCACGGATTAGGGGATAAACACATGAAAGGATGTATGAGCTCCTTAATGGCCTGTATAGGTCTGTATGTTGATTTACTCAAACTTTATTATGCTGCTTATTCAATTGAGAATTGTGCAACAACATTTCATATTTTCTTCGGCTACTGCAGGGATCAGCAACCAGTAGATCACGGCCAGGTGACTGGTAGATCGCGGTCTAGGCTTGCTGACCTGCCAGCCCAGAGCATCAAATAGATTGCAATGCAGAAGGACTACTTGTAAAGTTGGAGCTGTAGTAGGGAGCAAGAGCCGCATAAGCCGATGCCTTCTCTGTAGTGCTGGCTCCTGTCCCAACCGCACTCCACCTCTTATCCTGGCTAGCAGTCTTCAAAGTGGTGCCAGCAGCAGGAAAGAAGAGATGTTCAGGTCAGTGTGAAGGAATACACTGAGCATAATAGTATAGGGCTGCTTTCACACTGATTCGCTGCAGTTTACCCACACCACATGTGCAGTGCAGCGTACCTGCAGCTTTCCTATACTTAGCCATAGACTTCTATTATATCCTAGAGGTTTGGTGCACTTTCTGAAAGCACACCAAAACTCTTTAATGCAGGAGGTTTAGTAAGCTTTCAGAAAGTGCACCACACCTGCAGGATATAATAGAAGTCTATGGAAAAGCACAGCTAACCCAGGAAAGTCACAGAAGCAAGTTAACTGCAGCACATCAATGAGAAAGCAGCCTTATAGGCGGCTCACATCAGTAAGAGTTAATTTACATTTGCAGCTTGGGGGGTGGTAAAACCCCATAGTAAAAGGTGTGTTTTTACCACCCTCTGCCCCAACCACACCTCCTTTTGATGCAGGCCAGGGGTGTACACGTTACAGCCACAGCAGGAGATATATGCCCTGTCATGGTTGGTGGGTATAGCACTTGCCAAGTATGACCCATTCAAGTGAGTGAGGTTGCTCTGCAAGTGCCCTGCAACCTTGTTCAGTACAGCAAACAGGGCCTTAAAACAGGCAGTGTTGTGTTTTCTTCTCACCACCTGCTTTAACCCCTCAGACCCCACAGAAACATGCAGTTGCGAGGCGCTTGCAGAATGGCCCCATTTACTTCCTTAAAAAGCTTCCACAAACCCATCAAATCTTCCTAAAGTTGACAGTACATTGATGCATTTTTTCAGCATATGGCATGGATGGATGAATGAATCTCCCACTACAGCTATTGTATTTTGACAGCACGCCCTGCTGGCATCTAAATAAATGCAGCCACTGTTCAGCCGGAGGGATTTTAGGCAAGTGGCAGCCAGCAAGACCACCAACTGAGCAAATTTCAGAAGGTTCTTCAGGAACCTGCCAAAATTCAAACCGCGAATGGCTAGTCTACACAAATCTACCCTTTTCCACTTTATAGAGAGGGAAACATTGCGTTTCTTTGTCACTTCCATCTTTCTCTGCAAAGGGACAGCAAACTTAAAAGGATGAGTTCACCTTTTAGACAAAATAATAAAATGTGCATTTATTTTTGTCTACAGGAGCCTGGAAAGCATTGCACCAGCGATCAGCAGATCGCTGATGCCATGCAGGTCTCCTGCAGACCTGTCAGAATATCTGCTTACTGTACTGGGTGTACGAGCAAGCAGATATTCTGACAGGAACCTTCAATGAACTACCATAGCGCTCCACAGTGTCGTGGTAGTTCACTAAAAGCTACAAGCCGACAGCCACTGTCTGTCTACTATGGGATCATGTTCCACCCTAAAACCGGGTGGAACATGTAACATATTCCCAAAGGTGAACTTATCCTTTAAAGATGGTCTGCAGCTTTGAAAGCAGCTAGCTAAGGCAGTACAAGGGCATGTCAAAGTGGCACAGTGCAAGTCTAATGCCTTCCTGAATACCTGTAGATAATGAGTCATTTTACCAACTTCTTTCAAACTGACGTAGTAGTATCTACTAAAGATTTGTAGTCTAACAATAAAACAAATAAAACCACATAACAATAAAACAAATAAGACCACAAGTCTTTAGTAGCTGCAGCTGATACATAATTTGATAATTTCCCTTTTGACCAGTTGGTGCAGACCTGTTGTGATATTGTTTGTGGCGTAGTAGTATACCAGAGTACAAATCTGACCTAACAGAGAATCGCATTTCTCACTGACCTGTAGAGATATTTTTAGGCAGAACAAAGAATTGTAAAATGCTCACTTTTAGTAAGCGTGTCGAGCACTCCTGCCTTCTCCAAGTATCTTCTAAATTGTTCCCTTTTAGAATCACCAGCCTAAAAATAAAAATATATTAAAAAAAAACAAAACAAAAAAAAAAAAAAAACACAAAACTTCAATAATGAGCAACTTTAATTTATTATAAAGCTGTTTTTCTATGTCAAACCTGATTTCATACATTAAACATGTAGCAATCACAACACAATACAAAAGAATACATGTGTGGCTAATACATACAAAGACATGGGGGTGGGGGGGTAATCAAACAGAGAGCAGAAAATGGAATGACAGATACTTACCGTAATTTTCCTTTCCTAACAAGCTCCGTGTCAGCACAGCTAGGCAAGGGCCCGACCCCATGCTTCCATGGCCTAACTCATAAATTTGAGCCCACCTGCAGCCTCAGTGTTCTGTAACTAGTCGTACCAGGCTGGGTGGGAGTTGTGCTGACATGGAGCTCGTCAGGAAAGGAAAATTACAGTAAGTATCTGTCATTCAATTTTCCGTTTCCTGACAGCTCCATGCCAGCAAAGCTGGGCACTAACTAGCCAAAAAAGGGGAGAGATAATTTAAGAACTGAGCTAACAACTAGCCTGAAGTTATTATGGGAAAAGGTTGTTACTCAATCTAACACACTGTCTGTTGAACATGAGATACGGCCACTAGAGGGCGCCATCCAACAACTTTCTTCCTCATATGAACAATTGAGTACTGTCTGTGATACTTTTTTTATTTGCGCTAACATACAATTTTGAGGACAAGCTTTCGGGGAATGTCCTCTTCTTCAGGTCTAAGCAGTACTGAAAAAAGCTTAGACCTGAAGAAGGGGACACTCCCCGAAAGCTTGTCCTCAAAACTGTATGTTAGTGCAAATAAAAAAACTATCCCGGACAGTACTCAATTGTTCCTGTCACAAATGCACTAATACGGCTACAATCACCTGCCTCATATGAACAAATTCAATAATGTTTTACAGAGTATGCACATGGAAGATTTGTTAAAGGAATTAAACAGCTTCAAGGTTCTTAATCTAGAAAAGAGACAGTTTTACCCAGCAAACCAAATTAAAGGCAGAAGCAAAGATAAAGCTGCTACAAGACACTGCATCTCACAGATCCGTTTCTAAAAGCCATTCTAAAAAGTCCTCTAAATCTAATAGTTCAAGACACTCTGCACCCAGTGAGCGACTTATTAGTGCCTGTGCTGAAGTGGAAGTATATGCAAAAAAGGGAGCAGAGTTAGAAACTCAGTCAGCACACCAAAGAGCAGCAGTAGAAATCTTAAATGAACAGTGTAAACATGATACAGCTATGGCAAAACTAAGGATCCTAGAACAAGCTATCACTGCAGACGGAGGTGCAAGGAGAAAGACAGCATTAACCTAAACATAGCAGATATGGAAGATCCCCTCAAACGCACTACAGACTATGCCATATTGTGAGCTCGAAAGAGCAGGGCCCTCGATCCCCTCATGTTTGCATTGTATTGTTCTGTCACATGTTCTGTCCCCCTTTGTAATGTACAGCGCTGAGCGAACTATTGGCGTTTATAAATACTGTATAATAATAATAATAATGCCATAAGCTACTGCAGTGTACACTCTATCATCTCCAATGCTCCTGACAACACAGAGACTTCTTTTCAGCGTAAAGTTAAAGAGGTTCCAGCAACTTCCTGCATGCAAAAATCACTCCAACACCTTCCCTGCCTATTTACCCAACCTTCCTTCATATGTCACAAGCAAGTCATCAATCTTCTGTCATCAGTACAGCCTCAAATAAACGTACTATTGAAGCAACTGACTTCAAGCAAGAAACTCGCCTGAATGCATCTGCTGCACCATATTTCCTTGTGTCTTATAACAGCTACATCAAAGATAGCACAATCAGCACTGTTCAGCCAACAACATCTTGCATAAAGTCAAAGACAACTAAGACAGCAGAGTTTGTTAGGTACATACTTCGCAGAGAGCTCACAAAAACTGGTCTGTAGTTTTCAAGTTGGTCATCAAAACTTGTAAGAAGTTGGAAATGTGCTTTCAGAACTGCAGTCAATGGTCTTGGTATTACAGCTGCTGAAGAGTTGGATCTGCTGATCAGATGGCTTGGTCCTCTATCTGCTGCACGTGTTAAGCCATTAAGATCAGTTTTCATGGACAATCCTACAGCAGGCCTCACAGCTGCATGGGATCGATTAGAGCAACGTTATGGCAGTCCAGAAGCTATAGAAAGTGCTCTGTCTAGAAACTTTCCCAAAGATATCTGGTAAGGACAACAAGGATTTCCAGGGACTGAGTGACCTTCTCCTTGAGCTTCAGCTAGCCAAGGCAGACCCAAAACTACCTGGACTCAGTTACCTGGACACTGCCAAAGGGGTAAACCCAATCGTCTCCAAGCTTCCATATGGTTTGCAAGAAAAATGCAAGAAAAATGGTCCGCACTAGGGTCATCATACAAAAAACAGAACAAGGTTTCCTTCCCTCCATTCTCTTTCTTCTGCAAATTCATCAGGAACATTGCAGAGACCAAGAGTGACCCATGTTTTTCCTATGCCGAGTACAGTCTCTTTTCATCCTTTCCTAAGAGCACCAGTCTTGAGGCCAACTATAGGAACCGTAGAGGCCCAGTATCCATAAAAAGACTGACATCCTCCCCACTCTCACCACAGTTGTGGCTGCAAAAATAGAGTAGGAAGATTGAAAACCCTGAGAGAGTGTCCCATTCACAAGAAGCCACACTCCCTCAAAAAATGCATCGGCTTTAGGAAAAGGCCTCTAGAAGAGCGTAACAAGCTTTTAAAGACAATCAGGGTATGTTTCAAGTGTTGTGCTTCTACTGAACATTTTGCTAAGGACGATAATATGTCCATCAAGTGCATACAGTGTGGCTCAGAAGAACATTTGCAAGCCCTCCATCAACTTGAGCCCAACTCTGCACAACCTGTTAACTCTCCTCCCAGATCAATGCAAAGCTGGGAGAACACAGATCAAGTGCCTGATTCCACCAGAATTTCTTCATCCTGCACTGAAGTTTGTGATAAGTCGTGTGCTAAGATATGCCTGGTGAACATATATCACGAAAATCAACCAGAAAAGACTCTAAAGGTGTATGCGATCTTAGATGATCAGAGCAGTAGATCACTTGCAAGATCAGAACAGTTTGACCTATTTGAAATAAAGGGTGAAGCTCATCTTTACACCTTGGGTACTTGTAGTGGAACTACAGAGGTTTTTGGAAGAAGGGTTCATGGACTCATGGTATCTCCTCTCAAAGGTAACCTGCAATTATTCCTACCTACACTTGTTGAGTGCAACCAGATACCTGCTAACAGAGAAGAAATCCCTACACCAGCTGCTGCCTTCCAGCACCTTCACCTGAAGGTAATAGCAAATGAGATACCACCGCTTGACAAAGATGCTTAGATCCTTCTTCTGTTAGGAAGAGACATTCTAAGGGTTCACAAGGTACACAGACAAGTCAGTGGAGCCCCAGATGCCCCATCTGCCCAGCACACAGATCTAGGTTGGGTCATCATAGGTAAGCTCTGTACAGGCAAGATGAAGAGACCTAGCAACATTTCATCATTAAAGACAAATATTCTGCCAAATGGCCGAAACACTTACTTTGAGCCATGCCCACATCACTACTGGGTGAAAGAGAAGATAGCTAGCTGCAAATGACGACATAGTGTCTCAGGCAACACAAGCCCTTTCTCTTCCCATGACGATGACCTCGGCTCTACAGTGTTTAATACGGGAATAGTGCCCCATCGTTGGCGTCAGCGGGGGGGAGGAATAGTGCCCCATCGTTGGCGTCAGCGGGGGGGAGGAATAGTGCCCCATCGGTGGCGTCAGCGGGGGGGAGGAATAGTGCCCCATCGGTGGCGTCAGCGGGGGGGAGGAATAGTGCCCCATCGGTGGCGTCAGCGGGGGGGAGGAATAGTGCCCCATCGGTGGCGTCAGCGGGGGGGAGGAATAGTGCCCCATCGGTGGCGTCAGCGGGGAGGAGGAATAGTGCCCCATCGGTGGCGTCAGCGGGGGGGAGGAATAGTGCCCCATCGGTGGCGTCAGCGGGGGGGAGGAATAGTGCCCCATCGGTGGCGTCAGCGGGGGGGGGGGGGGAATAGTGCCCCATCGGTGGCGTCAGCGGGGGGGGGGGGAATAGTGCCCCATCGGTGGCGTCAGCGCGGGGGGGGGGGGAATAGTGCCCCATCGGTGGCGTCAGCGGGGGGGGAGGGAATAGTGCCCCATCGGTGGCGTCAGCGGGGGGGGGGGGGAATAGTGCCCCATCGGTGGCGTCAGCGGGGGGGGGGGGGAATAGTGCCCCATCGGTGGCGTCAGCGGGGGGGGGGGGGAATAGTGCCCCATCGGTGGCGTCAGCGGGGGGGGGGAATAGTGCCCCATCGGTGGCGTCAGCGGGGGGGGGGAATAGTGCCCCATCGGTGGCGTCAGCGGGGGGGGGAATAGTGCCCCATCGGTGGCGTCAGCGGGGGGGGGGGGAATAGTGCCCCATCGGTGGCGTCAGCGGGGGGGGGGGGAATAGTGCCCCATCGGTGGCGTCAGCGGGGGGGGGGGAATAGTGCCCCATCGGTGGCGTCAGCGGGGGGGGGGGAATAGTGCCCCATCGGTGGCGTCAGCGGGGGGGGGGGGAATAGTGCCCCATCGGTGGCGTCAGCGGGGGGGGGGGGGAATAGTGCCCCATCGGTGGCGTCAGCGGGGGGGGGGGGAATAGTGCCCCATCGGTGGCGTCAGCGGGGGGGGGGGGAATAGTGCCCCATCGGTGGCGTCAGCGGGGGGGGGGGGGAATAGTGCCCCATCGGTGGCGTCAGCGGGGGGGGGGGGAATAGTGCCCCATCGGTGGCGTCAGCGGGGGGGGGGGGAATAGTGCCCCATCGGTGGCGTCAGCGGGGGGGGGGGAATAGTGCCCCATCGGTGGCGTCAGCGGGGGGGGGGGGAATAGTGCCCCATCGGTGGCGTCAGCGGGGGGGGGGGGGGGAATAGTGCCCCATCGGTGGCGTCAGCGGGGGAGGGGGGAATAGTGCCCCATCGGTGGCGTCAGCGGGGGGGGGGGGGAATAGTGCCCCATCGGTGGCGTCAGCGGGGGGGGGGGGAATAGTGCCCCATCGGTGGCGTCAGCGGGGGGGGGGGAATAGTGCCCCATCGGTGGCGTCAGCGGGGGGGGGGGGAATAGTGCCCCATCGGTGGCGTCAGCGGGGGGGGAGGAATAGTGCCCCATCGGTGGCGTCAGCGGGGGGGGGGGGAATAGTGCCCCATCGGTGGCGTCAGCGGGGGGGGGGAATAGTGCCCCATCGGTGGCGTCAGCGGGGGGGGGGGGAATAGCGCCCCATCGGTGGCGTCAGCGGGGGGGGAGGAATAGCGCCCCATCGGTGGCGTCAGCGGGGGAGGGGGGAATAGTGCCCCATCGGTGGCGTCAGCGGGGGAGGGGGGAATAGTGCCCCATCGGTGGCGTCAGCGGGGGGGGGGGGAATAGTGCCCCATCGGTGGCGTCAGCGGGGGGGGGGGGAATAGTGCCCCATCGGTGGCGTCAGCGGGGGGGGAGGAATAGTGCCCCATCGGTGGCGTCAGCGGGGGGGGGGGGGGAATAGTGCCCCATCGGTGGCGTCAGCGGGGGGGGGGAATAGTGCCCCATCGGTGGCGTCAGCGGGGGGGGGGGAATAGCGCCCCATCGGTGGCGTCAGCGGGGGGGGAGGAATAGCGCCCCACCGGTGGCGTCAGCGGGGGGGGGGGGAATAGTGCCCCATCGGTGGCGTCAGCGGGGGAGGGGGGAATAGTGCCCCATCGGTGGCGTCAGCGGGGGGGGGGGGAATAGTGCCCCATCGGTGGCGTCAGCGGGGGGGGGGGGAATAGTGCCCCATCGGTGGCGTCAGCGGGGGGGGGGGGAATAGCGCCCCATCGGTGGCGTCAGCGGGGGGGGAGGAATAGCGCCCCATCGGTGGCGTCAGCGGGGGGGGAGGAATAGCGCCCCATCGGTGGCGTCAGCGGGGGGGGAGGAATAGCGCCCCATCGGTGGCGTCAGCGGGGGGGGAGGAATAGCGCCCCATCGGTGGCGTCAGCGGGGGGGGAGGAATAGCGCCCCATCGGTGGCGTCAGCGGGGGGGGAGGAATAGCGCCCCATCGGTGGCGTCAGCGGGGGGGGAGGAATAGCGCCCCATCGGTGGCGTCAGCGGGGGGGGAGGAATAGCGCCCCATCGGTGGCGTCAGCGGGGGGGGAGGAATAGCGCCCCATCGGTGGCGTCAGCGGGGGGGGAGGAATAGCGCCCCATCGGTGGCGTCAGCGGGGGGGGAGGAATAGCGCCCCATCGGTGGCGTCAGCGGGGGGGGAGGAATAGCGCCCCATCGTTGGCGTCAGCGGGGGGGGGAGGAATAGCGCCCCATCGTTGGCGTCAGTGGGGGGGAGGAATAGCGCCCCATCGTTGGCGTCAGTGGGGGGGAGGAATAGCGCCCCATCGTTGGCGTCAGTGGGGGGGAGGAATAGTGCCCCATCGTTGGCGTCAGTGGGGGGGGAGGAATAGTGCCCCATCGTTGGCGTCAGTGGGGGGGGAGGAATAGTGCCCCATCGTTGGCGTCAGTGGGGGGGGAGGAATAGTGCCCCATCGTTGGCGTCAGTGGGGGGGAGGAATAGTGCCCCATCGTTGGTGTCAGTGGGAGGAATAGTGCCCCATCATTGGTATCAGAGGGAGGAATAGTGCTCCATCATTGGTATCAGTGACACCAATGATGGGGCACTATTCCTCCCACTGACACTTGCTGACCCTGTTCTCGTATGGTGCTGCTGCAGCCAGTATATGTGGTTGCAGCAGCACCTCTACACTGAACACTTACCTGCTGGTCCTGCACTCGATTTTCGCGGGGCCGCTCGGCTCCGCCCCCTCGCCTGTGATTGGCCGCCTGTGTGCCTTTCCTGAGCTACAGTTCTGGCGGCCAATCACCGGTGAGGAGGCGGAGCCGAGCAGCCGCGCGAACATCCAGTGGCCGAACTGAAGGAGCAGCCGAGCTTCCTGGACCGGATCGTCGTCGAACCGGAGCCAGGTAAGAAACAGCCCCTGCCCACCCCTGTACTTAGTGTCACTTCCGTTGGAAGGGGGGGGGCGGCGGCAGCACCGCGCCGCCCCCCTAAAAAGTGTCAGTATGACGTATACCGGCGTATAAGACGACCCCCGACTTTTGAGAAGATTTTCAAGGGGTAAAAAGTCGTCTTATACGCCGGCAAATACGGTACATGTCTTCAGTAATAGTCCTTCCCCTGCAGTGGCAACTTACAGGCTAAGGAGAATGGCTCAGGCTGGAGAAAAGAAATATGGGTCTGATGCCCGCCAATTTGTTGAAAAAAAACTTCTACGTTGACAACGCACTCAAATCCTTTCCATCTGCTAAAGAAGCAATCAATCTTCTCACCAGAACAAAGGAAATGCTGTCTGTAGCAAACCTTAAACTTCACAAGATTATATCTAACAACCAGGAACTTACGAATTCTTTTCCCTCTGAGGACTATGCCACTAGTCTAAAAAAAAAAAAAAACACCTTGATTTAGGTACAGATGTGCCTCCCATACAACGAAGTTTGGGTTTGCTGTGGAACATCAAACAAGGCACATTCACCTTTCAAGTGTCAACTTGTGACAAACCCTTCACTAAGAGAGTAGTCTTGTCGGTAGTGAACAGAATCTATGATCCACTGGGTTTCATTGCTCCAGTTAAGATTCAAGGTAAGATCCTGCTAAGACAGTTATCTACTGAGAACATAGACTGGGATACTCCTTTACCTAGTGAGAAACACCACAAGAGGGAAAGGTGGAGATGTTCTTTGAGGTCATTGGAAAAACTTCAGATTTCACGCTGCTATGTTTCCATTTCAACTGCTGACCATAGAGAGATTCATATTTTCTCCAATACATCAGTTGAAGCTATTGCTGCAGTAGCCTATTTAACTGCCTTCCGCCCACCATATAAGGAAATGACAGGCACAAGACGGTTTGCTCGTTCTGGTGCGCCGTGTCCCTGGGAAACAGCCGAAGACGTCGGCTCTGTCATGTGATCAACTGTGTCCAATCACAGCAGATCGCATGTAAATAAGGAAATGACGGTTATTGGCATTTCTCTCCTCACGAGCTGTCATGCTGACAGTTTGTGAGGAGAGGAGAGCCAGTAATCGGCATTACTCAGAGTGGACATGTACACTGATCATCAGGGCACTGATGATCAGTGTAGCCCCAGCAGTGCCACCTGTCAGTGTCCATCAATGCCACATATCAGTGCCCATCTCAGCTGCCTTTCAGTGCGTCAGTGCCACCTATCAATGCCAGTCAGTGCCTATCAGTGCTGCCAATCTGTGCCGCCTAACAGTGCCAGTCAGTGCCACCTATCAGTGCCATATAGGAGTGCTGACTTTCAGTGCCCATCAGTGATGCCTGTCAATGCCCATCAGTGCCACCTACCAGTGCAGCCTATCAGTGCCCATCACTGCAGCCTCATTAGCGAAACATCAGTGAAATAGAAAAATCACTTATTTACAAAGTTTTATAACAGAAACTAAGAAAAAAAAATTTTTTTTCAACATTTTCAGTTGTTTTTGGTTTAGAAAAAAAATAAAAAAAACCTAGAGGTGATTAAATACCACCAAAAGAAAGCTCTGTCTCAAAAAAATGCTAAAAATTTTATATGGGTACAGTGTTGCATGACCGCATAATAGTCATTCAAAGTGCGACAGCTCTGAAAGCTGAAAATTGGCCTGGGCAGGAAGGGGGAATAAGTGCCCGGTAGGCAAGCGATTAAAGACCTCTGGGATTATTGGAGAATCACACTGTAGTTTTGTTCTCCGCAAGGCAAAACTCACTCCCAAACCTGCACATACCATACCAAGACTTGAACTCTGTGTGGCTGTGCTAGCAGTAGAAAATTGCTGAAGTCATACAAAGTGATATGGACACTAGAATTGATTCTTTCACCTTTTATACAGACAGTAAGGTAGTACTTGGTTATATATACAACCAAACAAAAACAGTTTTACATGTACGTCAGCAACAGGATAGAACGTATAAAGAGGTTCTCTCTACCAAGTCAATGGAATCACGTTCCCGCTGTACTCAACCCAGCTGCCTATGGGACCAGAGCCGTGTCATCAGCAGCTCTTCAGAACAGCTTATGGCTTTCCCCTCAAAGGTTTTTGTGTGAGAACTCCAACTCACTCCTTACTGACAACACCTATGGACTAGTAATTCCTGAAGATAAGGAAATAAGAACTGTGAACATCTCACTCCACACTTCTGTGAGTACAAAACACAAACTGCAGTCACACCATTTTGAGCGTTGTTCTACCTGGTCATCTGCTGTAAGAGCTATTGCTCACCTAATTCACATTGCTCATTGCTTTGGGAAGAACTCTACCTCAGAGTGTCAAAGTGGGCACATTTGTTAAGGGTGCCCCACAGCAACAGATATTACACACACAGAAGAGGTAATTATCCATTGTGTGCAAAAAGAGGTACAGTTGTGTTCAAAATAATAGCAGTGTGTTGAAAAAAGTGAATAAAGCTCAAAATCCTTCTAATAGCTTTTTTTTCCATACACACAAATGCATTGGGAACACTACACATTCTATTCAAAATCAAAACATGAAGAAAAATATATCAAATTTGTGTTGTTCCTCTAAAAAAATTGAAGAAAAGTGATTAGACTGTTCAAAAAAATAGCAGTGTTTGTATTCTTTACAAACTCAAACATTCACTATAGAAACTGAAACATGTTTGAAGATTTTGCTTTCCTTTGAATCACTTAATTAATATTTAGTTGTATAAGCACTGTTTCTGAGAACTGCTGTACATCTGTGTTGCATGGAGTCAACCAACTTCTGGCACCTGTGAACAGGTATTCCAGCCCAGGATGATTGGACTACATTCCACAGTTCTTCTCTATTTCTTGGTTTTGCCTCAGAAACTGCATTTTTGATGTCACCCCACAAGTTTTCTATTGGATTAAGATCCAGGAATTGGGCTGGCCACTCCATAACATCAATCTTGTTGGTCTGGAACCAAGATGTTGCATGTTTACTGGTGTGTTTGGGGTCGTTGTCTTGTTGGAACACTCATTTCAAGGGCATTTCCTCTTCAGCATAAGGCAGCATGACCTCTTCAAGTATTCTGATGTATTCAAACTGATCCATGATCCCTAGTATGCGATAAATAGGCCCAACACCGTAGTATGAGAAACATCCCCATATCATGATGCTTGCACAACCATGCTTCACTGTCTTCACAGTGTACTGTGGCTTGAATTCAGTGTTTGGGGGTCGTCTGACAAACTGTCTCCGGCCACTAGACCCAAAAAGAACAATCTTACTTTCATCAGTCCACAAAATGTTGCGCCATTTCTCTTTAGGCCAGTCAATGTGCAAATTGTAACCTCTTCAGCACATGTCTTTTTTTCAACAGTGGGACTTTGCGGGGGCTTCTTGCAGATAGCTTGGCTTCACATAGGCGTCTTCTAATTGTAACAGTACTCGCAGTTAACTTTAGATCTTCTTTGATCTTTCTGGAGCTGATTGTTGGCTGAGTCCTTCCCATTTTGGCTATTCTTCTATCCATTCGAATGGTAGTTTTTCGCTTTCTTCTACGTCTTTCAGGTTTTGGTTGCCATTTTAAAGCATTTGCAATCATTGTAGCTGAGCAGCCTATCATTTTCTGCACTTCTTTATATGTTTTCCCCTTTCCAATCAACTTTTTAATCAAGGTGCACTGTTCTTCTGAACAATGTCTGGAACGACCTATTTTCCTCAGAATTTCAGAGAGAAATGCACTGTAACCAGCATGTACAACATTTGCTGCCTTCCTTCCTTAAATAAGGGCAATAATTGCCACCTCTTTTTCAAAGAATGAATGACCTCACTAATAGAACTCCACACTGCTATTATTTGGAACATGCCCCTTTCAATTAGTTATTCAATTACACAGAATCAGCAGCATGCATGTCAGGACTGTTGGGTCTGTTGGATTTCTATTACTCTACTACACCTGCTAGTAAATTATTTGCCATGTAGAAATATAATTTCTACCAAAAACAGTGATTGATCAGGTTAGTGATGTCTGACTGCTATTATTTTGAACACAACTGTATATCAGGAGGAATTTGAATGAATCAGAAATGAAACTGAATTGTCTAAAAACAGTTCACTCTTCAATCTAAACCCTGTAGTTGACACCAATCAGCTGCTGAGAGTTGGTGGTCATATAGGGAAATCTGACCAATGCAGCAAAGAACAGAATCCTATAATCATACCATGTAAACATCATGTTGCTATTCTTCTGGTTCGTCACCACCATGAACGGGTGCAACACCAAGGCAGTCAGTTTACTGAAGGTGCTATCAGGTCAGCAGGCTTGTGGGTTATTGGTATGAAAAGGTGCGTCTCCCCCCTGCTCTTCAAGTGTGTCAAGTGTCACAAATTAAAAGGAAGACAACAACAGCAACAAATGGCGAGTCTCCCAGCTGATCTCCTAAGTACAGATCCACCCTTCACCTATGTTGGAGATCTCATTCTCCTAAAGACAAGGAAGTTTGTCAGAATGAATGGCCTATGGGTCTTATTACTAAAGTTATGCCCAGTGATGATTACAAGGTCCGTAAGGTAAAGGTCAGGGTAACCAAGGGAGGATCAACACAAACGTTTGCACGACTAATTACAGAGTTAGTACTCCTTTTGCCAGGTGACTGACTTATGCACCCACTCTGCCATGCTATTGCACAGCGGGGAGTACATTGCTGCTAACCATAGGTTTTCTACTTGGAACTTTAATATTCTCTGAAGATGTCCCATGTTGACTTACTACGTGTTCTGCCATCCATTTGAACTTATGTTTATGTTTGCTTGTTGCAGGTTTCTTGTTATTGGTTCCCAGACATTCATCAGAATTGGATTTATTGAATACATATATTTCGAAGTTATGAAATCTAAAGATTTCAGACGGGGAGTGTTATGTTACACTATTTGATTTATTATTTCTCTGAGACCATCACTTGTTCATTATTGCCCAGTGTCTTTAAGCTGTCTAAGCTGAGCTCTCTTACCGTACTTGTGTACACCCCTCCCCCCTGCCTCTTTCTGGCAGTCATTCCACTGAATCCTGTCTAATGTTTTAAGCCTCATGGAAAGATGCATACAGGTAAAGTGTTTCTACCTATGATTATCCTCCATTAAACGGACCATTCGAATGGTTTTCCTCATCTGACTTCCTCAACATGTGAGTTTATTCATTGAGTTAAACTGTCTGACCCGATGCAAGAGTTAGATTCAACACCACGTCGTATAGCTGGAGATAACGTTTATGGTTCTGTAGTTAAGTCAGAACACTGCTTCTATACAGTATTGAGCCATGAACGTATATATTGACCCCCACTTAGCTGTCTTGCAGATAGTGTCTGGGAACACGCAGCCTGCTGCCGCTCACAAAGATCGAGACCATTCGGGTGGACAGTGACGTGATCCCCCTAGCACAACCAACCCTTGCAGGCCAAGGAGATGAACTTCACCAACCAGGAGACAATCTTGTTGGAAGCCATAGAATCATTACCCACTCCACCTGGAATAACAAACAAGTGCTCTGACTTCTAATGCCAGATGTTGCCTTGATGTTAAATTCTAAAGCATGACCCACATCTGATGGGCTAACTTCTTAGGTACTCCCCAAGAGGGACGTAGGAAGGACAACTTTTTGTGTGATATGGAAGGCCACTTATGCACAATCTTGAGCATCAGCATGAGTACCACCCCATCTGGGATGAACATAAGGGTTCTTTAAACCCCAAAGCCGCTAATACATTCTTCTGGTTAATGTAATTGCCACCAGGAAAGTAGTTTTCAGCAAGAAGTACCACAAAAGGCCACTTTGATTGAAGGCATATAATGCAAACAAGTCCAACACCAATGGGAGATCCCACTTCACAAACAATCCCTTAGGTAAGTTTCAACCAACTTGAAGGACAGTAAAATTGAGCGTTGGATGCCCACTATATGCCGGTGATAGCAGAAATGTGGTCCCATAGTGTACTTATGCTTAAACATAAATCAAGCCCCACGTACAGATACTTCAGAATGTGATGGACTTGTGAAGAGCCCAGTGTAAAGACTTGATCAGCAGCAATCCTGTGAATTTGACATATATCAATTATAGGCACGGTTAGTGCTGTTCTTCTTTGCTTTCATAAGAGTATTCACAACCTTTACAGAGCAGCTGAGATCTATTAGCCTCTGCCTCTCAAGACCCAAGTCATGAGCTTTAGTCTCTTAGGTGTTGGACGAATGGGACTTTGTATAATTCAATCTTACCGGCAGAGTAAGTGGATCCTTGGCACTCATTAGGAAGGCAGAGGGTACCAAGGCCCCTTCAACCAATCTGGGATCACCACCAGAACTATCACCTTCCCCTGCCACAGCTTCAGCAGGAAGCTCAGAATCAGGGGAAGAAGCAGAAAGGAATAGGCTGTCCTGGAGATCCACTCTGCAATCAGCACCTCCACCCCAATTGCTTGTGGATGCTGGACCCTGGAATAGAAAGCAACTTGGTGTTGACTGGGGATGTAAACAGGTCTACCTCTGGAAGAGATTACCAAGCCCATTAGTTCTCGAAAGACTGAAAGACTTGCGGCAGTCTGGACCATTCATTGTTGTCCAGGATTGTCCTGGACAAATTGTTTGCCTAAAGATTCTTCCGACCAGGCACATAGGCAGCAGATAGTTGCAGGATATTGACTTGGGCCAACTCTAGAATCTGAGAAACCTCCTTCAGGAGGGAGACACTAACTGCCCCCTTGTTTCCAGATGTAGGCCACAGTTGTGCTAACTTCACCAGGACAGGTCTACCCTGGATGAGGTCACTGAAGGCTAGGAAAGCCTGAAATTCCATTCTTAACTCCTACTTTGCGGGTGTAATGACATTGCAGAAGATTCTGCTTCTCCAACCACAAGTTTTGGCTCACTTTCATACAGGGCGTAATCCATATCTTCTGACCTAGGCCCTCTGACTGCTACCAGTCCAGAAACCCAACTTGATAGAGGGGTGAGAGTTCAACTGAGCCTACCTGACCTACTGGATCTGCGATGTGACAGATGAAAGATCTCCCAAATATCTCCTCAAATGATTTTGGGGGGGCCCCCAGATCCCGACCCCTCCTATGTGAATGAGTATGGGGTACATGGTACCGCTACCGATTCACAAAAAAAAGCTGCAGTGTGAAAAAAGACAGGAAACATTCTTTGACAAGTCCTTTATTAAAAAAAGGAAAATAAAAGAATGTCCCCCGGAGTAGATCCAACGTCAATCACGATGCCGGCCACCGCAGGAAAAAAAAAGGCTCTGCTACCAACGCTGGTCCCCAGCCGTCTGCCTCTGAGCTGGTTTGACAGTTCTTAAATATCTAAGGGGCGGGGACACCCGGTGACATCGACCGGGGCATGCTGGTCACTGAAGTCAGACGGAGCAGGGTCACATACATGATGACCCCGCCCCTTACATATTTAAGAACTTTTTTTTTACATTTTGGCGTGGGGGTTCCCCTCAAAATCAGATCCGAAAGGCTAGGTATGGATGGACCCCACGCCATTTTTTAAATAATTTTTTAATTGCCGGCAATTTTTTTTTTTTTTTTACATTCAGCTGACAGTGGGGAACCTCACTGACAGCTGACAACTAAAAATGGATGAAAAACCGGATGTAAACTCATCCGTTTTTTTCTTTGAAAAAACATGACTGAACTGAAGAAAAAAAAAAAAAAAATGGAACGTCCATGAAAGGACCCATAGTCTAGGTTCACACTTAAGTGTTTTGAGGTGTGTTTTGCATTTTGCCGAAACGCACTACAGTCCATTTAACATGATTTCCTATGGGACACGTTCAAATCTCCGCGTTTTCACTTGGTGCATTTTTTGGAAAGGGTCAGGGACTTTTTTTTTTAATTGCAAAACGTTGCATTTTTTGGTTCAATAGACTTCAATGGAGATGCTACAGAAATGCGTGTAGTGCGTTTTTGACATGTTTTGAGGTTTAATCTGCCCAACAGAAAAAAATGCAAAACACATTAAAATCACGTAAACAACGCATGTGCAAAAACACAATACGCACTGCAAAAAGCACTGCAGAAACGGATCAAACACAAACTGCATAGGTGTGAGCCTAGCCTAGAGGGTTAACAACTGCTAGATTTGACTTGATACTGCAGCCAGATTTCACCAAGTGGTTAATGAAGTAAACTGTGCCTGACCAGAGAGCAAAAGAGAATGAAAATGTTTTGTTAACCACTTTCCCTCCAGAGGATTTACCCCCCTTCCTGACCAGGCAATTTTTAACTGACATTTGCGCGGTCATGCACCCAAATGAAATTTACGTCTTCTTTCCCCCACGAATAGAGATTTCTTTCGGTGGTATCTGTTCGCTTGTTCGCTATAAAAAAAAAAAAAAAAAGACAATTTTGTGAAAAAAATATTTTTGACTTTGGCTATTAAACATGTCTAGTAAAAAAATTTTAAAAATCTAATTTCGTCATAAAATTGAGGCCAAAATGTATTCTGCTACATATCTTTGCTAAAAAAAAATCCTGATACATGTAAATTATTTGGTTTATGTGAAAGTTATAGTGTTTACAAATGGTGGTAAATATACTGGGATTTTTTTATTAATTTTATTTTTACTAGTAATGGCGGCGTTCAGCGACTTATAGCGGGACTGTGGCAGGCATTGACACGGGGGGGAACTGACTTGGTACCACTGACATCCCCAGTGACACCAATACAGTGATCAGTGCTAATAAAAAGCACTGACACTGTACTAATGGCACTGGGCAGGAAGGGATTAACATGTGGGGCGATCAAAGGGTTAACTGTGTGCCGTTTTACATACTGGGCTGTGTGTGTGTTTCTGCTATGCAAAGCAGTGTGCAGGAGCTGGCAGGGGAGAGAACTGTATTGTTTACTTACAGTTCTCTCCCTCGGTCGGTAATGCTCCGCAATCACTGGGTGGCGGCGAGTAATCACCGACCGGGACCTGGTAATTGACAGCTGAGGCCACGAATAGCGGCACCGGTAGAGCTCGTGCGTGCCTCCTACCCGGAAATACAAAATCACGTATATATACACGTGATTTTGTGCACACCTGCCACCCTGTAGCAGTATATCTGCTTTAGGGTGGTGGGAAAGCGGTTAAGAAGAGCAACAAAAAGGTAGAAATCTGCAACAGAATTACAATATTCTGCAATGTACACAAACCATCTAAGGATTTCCTGAGTATTTCAGCCACTCTAATAATACTAAGATCATCCCAATATGGATATCTTTGAATATAGATCTAAGAGATCAGCTATCTCTGATGATATTTTCACTTGTGATAGTGAACCTTATAACCTTCATGGTCTTTTTATCCATCTATCAAACCATATTACATCTGAGATTCGTACGTTGTGGGACATCTCGTTTTTAGAAAAATATATTAAAGAGGGAATGGTACCGAGATCTCTCAGGTGGGAGGTCCCACCAGAAACTGATGATACCAATAGCGAGGCGGATTGGTACATATTTTTTAATATTAAAGGGCTGGAACTTCTTAAATTCCTTATCCTTAGAAAGAGGCTTAAGTTAGCACACCTGGATAAGGAGATTAATAATACTAAGGAAGCACTTGCCCCTTTTATGGATAAAGAGGAATACATATTAGAATCAGATAAGCTGAAGTCCCTTGTGGAAAAAACTGAGAAGGAACAGAAAAATAAAAAAAGAAAGAAATATATAAGGGATTGTAATGACTATAAAGACAAATGCGTCTTTAAATGGGAGGCCAAAAAGTATGACTTTATTACTCCAAATAATATGGACACTGCCCCCACACATCCACCAGTGCGGAATACCAACAATAGGAACGTACCAATAAAAAGCAATCCGGCACCGCACACGCCACTCAATAAGTCTAGGAGGGTTTCATATACCACCCCCAGGCGTGAATCTGGTATTCCTCTTTATAACAGATATGAGGTACCAGACCGGCATGGTAACTCCCATGGTGATAAAAGGAACCACCACTCATCATCCTCACACAGACCTCCCCAGAGGAATGAGACATCTCATAATCACGGACAATACAAACCCTATAACCCTAATTATAAACGCAGGTCACCAACTAAGAACCAGGGTTGAAGGAATTATGATGAGAATGGATATTGTCCTGAGAGACACCAAGAGTATCGCCCCTATGACACTCACACTGAACATTATCAACAAATACCCCCTAGAGATAGGTATTGGAATGACACCCAATATCGTGACAACAGAAATATGCAATATTCCAATTATGATAATCGTAATGCTCCCTCTAATCACTATTACTCACCCAGACCCCAACAACACTATACACCAAATCCTTTTTTAGGGAGAGGTACAGGCAAAAAAAGAAACCTAAGGCAAGAGGAAGACGAGCAGGAAAACGTGTCAATAGACAAAAAGAGAATTTGAATAATGATGGCATCTTTAATATAAGTAGTAGTACTACTCTAACGGACAAGGAACTCAATCTACTAAATAAAGGTTTAAAATATGCCCCACCATCCAAGTTGAATAAATTCAATACATACATTGACATCCATAGGTTTACGAGAAAATTGTCCCTTAAGAGACATTTCCTCAAGAATCCCTTGAATCGAGTCAGTACTATTTCGAATGCTAATACATGTAAGGCCTCCAACTTGAGGAATGCATCCCTTTTCAATCCCCCTGCTCATTCACATGTTAATATCTTCAAAAGTATGGTCCTTAAGGACCTGGAGAATTTAAGGGTTAAGACCAAACGCAACCATCTTAACAATAAGAAACAAATAGACATAATGGTTAAAAGTCTACTAGAAGAAAAGGATCTGGTAATACGGCCAGCTGATAAGGGTGGAGGTGTAGTAGTGATGGACAAAAGCTTCTACCTTCTACAGGTAGGGAATATCATGAAGGACACGAATACCTATAAAGAGTTACCAAATAACCCCCTTATCACTTACAAAAAGATTTTAAAGGTAATATTGAAAAGAGGTTTTGAACAGGGGATTATTAATGGTAAAGAAAAGGACTACCTGTGTCCCGCTGCCCCCCGAATACCGGTCATATACTGTTTACCAAAGGTTCACAAAGATCCTGTGAATCCCCCTGGCCGCCCCATCATTAGTGGAATCGGCTCCTTGTGCTCCCGCGTGGGTGAATTTATTGATTTTTTCCTCCAACCCTTGGTTTGCGCTACCCTGCTTTCCTCAAAGACACAAAACAGGTGTTGGCAGACATTAGAGAAGTCACTTTGAAGCAGCCCACCTTTCTTGTTACCGCTGATGTCGCGGCTTTGTACAGCAACATTAACCATGATGATGGACTAGCCGCTGCTGAATACTATCTTAATACAGCTAACGATATACCAGTCTCACAAAAGGCATTTCTACTAGAACTTATTGACTATACTATGAACCACAATTACTTTTGGTTTAGTAATAAATTCTACTTACAAATCACTGGAGTCGCCATGGGCGCGAAGTTTGCCCCGAGTCTTGCCAACTTATTTATGGCAAGATGGGAGGAGGATCTCATTTATTCCAGAGAGTGGCCACAACTATTGTTTTATCGTCGGTACATCGACGATATTTTACTCCTATGGGAAGGGGATGAATTTACCTTGAACAACTTCTTTACTACATTGAACCTTAATGATATGAATATTAAACTCACCTTTCAATATAGTAATCAGGAAATTAACTTTCTTGATCGGACATTATATATTGAGGGCCCGAAAATTTTATCTAGGAGTTACTTTAAATCAACAGACCGTAATAGCTTTATCCCTAAAGATAGTTGTCATCATCCGAGATGGTTGAGCAACATACCAAGGGGACAGTTTCTTCGGATCTACAGAAATTGTGACAAAAAAGAGGACTATGTCCTCCAATCTGAGATCCTTAAGCGGAGATTCATTGAAAAAGGCTATAACGCGAATATGCTTGAGGTAGAGAGGGACAAGGTGGGGGGCATGAATAGAGATAGTCTCATCATCACTAAGCAAAAGACTAACACTGAGAGATACTGCCCTTTTATCACTGACTTTTCTACTCAATTTAGGGATGTAGCTAGTATTATCAGAAAGAACTGGAGAATTCTTAAAGATGATCCGGTGCTGGGGAGTCATTTACCAGAAGCCCCCGAAATCACTTACCGTAGGGCACCACCTCTGAGAAACACCCTGGCCCCCAACATTGTTAACCCACCAAAACAACTTTCCTTTTTCTTCAGCCGGAAAGGGTTCTTCCCCTGTAATAAATGCATGCTGTGCACTAATAATGGAATTCATAAATATCCAGTAACCACATTCAGTTCCAACACAACTGGTAAAACATATGAAATTCAATCTACCATCACGTGCAATAGTACCCATGTTGTATACTTATTGGAGTGTACATGCGGGAAACAATACGTGGGACGGACTATTAGGAGACTTCGTGATAGATTGAGGGAACACCTTAAGAATATCAACAAGGGGTTCAAGGAGCATTCACTTTCCTTGCATTTCCGTCAAGCACATAATAAGAACCCACATGGCTTGAGATTTATAGGAATTGACACAATACATAAACACTGGAGAGGAGTACACAAGTTAAGAGCAGTTTCGAAACTTGAAACTAAATGGATTTTTTTATTAAGAACACTTGCCCCACATGGGTTAAATATTGATGTGGACATAAATTGTTTCTTGGATACCAGGTAATTCCTTTTGGGTTGTCCTTGCCTCATCTCAGCAAATATCCAGTATGTATGTCTTATCAACATTGATGTATCATTAGGGTCTCCGGGGGAAACTATGGTTCTTTAACATCATTAGCTCACCTCGAGGGGCCTTATTTCCCCTTCTTCCCCCTTCCATTAATTAGCTGGAGTATGAGCTTATTCTTTTTAACATGTACTATTTGCACTGGTTATTATCTAAATTTTTAATTATACCATTGGTACACAAGTTTGATGTGGATATGTTGCACACGGTTAGGTATTGTTAATGCCTCCCAGTGATTCATATGGGGTTGCATTTGTTTTAACCATAGTTTCCTAGGGAAGATCCTAGGGGCTATTTTATTTTATTTCATTTTAACTTCCGTTATGTTTTATGACCATTTATGTTATGTTTATGATCATCATTATTATTTAGATCATATGACTATCATTATTTATATGTCTATTCGTATTTTATATTTTGCACATTACATTGGCTGTGTGTAATCGTGTTTTTAATCACTGTTGGCTTTAATTGTCCTTTTATGACATTTCTGTTGTTTTATGTAGCCTATGCTTTGTTTTAAAAAAACTTATATTGATGGCCCCTGGCATTTTTGCATGAACATAGGGGGCTGGTACTTGTAGTTCTACCACACCATGATTTAATATTTACATCTAGCACCTGGAATGGTTTATCCCTTTGCTTATTAAAGTTATCTCATCACCCTCCCCTAATGATTGCTGTGATGCTGAGATCTTCTAACATTGAAATTTGGGTTAGGTGGGTTCTCTCCCATCACAATCCCCTTTTTCTGGGCTGTGGATCGTTTTTTCTGGCTCTGCATGTCCTGGTCTTCTATAAAATGGCCGCCGGATACGATCTGCGCATGACGCGGGAGGCTTGTATTGCGCATGCGCGGGCGTCTTGGCCTCGCGCATGCGCAGTAGCGGTAAAATGAAGCGAAAATGCGTCTTTTTGAGAATTAGAGGTCCTCTATATATAAGGGACCATGGTTGAGAGGCACATTCCCTTTGATAATGTGCCATTGCCACGAAACGCGTTAGAGATAAGGACACTTCTCATACCATTGATCATCCATTTGTTTCATGCATCTGACTGTCGGCCATCTTTTTGGATTCTATGCATCAGCTTTTTTGTGGACATTACCATGTAAGTGTATTACTTACTTTTTACCCTTGAATAAAAATACTACACTATCAGGATTTCTTTCTTTTGGGTCTTATTGCCGAGCCCCTGAGATGATCTCCTGATATGAAAGCACACCAATCCTGGCGATAGAGGATATTAAGTGATTTCGTGTTACTGGAAAGAAGCGCACTCCCCCTGGTGGGAGGAGACGGCAAGAGTGGTGCACTGGTGTTCCTGAGGGCTTCACGCTGAGGACCATCTGGCTGTGACCAGGAGTAGGTCATTATACTCCAATGCGCATTTACTTGCGCTATCTGGTTAGTGCAATATACAGTTATTCCCTTATCACGGAAGTCACGGATTTGTTTGGATACATCACAGAACTTATGACTTTAACATCCCCACCACTATAGGCACCTTGATTAGTCGGATAGATCGTCATTACTTATCTGATTACTGTTTACATCAATTTAAGAGTGTGGGATCTGGTGCATGTTGAAATATGAATGTTTAACTCTGCTATTTATGCCAATTCCCTGTATTATATACTCAAGCGCTGCAACTTTTTGTATTTGATCATCTAAGGGAATTGTTGACTTCATAAAGACTTTTTTTTTTTTTTTTTTTGAGAAACCTGAGAGCAAACAAACAAAATATAAAAGGATGCCCTATATTCCAGCAGGCAATGCTGGCTACAGTAGTCATCCACAGGCGACTTCTCTACCTTCTCTGGAAATGCTGGTCTTTTGAGGGGTTGGCATAATGGCACAACAATACAGCAAACATGAGAAGCCACCAACAGGTTAATGCCATGTGTGAATAAAGTATTACTTTGTGCACCTGTTATGCAGAATATTATCTGTGGAGGAGCTCATGGTATGCACAGCAGCTGCAGGGAGCAATGCACAAGACCTAGCAATGCAGCATTCATTTGGATACAAAGCATTTTTACATTTAGCTCACCCAACCTCCGCCATCCGACTGTAAACACTGGCACTGCGTGGGTGTGCGTGCACAGGGGAGACTCTGCTGACACTGCTGCCCACTTCACATGGACCCAGCGGACCCCAGACAAGGCTGTTAGCCTTGATAAAAGCCGCCCCAAGGACCAGCAGCGGGGCTCCCTGGATTATGGATCATTTAGCCGGTACACAAGGGACTGCTTCCAGCTGAATCCCACACGCATGGACAGACCAGCCAGGTAGAGGAGCACACCTAGGTCCTGCACATGGGAGGAAAAAAAAGGAACGCTAAGGCTGAAGGTGGGCTCAGATTTGTGAGTTAGGTCCTGGAAGCATTGTGGGGGGGCAGGGCCCTTACCCAGCTGTGCCGACATGGAGCTGTCAGGAAAGAGGCTTTATGCCTTTGCTGCACTTCTAATCTAAGGCACAAGCCCCTTTGTTAATTAGTGTCCTCCTGCCTGTTTTATGCCATGTCTGTGACAGACAGTAGATCAGCTGTGGCTGCACGCTCCAAATTCTTCTGCCCACCCCAAATCTGCTCAACAGAGCAGTTGAGTAATCCTGCAGGCTGTGCTTCTGCAGTGTAATCATGGCACAAGCAGAGAGAGAGAGAGAGAGAGAGAGATGTGAGCTATCTGCAAACAGCTCACAGCCCATATGCAAAGTCTGATCTGGGATTTGACAGGGATCTGTGGCCATTTCCTACATTGAAAACTGCCATATTCTCTTTGTTAATTAGGTGCTGACCCTGTGCCAGCAAGAAAGTTAATTAGTTGTGCAGACAGTGATCAAGAGAAATCGAATCCATTCTACAGACAAAACAGAGGCAGATTTATCAAGCAAAATTAGAAGCACACTGAAAATCAGGTTACCTCTAATTTCACACAATAATCGTGCCTATGATCTGCATGTTTTCACTAAAACAGGGACTGTGTGCTTGAAGAAACAGCTTGTCAAACATTTGGACATTCATTCATTCCATTGGCCAGAATATTAATTTATACCCCACAAATGATTTTTTCTTTCAACCTCTGAACGCTCCTCCTCTAATATGCCTGTAAATGCATATGTGCATATGAACACGTAAGCTAACAGGCCTGTAACAGCGGTGTCCTGTGTGCAGGAGGCCTCATACTTAATCCATTTATCTCATTCCACCTGTTCTGCAGTGCCTTTTTGTGCTATTAAAGTGATAAATCTCCTTCATGCAGGTATTTTAAAAACCAAAGCAAACTACACAGAGAAATTTTGGCTCATTGGCAGCTTTTTTTTGTTTTTTTTTTAAGAATATACCCCTGCATACACAGAGACTAGACTCATGTTTTATACAATTCTCCACAGAAGAACAGGTGAAGTGATTAAAAGGCTTAAATTACACCTGTCTCATGGATCAATTCACCAGGAGAAAAATCTTCACATTCAAAAATTGACAGCTGAGTCCAACGAAAATTGTTATTATAGCCACATGGCTAAAATGAAGATCCTTATCCTTTGTTAAAGCCTAACTCCAGCTTTGCTGTAAATAGTTTGGGCCAAGTTGGCTTTTCTAACACAGGTGGCCATTGTTAGTGCTGTGTAAACTGTAAATAGCATGACCATACTGAAAGCATACTATCAGAGTCCAAGGACGATCATTCACAGGCAATCATTGCATGAGCAATAACATGCAATCAGCCGTGAATAACTGCATCTGAACACTTTTTTTTTTTTTAAGTATTTTCTGTAAACCCGCATGCAGGGTTAGGCAACATGTTCCCTCACTCCCTGGTACTCCACTCAGCCTCTGGAAGCAAGGAAAGGAACAGAATTAAAGAGTGGTGCAGGCTTTGCCCCTGCGCCACTGCTCTAACCTGAGGGAAAACCTTTGTTGATTAGGAGCAATCTGCTCCTGGTTCAGCTGGAGGTGCATACTCTGATCCACCACCCGTCCCTCCATTCAGCTAAATGCGGGAGGGAAGAAGTCTGTTACCTCTGCAGGCCCTCCTCACTGTACAAGCAAAGAAAGGGATGTGGGTTGCTTGCTGACAGTTCACATCCTGTACTTCAGGTCCAACCTGATGTTGATCTGTGGCAGTTTTCTATATTGAAAACTGTTGTTAGGTCCTTTGTTAGGCTCCATGCACACTGGTGTTTTAATAACGCTGGTAATGTTAGCTGTGTAGAGTCACATTAAAAATGTGCGTTTTTCAGCGGTTTTTAGTGTTTTTGGCGTTTAGCAGTGTACTGCTGCGTTTATTTTTGCTGAAATAAAATGTCCAAAAAAACGCCGGTTTGCTGTGTTTTTCAGCATTAGAGCGTTTTAACAGCCAAAAAACTCCTCTACAAACCCACTAGTTCTGGGGGGTTTTTCCAGCCTAAAAACCCTGATTACAGTCTATGTGTGCATGGACACATAGGATAACATGCTGGGGAGTTTACTGGCTGTAGAAAAAAAAAACGCCAAAAAAGGCCGCTGTAAAAATGTCCAGTGTGCATGAGGACTTAAAGTTGAAGTTTAGGTGTGACAATTTTTACAGACTTACAAGTACAGTATCTCACAGAAGTACAGCCCTTACATTTTTGTAAATATTTTTTTTAGATCTTTTCATGTGACAGCATGTGTTGAGTTATTTTGAGGGGACATCAAATTTACACTGTTATACAAGCTGTACACTCACTACTTTACATTGTAGCAAAGTGTCATTAATACAGTGTTGTCACATGAAAAGATAGAATAAAATATTTACAAAAATGTGAGGGGTGTACTCACTTCTGGGAGATACTGTATGTATGTGCCATACCTGTGGAATCGCTCTGTAAGCTGGAAATCACTGTAGTAGGCACCTCTACTACAGTGATCTCCACTAGCTTCTGGGTCCTGTGCCAAACAGCTGCCCTGCTGCACTGTGAACACAGGAGGTCACTCATTCAGCATGGGCACCATTCGGAGGGAACTTTGCTTTTTTTCCATCAATTCAAAGCATTCTCCAATTGGACAACCATGCCATGATCTCCACATTACCCAGAGAACACATATGGGGTGATAAACTAAAACTGGAGAGTGCAAAATCTGGTGTAGCTGTGCATGGTAGCCAACCAGCTTCTAACTTTATCTTGTTCAATTTAGCTTTGACAAACAAACCTGGAAGCTGGTTTCTATTCAGAGCTGAACCAGATTTTGCACTTTCCAGTTTTGTGTTTTTAAAAAAGTGCAAAGTGTTCTCTAAATGGCACCCGCGTCAGGCAAGCGGCCTCCTGTGTTCAATAGGCAGCACAGCAGCTGCTTGACACAGGAACAGTGCCTACTGCACTGATTTCCAGCTTACAAAGGGATCTCACAGATATGCCACATGCATATCTACACTGCTCCAAAAAATTAAAGGAACATTTTATTTAGAGTACAGCATTAAGTCTTAAACTCCTGGGATGTTGATCTGGTCAGTTAAGTAGCAGAGGGGGTTATTAGTCAGTTTCAGCTGCTTTGGTGTTAATGAAATTAACAACAGATGCACTAGATGGGCAACAATGAGACGACCCCCAAAACAGGAATAGTTGGAATAGGTGGAAGCCACTGACATTTTTTTTCCCTACTCATCTTTTCTGACTGTTTTTCACTAGTTTTGTATTTGACTAGGGTCAGTGTAACTACTGGTAGCATGAGGCGATACCTCAACCCTACAGAGTTTGCACAGGCAGTCCAACTTCTCCAGGATGGCATATCAATACGTACCATTGCCACAAGGTTTGCTGTGTCTCCCAGCACAGTCTCAAGAGCATGGAAGAGACACCAGGAGACAGGCAGTTACTCTAGGAGAAAAGTTAAATAACAGCAAACAAATTGCAGCGCTATCTATACATGCATCTTAATGGTATAGCAAAAAAAGATTAATAAATGCACATAAGTGGCAGCAAAGTCCATACGGGATTCACATATGCAGGCAGAAGCTGGTGCATAAAGAAAAAAGCCAGATCCAGAAAGAAGACCATCATCTTCCACCAAAAATAATTGGCCTCTTAGAAGGTTTGACTGCCCAAAGGATCAGCCAAAATATGCAGCAAGTATATCCAACTGATACAGCACAAGGTCCTCAGTGCAGACTGCTCCCGGTATAATCACAGACACTTCTCCAGGTTATAGATACTCAGTAGCAAACTGCTGTGTCTAGCTGCTCTCCTTTCCTCTTCAGTCTGTGAGCTGTCTCTACTCCCTTCTACACTCATTGAATCTGGCTGTCAAACCCCAGTGTGATGTCATGCTTGTGACTCTAGGAGAGCTGGACAGGGACGTAGAAGGTCCTTAACCCATCAGCAGGACCGGTATCTGCTCCTTTGTGCAAGAAAGAACAGGATAAGCCACTGCCAGAGCCTTACAAAATGACCTCCAGCAGACCACTGGTGTGAATGTCTCTGACCAAACAATCAGAAACAGACTTCATGAGGGTGACCTGAGGGCCCGACATCCTCTAATGGGCCCTGTGCTCATTGCAAGGAACCATAGAGCTCAATTGGCATTTGCCATGGAACACCAAAATTGGCAGGTCCGCCACTGGCGACCTGTGCGTTTCACAGATGAGAGCAGGTTCACCCTGAGAACATGTGACGGACATGAAAGGGTGTGGAGAAGCCGTGGAGAACGTATGCTGCCTGTAACATCGTTGAGCATAACCGCTTTGGTGGTGGGTCAGTGATGGTCTGGGGAGGCATATCCATGGAAGGACAAACAGACCTCTACAATGGCACCCTGACTGCCATTAGGTATCGGGATGAAATCCATGGACCCATTGTCAGACCCTACACTGGTGCAGTGGGTCCTGGGTTCCTCCTGGTGTATGACAATGCCTGGCCTCATGTAGCTAGAGTATGCAGGCAGTTCCTGGAGGATGAAGGAATTGAAACCATTGAATGACCCCCACGTTCACCTGACCTAAATCCAATAGAACACCTCTGGGATATCATGTTTCAGTCCATCCGACGTCGCCAGGTTGCACCTCAGACTGTCCAGGAGCACAGTGATGCCCTGCTCCAGATCTGGGAGTAAATACCACAGGACACCATTCGCCGTCTCATTAGGAGCATTCCCCAACGTTGTCAGGCATGCATACAAGCACATGGGGGCCATACAAGCTACTGAGTACCATTTTGAGTTGCAATGAAGCTTCAGCAAACTGAACTAGCCTGCTGCATAATTTTTTCACTTTGATTTTCAAGGTGTCTCTGAATTCAGGCTCCCACCAAAAAATTAAAGTCAGCGGCTACAAATACTGTAGCTGCTGACTTTTAATATAAGGACATTTACCTTACCAGGGATACAGCGATGTCTACACTCGAGCCAATTCTTAAATCAGCTTCAGATGCAGGAGCTGACACCTTGAGTAAGGGAAACCGGAAGTGAAGCCTTGCAGCTGCATGTCCAGGTTCCTAGTGCGCTGCACTTTGTGAATGGTCCTGCAGTCTTCTGGAACCTGTGAAGTGTCCCAGAGGCTGTGGGGGAAAGGGGAGGGACAAAATTCTGCCATAGATTGCTGAGGCGCATGTGACCGGAAGTGGGAGCGGTACCTGTCAAAACCAAATTCCTGCTCTCTTTCTCCCCCCTAAACATACCAAATATGGCGGGGGGGTGGGGGATGCAAACAAGCAGACCTTCCCCTTTTGGGTGAAGTTCTGCTTTAATGTGGCAGGTCACTTGCACCCGTTTCTTTTGTTGTTCTAATGGTGCAAAAAAATTTAATTAAAGCGGATCTTTACCCTCTTAAAGTTCCCTCCACTCCTCCTCTACATGAATAGCACTGTATTTGTTTTGTTTGTTTTTTTTAAAGAAAAGTGTCCAGCCCTGCCCCCCATGCATGTCACTCGCCTAGGCAAATTATGTGCACAGTGCTCATTGGTTCATGCACTTCATATATTCCAGGACGCATAGTGTTTAATTTACAAAGGAGGAGTGGCACATCATAGAGAGGCCCGCCCACTGAACCTGGAAGAGTCAGTGGGCCTCTCAATGATGTCACAAACAACATGGCGGCAAGGGACACAGCGGTGGCAGAAGATGAGGAGATCTCAGTGGGACAACGCAGGATTTGCTGGCTGGGTGAGTATTTCAAATGTGTAGAACCCACCCAGTAAGCAGGGGTAAAAAAAAATGTGGGGGTGAGGTGTTCAGGCAAAGATTCGCTCTTATTGCCCAGCTTGTATATAAGCTCCGAATCCTTCTAATCAGAGCTTACACAGGGCTGAGGACTCTTATCTAACCCCACGTGGCACTGCTGGATAATTAGTCCAGGGAACAGGAGTGAGTTACATGACCCCCATACCTGTGCCAACTATTGGGGGGGGGGGGGGCTCTGTTGCTGTGCTCTCCTCAGCCACATGCACGATCTGTAGCAATGTAGAGCATGGCTATGCACACGTGAGGTGTGGACTTCCACGGTAAACCCCCTACAAGCCAGCTATGACAAACATGGTGACTGCAATGTAGACTGAGGTAGGACAGTGTCACAGCACGCCTTATGTGTCATACTTGCCGTAAAGCCAACATACAAGTTTTTGCAGCCTCTGCCCGTCCAGGACTAAACCCCACAATAATGTTCTATATAACAGACCACACATGCCCGTGTCAGGTGTAGCTCGCCTCACCTTGTAGCTCGCCATCCTCTTCCTGACTTCCTCAGCGGCTTCTGGTTTGTTAGCCAACAATCTCCCCAGTAACGCGCACCCACAGCCTCGTACATGCGCAGTAACCAGCGGCCGAGCATGCGCAGCTCTCACGCCTGCACGAGTGATCATATTCTGCGCATGCGTAAAATTTCCACTGTCGCTCTACAGAGAGCTGAGTGCGGTGGAGGTGTGTTTGCGTTATTCGTAGTGATTACCTCTTACTGCTTGGGGGGCTTTAAAATCGCTAAGGACTGAGAGCGATAGTGTAAAGTGAGAGGCTGGTGACTGTTCAGAATCTACTTATTAACCACTTGATCTGGGAGGATTACCCAAGGAAACCATTCGTGGTCTCATTGGGAGCATGCCTGACGTTGTCATGCAAGCACGTGGGGGGCTATACACATGTACTTTTTAACCACTTGATCTGGGAGGAAACACCCCCAGGACACCATTCGTGGTGTCATTAGGAGCATGCCTCAACGTTGTCATGCAAGCACGTGGGGGCCATACACGTGTACTTTTTAACCACTTGATCTGGGAGGAAATACTCCAGGACACCATTTGTCGTCTCATTAGGAGCATGCCTCGACATTGTCATGCAAGCACGTGGGGGCCATACACGTGTACTTTTTCAGAAGTTTGGAGGTCTTTAGCTATTCACTCTGGACAGTTGGGGACTTCTGTGTGCTTCAGCATGCGCTGACCCCGCTGTCATTTTACGGGACCTACCACTTCATGGCCGTGTTGCTGCTGTCCTCAGTTGCTTCCACTGAGTTATAATACCACTAACCGTTGACTGGAATATTTAGTAGCAAGGAAATTGCACGGATGGGCTTATTGCACAGGTGGCAATCTATCGCAGTCAGGTGCATATTTACTGCGAGACAAAAAAGGCATTTGCCTAGGGTGGCATTTTTAATGGGGGTGGCGCCACCCCTACCCTGGAGGAAGGGACTAATGTAGCAAGTGGCCAGCGCCAGGGCTGATCTTCAGGGAGAGTCCACCTGGAGGGAGACAGGGCAGGCAGCCAGGCAAGGGGTGATCATCTGATAGCAGACAGCTGACCAGAGCAGGGAGCGGAGAGAGCTCATTTGCACACATTGGTGAAGTGCGGGATCTCCAGCACACAATATCTGCTGATCTCTCCCCAATCTTTTGCTTATACCTCCACTGACAACCGCCCAGCTGTCACTTGTCCTCCATTCCTTTCATTCCTTTCCCTGGGTGATCCGTGATTTTTTTTTTTTTCCCCCATGGCCGCCCCATGCTCCAGCCCCGCCCCACCTCCCTCCTGGGTCTTCTTGCAGCGAGATCACCAAGGAGCCGGAGAGCAGACATCCGGGCACAGCTCCTATGACAGGAGTTTAAGAGGCTGCAGCTGATGGCGTGGATCCTGGCAGCTCATCCTCTCTGACTGCCAGGTGAGGGTAATAATCATACAAGCTCTCTCTTCCCCCCCCCTTCTTTCCTTCTCCCTTTCTTTCCTTTCTTCTCTCTCATGTTTGATTTTATACACCTGTGGCCATGGAGGTAACTGGAACAGCTGAATCCAATGATTTGGAAGGGTGTCCCAATACTTTTGGCATTATAGTGTATATCTGAAAATCAATCAGTCCAGATGTACTGAGGGCCTATCTCATTTTTTTGAGGCCCAAAAATGTCAGGACAGTACAAATGACCCCTTTTTGGAAAGTAGATACACTGCGGTATTTAGTAAGAGGCATGACAAGTTTTTTGAAATTGTAAATTGTTTGTCATTTTTTGGAAAATAAAGAAATTTAAAAAAAATGTTCTCACCATTTTTTTATTTTAACATACTGTCATCAGTGCAGTACAGCATCATAACTGGTGTGGTGGTGATCATGGACAATATGAACATTTTTTTAAAATTATTTTTTATTCCATTTTTCTCTCTTTTTTTTTTTTTTTTTTTTTTTTTTTTTTAAAGATTTTTTTTAAATAAAACACGGTTGTCAGAGTAATCTAATGTTAGAATAGTAACATTGTACTACTCTGGGGAAGTAAACCATTTCAATTACTCCACGCTATATTTTATTTATTTCAGGTACTTATATAGCGCTGTCAATTTACGCAGCGCTTTACAGATATTGTACATTCACATTAGTCCCTAACCCTCAAGGGGCGTACAATCTAAGGTCCCTAACTTACATTCATACATACACATAGTAGGGCCAATTTAGACAGGAGCCAATTCACCTACCAGCATGTCTTTGGAGTGTGGGAGGAAACTGGAGTACACAGAGGAAACCCACGCAGGCACAGGGAGAACATGCAAACACCAGGCAGGTGGTGCTGTGGCTGGGATTTGAACCAATGACCTAGTACTGCCAGGCAGAAATGCTAACCATTTAGCCACTGTGCTGCCCAGCTATATGTGATAAAATACCACTCAATTTAAAATTAAAGCAGCCAGCACAGTAATGCAGGTTTCAATACATAAACTAAATAAACAAAAATGTGCAGCGCTATATAAAAATGCTAATATCCATAGAATTAATACATAAAAATTATAATGTCCAATAATGAGCAAAAAAACTATAATAATGAACAAAAAGTCTTTAGTGCAAATGAAAGTTCAAAAGAATATACTTAAAAAAGTTGATGTGATTCCAAAAAATTATAAAACAAAAGAAACCTTCTTGAGAATCCACCATCACCAGCACCTCAAAAAATACTGCCGCTTATCAGACATATATGACCCCACAATTAAGTGATGGTCAAAAAAGCATGTATGGATACCCAATTGGGATGACGAACTCCGTTAATGCTGACTTTGTAGCGATATGGTGCACTCCATACACTGGATGTAATTGGACGTCAATAGAATCACCCTCATTGAATTCCCAAATCAAGGCATAAGCTCCCAAAACGATACTCCATTTAATGGCCAAATATAAACCTAAAATAATGAATTATCCTCAAAGAGGACAAAGTCATCCAAAGAGCAAAATAATCCTCATGGTATAGTACAGGGGTGGCGAACAAGTTATTATTATTATACAGTATTTATAAAGCGCCAATAGTTCGCTCAGCGCTGTACATTACAAAGGGAGACAGAACATGTGACAGAACAATACCAATACAATGCAAAACATGAGGGGATCAAGGGCCCTGCTCTTTCGAGCTTACAATCTAGGAGGGAGGGGGTGGTGGCACAGGAGGAGATAGCTGTGGGGGATGGAGTGGTAGGAAGAGTGGAGGAGGGAGGCAAGTTAGCAGGGGGTGGGGTAGGCTTCCCTGAAGAGATGGGTTTTCAGGGTGCGCCTAAAGGAGAGGAGAGTAGGTGATAATCTGATGGGTTGGGGCAGGGAGTTCCAGAGGATAGGTGACACCCTGGAGAAGTCCTGGAGGCGGGCATGGGAGGAGGAGACCAGGGAACTAGAGAGAAGGAGGTCTTGTGAGGAGCGGAGTGTGCGTGCTGGGCGGTACTTGGATATTAGGTCAGTGATGTAGTTCGGGGCAGTATGGTGGACAGCTTTGTACGTCAGCGTTAGGATTTTGAATTTGATCCGTTGCGCAATCGGAAGCCAGTGGAGGGATTGGCAGAGGGGGGTGGCGGAGACAGAGCGGTTGGAAAGGTGAATGAGTCTGGCAGCCGTGTTCAGGATGGACTGAAGAGGGGATAGCCAGCGGCGAGGCAGGCCAGTGAGGAGGGAGTTGCAGTAGTCGAGTCGTGATATGATGAGGGAGTGGATGAGCTGTTTAGTGGTTTCTGGGGTTAGGAACGTGCGGATTTTGGCGATGTTGCGGAGGTGGAGTCTGCACGAGTTTGTTAAAGATTGGACTTGGGGCTGGAAGGATAGGTTGGAGTCCAGAATGACACCCAGTACTCTGGCCTGCAGGGCGGGTTTGATGGTAGCGTTGTTGGATGTGACGGAGAAATCAATGGGGGTTGGTGTCCGGGCTGGGGGGAAGACAAGAAACTCGGTTTTGGAGAGGTTCAATTTAAGGAAGTGGAGCAACATCCAGTCTGATATGTCGCTCAGTAGGTGTGTGATTCGGGCTGAGACCAAGGGGGTGAGGTGGGGGGTTGAGAGATAGATTTGTGTGTCGTCGGCATAGAGGTGGTAGTTGAAGCCGTGAGAGTGTATGAGTTGGCCAAGGGAGGAGGTATAGATGGAGAAGAGAAGGGGCCCGAGGACAGAGCCTTGAGGGACCCCAACAGAGAGGGGGAGTGAGGGGGAGGTGGTAGCATTATAGGTAACGCTGAAAGAGCGTTGTGACAGGTAGGATGAGATCCAGGAGAGAGCAGAATCTCTGAGGCCGAGGGAGTGTATTTTTTTGAGGAGGAGGGGGTGGTCGACTGTGTCGAAGGCCGCAGAGAGGTCAAGGAGTAGGAGCACTGAATAGTGTCCATTAGCTTTGGCGGTTAGCAGGTCGTTGGAGAGTTTGAGTAAGGCAGTTTCGGTGGAGTGTAGGGGACGGAAGCCGGACTGTAGGGGATCGAGGAGGTTGTTGTCGTTGAGGTGAGAGCATAGGCGGGTGTAGACTAGGCGCTCGAGGAGTTTAGATGTAAATGGGAGCAGGGAGATGGGTCTGAGGTTGTTCGGGTCATTGGGGTCCAGGGAGGGCTTTTTAAGTATGGGGGTGATGTGTGCATGTTTCAGAGGGGAGGGGAAAGTGCCTGAGGAGAGGGAGAGATTGAAGATGTGGGTGAGGGAGCGTAGGATGGAGGAGGAGGAAGGTCGTAGGAGTTGTGAGGGGATAGGGTCGAGGGGGCAGGTGGTGAGGCGGGCATCAGAGAGGGTCTTGGAGACTTCCTCGATGGTAGTAAGGTCAAAGGTGTGGAGTGTTGGGGGAGCTTCAGTATGAGGAATGTAGGGTGGGGTGGAAGAGGAGGTCAGAGCAGTGGTGGGGCCGTTAGAGAGAGGGGTGATGAGGGGGTAGCTGAGTGAGGGTGAAGGGGGTTGGAGAGAGTTTGAGCAGCGACGAAGTCCCTGCGGGTTATGTCGAGGGGGAGGGGGGATAAGGGGGTAGCTGTGTGAGAGGGGACAGGTTGAGAGGGCGTGTGAGTTGCGACAGGTTGAGAGGGCGTGTGAGTTGCGGCAATGTCCTTGCGAATTGTGTCAATTTTGTTTTTGAAGTGATTGGCAATCTCAAGGGCAGTGAGTGAGGTGCTGGGTGGAGGTGGGGGTGGAGAGAGTAGAGAGTTGAAGGCAGAGAAGAGTCGGCGAGGATTGGAGGAGAGGGCCTTGATGAGGGTCAAGAAGTAGGCCTGTTTGGCAGCATGGAGGGAGGAGGTGTAGGTGCGGAAGGCAGATTTGTAGCGGGTGAAGGCTTGTTTGGATTTGGTTTTGCGCCATAGTCGCTCTAGGGCACGACTTTGTCGTTTGAGGGTTTTGGTGTGATCAGTCTGCCAGGGCTGGAGCGGTCGGGGTCTGGTGTTGCGTGTGGTTAAAGGCGCTAGTGAGTCAAGGGCTGTTGAGAGCGCATTGTTGTAGGCGGTCAAAGCCAAGTCGGGGCAGGACAGGGGGAGGATGCGGTCGTGGAGTTGATCAGCTGCAGAGTGGAGGGAGGCAGGGTTAAGGTTGCGGAGGTTACGGCTGGTAGTAGTGTGACATTTGGAGGGGTAGGCGTTGGAGGACGAGGAGATAGAGAAGGTGATCAGGTTGTGGTCAGAGAGAGGGAAGGGGGTGTTAGTGAGGTTGTGGGGAGCGCATCGGTTGGAGAAGACAAGATCAAGGATATTTCCGTCGGAGTGGGTGGTTGATTGTATGCACTGTGCAAGTGCAAAGGAGGAGGTTAGGTGGAGGAGACGGGCTGTGTCCGGGTTGTCGAGGTTGACAGGGATGTTAAAATCCCCAAGAATTATGGTGGGTAGCTCAGAGGAGAGGAAGAAGGGTAGCCAGGAGGAGAAGTCATCCAGGAAGCGGGGTATGGATCCAGGAGGCCGGTATATCACAGCAATCTTCAGGGGGGTTGGGGAGAATAGTCGGACGCAGTGGGCCTCGAAAGAGGAGAAGGATAGGGAGGGGGGGTTTGGGAGGACTCGGAAGGTGCTCTGCGGTGACAGGAGCAGACCAACCCCACCACCTTTACGACCGTTAGGCCTGGGTGAGTGGGTCCAGGTGAGACCTCCATAGGAGAGTGCAGCAGGGGAGGTAGAGTCAGTGGGCTGGATCCAGGTTTCCGTGATCGCCAGGAGGTTGAGGGAGCGGGAAACAAAGAGGTCGTGGATGGCGGTAAGCTTGTTGCACACCGAACGGGCGTTCAGGAGTGCACATGAAAACGGGGGGGAGATTTTAGGGAGCAGGGAGACAGATACTAAGTTGCGGGGGTTGCAGTAGGACGTGGAAGTGGGAGGGTGTTGAGCGGGTGAGGGAGGTGGAGGGCCAGGATTCGGGGAGATGTCCCCCGCGGCTAGGAGGAGGAGAAGGGTGAGAAAGGTGGCATGGGATCGGGATGTGCAGGAGTGTGAGAAACTCCTAGTGGAGGTGTTGGGGTCAGTGGGAGAGCGGAGTAATAGGAGGAGGTGGTGGGTGCCATAGAGGGGTGAGGGAAGCAGTGAGGACACGATATACAAATGTTTGGGAGGGGCAGAGGGATATAGTGAATGGAATTTGGGAACAGAGGAGAGGAAAATGAGAAGGAGGAGTGGAAGAGACATTTTGGGGAGGTGAAGAGAGCAGTAGTAGGGAGATGATAGCAGGGAGGGGGAGATGTACAGGTTGTGGGGTGGAGCAGAGGGGTAGAGAAATGAGATTTGGGAACGGAGGGTAGTAATATGATGAGAAGAGGGGGCGTATTATATAAAGGTACACAGAGTGGGTCTCAGGCATGTAAGAGGTTTCCCAGGGTGTTTGCTTGCAGTCTTCCAGCATGCAGTAGAGCTTCTTACTGTTGTTGTGTCTTCCTGCTGCTTGAGTTCTCCTGCTTGAGTTCAACTGCTGCGTTTAACTGCTTCTTCTATGCACTCGTTCGAAGCCGCACTCAATCTGAAGCAGCACCCCATCAGAGACTGTGCCCCCCATCAGAGATCTCCCCCATGAGCTGATCTAAATTTATAGGGAGATGCTCAAATGAGCATTCAACTCCACCCCAATTAGAAGCTGATAAAGATCACATGAGGAGTGGGGGATGATTCTCTCAGGAAACAGACACCGATCGTAAAACGGGTGCAGCTAAAGGTGAGAACTGGTCAACATATACAAAAATATAAATACACCATTTGTTCTGAATATAGCAGGAGTCAATGCGTTTTGGAGTTAAGAGTGGAGGTAGGTGAAAGGAGCATTTACCTGTGAAAGTAGAGTTAGACACAAAGAGCCAAAATTTTAAACTGAAAGTCAGAGAGCCACACCACGCAGTGACCTGCTAAAACAGATAAACACTCACACAAAAACACATAATTAAAACCATATTATTCACCATAACACTTTCTTCCCCTTACAAAACAACAATGTGTTCATTTCAAGGTAAGTGTCCACCCTCAACACACACATCAAATGCAACTTAGCCAGAGTTAAAACATCAACTACCCTGGAGGTTGCTGTGGCACCTGTCTCTCTCTCTCTTTCTTCTCTCTCTCACTCTAACACACAAGTATACAAAAAATAATTCTGAACTAATGGACTGCAGACACAGTACAGGAGATGACCAGAGACTGCGGACAGCACAGGGATGACCAGAGACTGCGGACAGTACAGAAGACTGCTGACCTTTGGGGAGGTGGGGAGCGGGTACCTGAATTTGACAGGTACCCGCTCTTACTTCCGCAGAGTTTTTGTTTGATCTTACCTATTCCTCGATCCAGCCGCGCGCTGTCTTCCCGGCTTCTGTAATGGCGCTCGGCATGACAGCCGGGTGCCCAGTGCACATGAGCGAGAAGCACTTGCACTTTGTGATTGGTCCGGCGGCTTCTGGGATCTGTCATGTGTCCCAGGTACCGCCTTACCATTCACAAAAAGCACCGCTTCTTGCGCATGCGCACTTGGCACCCGGCTGTCATGCCCAGTGCCCACACTACAGAAGCCCTAAGACAGCGCGCCGCTGGATAGAGGAACAGGTAAAAATAAGAGAAACCTGAAACTTGGCAAAGAGCCACAGTATACAAAATATGATAAGAGGCAAAGAGCCGCATTCATTTTGGCCGGGAGCCGCGTGTTCGCCACCCCTGGTATAGTATAATAAGCAGGATTTATTGCCTTACAACGTAGTATTATACGTACATCAAGATAAATTTAGAACAGCATGTTACCATATAACCTCCTCCTTTGCATTTGCACAGTGCATACAATCCACCACCCACTCCGACGGTAATATCCTTGATCTTCTCTTCTACAACCGCTGCACTCCCCACAACCTCACTAACACCCCCTGCCCTCTCTCTGACCACAACCTGATTACCTTCTCTATCTCCTCGTCCTCCAACGTCTACCCCTCCAAATGTCACACTACTACCAGCCGTAACCTCGGCAACCTTAACCCTGCCCCCTCCACTCTGCAGCTGATCAACTCCATGACCGCATCCTCCCCCTGTCCTGCCCCGACTTGGCTATGACTGCCTACAACAACGCGCTGTCAGCAGCCCTTGACTCACTTGTGCCTTTAACCACACGCAACATCAGACCCTGGCCGCTCCACCCCTGGCAGACTGATCACACCAAAACCCTCAAACGACGCAGTCGTGCCCTGGAGCGACTATGGTGCAAAACCAAATCCCAACAAGCCTTCACCCACTACAAATCTGCCTCCCACACCTATACATCCTCCCTCCACACAGCCAAACAAGCCTACTTCCTGACCCTCATCAAGGCCCTCTCCTCCAATCCTCGCCGAATCTTCTCCACCTTCAACTCTCTACTCTCGCCACCCCCACCTCCACCCAGCACCTCACTCACTGCCCTTGAGATTGCCAATCACTTCAAAAACAAGATTGACACAATTCGAAAGGACATCGCCACAACTCACACGCCCTCTCAACCCGTCCCCTCTCACACAGCTACCCCCTCATTCCCCCTCTCCCTCAACATAACCCGCAGGGACTTCGTCGCTGCTCAAACTCCCTCCAACCCCGATCCCCCTCACTCAGCTACCCCCTCATCATCCCTCTCCCATGGCCCCACCACTGCTTTGACACCCACTTCCACCCCACTCTACATTCCTCATACTGAAGCCCCCCCAACACTCCGCACCTTTGACCTTACTACCATCGAGGAAGTCTCCAAGATCCTCTCTGATGCCCGCCTCACCACCTGCCCCCTCGACCCTATCCCCTCACAACTCCTACGACCTCCCTCCCCCTCCATCCTACGCTCCCTTACCCACATCTTTAATCTCTCCCTCTCCTCCAGCACTTTCCCCTCCCCTCTGAAACATGCACACATCACCCCCATACTTAAAAAGCCCTCCCTGGACCCCAATGACCCGAACAACCTCAGACCCATCTCCCTGCTCCCATTTACATCTAAACTCCTCGAGTGCCTAGTCTACACCCGCCTAAGCTCTCACCTCAACGACAAAAACCTCCTCGATCCCCTACAGTCCGGCTTCCGTCCCCTACACTCCACCGAAACTGCCTTACTCAAACTCTCCAACGACCTGCTAACCACCAAAGCTAATGGCCACTATTCAGTGCTCCTACTCCTTGACCTCTCTGCAGCCTTCGACACAGTCGACCACCCCCTCCTCCTCAAAAAACGACACTCCCTCGGCCTCAGAGATTCTGCTCTCTCCTGGCTCTCATCCTACCTGTCACAACGCTCTTTCAGCGTTACCTATAATGCTACCACCTCACTCCCCCTCTCTGTTGGGGTCCCTCAAGGCTCTGTCCTCAGGCCCCTTCTCTTCTCCATCTACACCTCCTCCCTTGGCCAACTCATACACTATCACGGCTTCAACTACCACCTCTATGCCGACGACACACAAATCTATCTCTCAACCCCCCACCTCACCCCCTCGGTCTCCGCCCGAATCACGCACCTACTGAGCGACATATCAGACTGGATGTCGCTCCACTTCCTTAAACTGAACCTCTCCAAAACCGAGTTTCTTGTCTTCCCCCCAGCCCGGACACCACCCCCCATTGACTTCTCCATCACATCCAACAACGCCACCATCAAACCCGCCCCGCAGGCCAGAGTACTTGGTGTCATCCACTCCCTCATCATATCACGACTCGACTACTGCAACTCCCTCCTCACTGGCCTGCCTCGCCGCTGGCTATCCCCGCTTCAGTCGATCCTGAATACGGCTGCCAGACTCATTCACCTTTCCAACCGCTCCATTTCCGCCACCCCACTCTGCCAATCCCCCTTTGTAATGTACAGCACTAAGCGAACCATTGGCGCTTTATAAATACTGTATAATAATAATAATAACCAAATGGTAAGTTTCTAACCAATAAGATGGCTGCCGCTATCCGGCGCATGCTGACATCACACGTTCTGACTCCTCCCAACACGTTTCGTCATCTATGACGTCTTCAGGGACGTGGCCAGCGTACAAGCATGACGCCTTTATATAGGGAGGAGGGAGCCCAACTTCTCCCCTATACAATCAAAGCAAATACCGGAACGGGAAATGGGACAGATCCAGCTTAAAGACAGACTTGCTCTTTTACTCTGCCAGGGAAGTGATCAGTATTTTTTTTTACACATTATGATTGCCTATAGCAGTGAATTTCACTGGTATAGGCAAGCATTTAACTTAATTAAATCAATTCATTCAGTGTTCTTTGTTGTAATTAGATGTGATTGGCCACAACTAATCATATGACACAGATGGGCTGTGATTGGCCCAGTCTGTACCATGTGATTACTGTAAACAATCACCACTAGCAGCACATTTGTACACAATGGATGGCATGAAAAGAAGCCATCCATTGTGTCACAGCAACAGCCAGGACTGGCTGGGGAGACTGGAGTGCCATCCATCAGCTCTGGGAACCTTGGGTCGGTGTACTGCTGTTTTTGGATTCCACTGTGACATGTGACTTCCATCAAACCATCTACTGTACACAGAGTTGAGCAAATGGAAAGCATTACAGGAGTCTTTTCTATTCCCTATGATAACCATGAATGATCATTACTGGGGGATCATGTCCGCAGGTTCTGACTATCTCCTGAATTCCGTCTGCAGTCTCTGACCATCTCCTGTATCCTGTCCACAGTCTCTGATCATCTCCTTCATCTTGTCTGCAGTCTCTGACCATCTCCTGTATCCTGTCTGCAGTCTCTGACCAACTCCTGTATCATGTCCACAGTCTCTGGCCAACTCTTGTACCATGTCCACAGTCTCTGACCAATGCCTGTACCATGTCCGCAGTCTCTGACCAACACCTGTATTATGTCCATAATGTTTCCTACACCTTGTTGAATCTTTTTTTATAAGTATTCACATACAGATGAAATCCGAAAAATTAGAATATCGTGCAAAAGTTCATTTATTTCAGTAATGCAACTTAAAAGGTGAAACTAATATATGAGATACTCATTACATCCAAAGCAAGGTAGTTCAAACCATGATTTGTCATAATTGTGATGATTATGGCTTACAGCTCATGAAAACCCCAAATCCACAATCTCAGAAAATTAGAATATTACATGCAATCAATAAAACAAGGACTGTACATAGAACAATATCGGACCTCTGAAAAGTATAAGCATGCATATGTACTCAGTACTTGGTTTGGGCCCCTTTTGCAGCAATTACTGCCTCAATGCAGCGTGGCATGGAAGCTCTCAGCCTGTGGCACTGCTGAGGTGTTATGAAAGACCAGGATGCTTCAAAAGCGGCCTTCAGCTCTTCTGCATTGTTCGATCTCATGTCTCTCATCTTTCTCTTGGCAATGCCCCATAGATTCTCTATGGGGTTCAGGTCAGGCGAGTTTGCTGGCCAATTAAGCACAGTAATCCCACGGTCATTGAACCAGGTTTTGGTGCTTTTGGAAGTGTGGGCAGGTGCCAAGTCCTGCTGGAAAATGAAGTCAGCATCCCCATAAAGCTCGCCTGCGGAAGGAAGCATGAAGTGCTCCAAAATCTCCTGGTAGACGGCTGCATTGACCCTGGACTTAATGAAGCACAATGGGCCAACACCAGCAGATGACATGGCTCCCCAAATCAACACAGACTGTGGAAATTTCACACTGGACTTCAAGCATCTTGCAGTGTGTGCCTCTCCATTCTTCTTCCATACTCTGGGTCCTTGGTTTCCAAATGAGATGCAAAAGTTGCTCTCATCAGAAAAGAGGACTTTGGACCACTGAGCAACACATCAGGTCTGTTTTTCTTTAGCCCAGGTAAGACGCTTCTGACATTGTTGTTCAGGAGCAGCTTGACAAGAGGAATACGACATTTGAAGCCCATGTCCAGGATCCGTCTGTGTGTATTGGCTCTTGATGCACTGACTCCAGCCTCAGTCCACTCCTTGTGAAAGTCCCCAACACTTTTGAATGGCCTTTTCCTGACAATCCTCTGCGGTCATCCCTGCTGCTTGGGCACCTTTTTCTTCCACACTTTTCCCCTCCACATAACTTTCTTTTAATGTGCTTTGATACAACATCCAACTTCTTTTGCAATTCCCTTTTGAGGCTTTCCTTCCTTATGGAGGGTGTCAATGATGGTTTTCTGCACAACTGTCAGGTCAACAGTCTTTCCCATGATTGTGATTCCTACTGAACCAGACTGAGAGACCATTTAAAGGCTCAGGAACCCTTTGCAGGTGTTATGGCTTAATTAGCTGATTAGAGTGGGACACTTTGAGCCTAGAATATGGCACCTTTTCACAATATTCTCATTTTATGAGATTGTGGATTTGGGGTTTTCATGAGCTGTAAGCCATAATCATTACAATTATGACAAATCAGGGCTTGAACTATCTTGCTTTGCATGTAATGAGTCTATCTCATATATTAGTTTCACCTTTTAAGTTGCATTACTGAAATAAATGAACTTTTGCACAATATTCTAATTTTTCGAGTTTCACCTGTAATAAGAGGCTTAGAGAGGTGTGGGTGGAGGCCACAAAGGGATGTGTCAGCAGGAAGCAGAGAAACCGCAGTATACTGAGCTTCCCAAAAAAGCTGTAGAGGGGGGGGCATGCCAGCACAAGTCTGACCCCTGGAGTACAGGCAGGCAGTGCTCCCAGTAGGGGTGTCACCTCATTCCTTTATAACCGAACACATATTAATTACACAGGTTCTCTGGTTGATAAAGGTGTTAATTAAACTCACCTAGTGCCTTATCTGCTTTAAATTTGCCTCAGAACCTGTGTAATTAATATGTGTTCAGTTTTAAAGGGATGAGGTGGCAACCCTAACTCCCATGTAGGATGCACATAAGCTGACCACGCTGTGATGAATCTGCTTCCATGCCCTGGCATGGTCAGTGAGAAAAGGAAAGCAGGGGGACTGGCAGGATCACCAGGTATTTCACATAGGTTTTTCCAACCCCATGCCCAATCGCTGACTACCGCACACAGGTTCCACCTCCGCAACATCTCCAAAATACGCTCGTTCCTAACCCCAGACACTACTAAACAACTTGTTCACTCCTATATTATCTCACGCCTGAACTACTGCAACTCCCTTCTCACTGGCCTACCCCAAAACAAGCTATCCCCGCTCCAGTCTATCCTGAACTCAGCGGCCAGACTCATCCACCTTACCAACCGATCCACTTCATACCACCCCCCTCTGTCATTCCCTCCACTGGCTCCCGATTGCCCAACTCATTAAATTCAAACTACTAACACTGACATACAAAGCCATTCATAACGCTGCCCCAAACTACCTCACCGACCTGATACCTAAATACCACCCTACCCATAATCTTCGCTCCTTGCAAGACCTCCTACTCTCTAGCTCCCTGGTCTCCACCTCCCACGCCTGACTGCAGGACTTCTCCAGAGCTTCCCCCATCCTCTGGAACTCACTTCCCCAATCCATCAGATTGTCCCCTACCCTCCTCACCTTTAGGCCACCCTGAAAACCCATCTCTTCAGGGAAGCCTACCCCACCCTCACCTAACAGCCGATCCCCTCCACTCCCCACAGCTATCTCCTCCTGTATCACCATCCCCTCCCTCCTAGACTGTAAGCTCGAAAGGGCAGGGCCCTCTAACCCTCATGTACTGTATTGTCTCATGTGTTGTCCCCCATTCTAATGTACAGCGCTGAGCAAACCCTTTGGCGCTATATAAATACTCTATAATAATAATAATAATAATGCCCTGGCATGGTCAGTGAGAAAAAGGAAAGCAGGGGGACTGGCAGGATCACCAGGTATTTCACATAGGTTTCACACAACATTCACTCAAGAGTCACACATTTGTCCTTCATTGTAGCTGTGACAGAAAGTATCAGAATATATACCCTACTCCACCCGTCTAGAAGTTATGAAAATGCCTTAGCTGAATAATTAATTCATATCTGGCGTGGTATGTTTTTATATAGCAAAATATCCAGAAAATATAAATATGTATTTTAACTTTTAGGGCTCCATGTACACTGCAGCTGATAAACTCACGTTTAGGAGCTGTTCAGCGGGGTTTTTTTTAGCAGCCCCTGAACTCTCCCTAATGTTTTCCTGTGTCCATGTACACTATGTCGTTTACAGGCAGTTGAGTTTACAGTCGTTTTTTTGAACGCGGAAAACTTGGAGTAGATTTTATCAGCGTTTCAAGCGCGTGTAAATGCGGCTAACCGCGTTTATAAGCGTTTGCGTTTGAAATTTTTTTTAACTCTTTCATTTCCAGATGCTGTCCAGAGTCTTTTTTCATCATGAAAAATGCATGCAAAGCGTTTTCCCAGTACTCAAATGGATCTGGCACATCATACAGGTTTTATGAAAGAAAATATGTTAGACACTGCTGCAATAATTTCTGCACAGAAATGAGCTGGAACACATCCAAACACCACAAAAAAAAAAAAAATAGACAGCTAATCTCAACAAATACTGCTCTCTCTGCTTCTGCTCTCTCTATTTCTCTCAAAATGCTCTAAAATAGTTAATTTTTTACTGTTTTTCAGTGCATTCTGGGCATTTTGAAAAGTTTCCTGAGGTTATCTTTAAACGATTCTAAAAGCAAATGCTCATAAACGTGGTATGCAAACGCGGCTAAACAGACATTTTTTAACCTACGTTTTCCAGCAGTCAGTTTCCATCGTTCAGAATTGTCCCATGTACATGGGGCCTTAATAACTTGCCTTTTTTTATTGTATATTACAAAGAAACACTAGGTGGCAGCCAACTGCAAAAAAAAGTGTATCTAGTTTGAACCTGTAGGACGTGATGATAGTATCCCAAAACATGCAATTCACACAACAGATAAAAAGAAAAAGTCGTGAAAATTGATGACTTTTCCAGGATATTAAACAAGCAAGCATTAGAACGTCACACAGGGCCAATGGATAAAGGTGATATACTTGAACAGATTACTTTCATTCATGATCGAAATTGGCAAAGTACAGATTTGTCACATGAGAAAAGTAAAGCTGGCCATACATTATACAATTTACTTGTACAATTTTCCTTTAGATTTACCAAAACCATATAATGTGAGGTCAAGCCTAAACACTTTCAATTTGTATGCAATTAGGCAGGCCCTTGCACTACATAGTTGAAGGTAAATCTAAAGGATATTGAATAGGCAGCACAGTGGCTAAATGGTTAGCACTTTCACCTGGCAGTAGCAGGGTCGTTGGTTCGAATCCCAGCCACGGAACCACCTGCCTGGAGTTTGCATGTTCCCCCTGTGCCTGCATGGGTTTCCTCCGGGTACTCCGGTTTCCTCTCACACTCCAAAGACATGCTGGTAGGTTAATTGGCTCCTGTCTAAATTGGCCCTAATATGTATGAATGTGAGTTAGGGACTTTAGATTGTACGCCCCTTGAGGGTTAGTGACTGATGTGAATGTGCAATATATGTATGTAAAGTGCTGCGTAAATGGATGGCGCTATATAAGTACCTGAAATAATAATAATACAAAAATTGTATAATGTATGTAAAGTACATCCCTACGTTCACCACCACTTCATATCAATGAAACTAGAAACAGGTGTTCCAGGTTAGGTTTCCTCCTTTGGGGTATGCTGATGAAACCTGTCTGATTTAAACCTTCGATGTCTGGTGTTCGCTTTGCTGTTGATGTGTGTGGCGTTACCATGCCAAGATCAAAATAGCTCTCCAAGATCAAAGAGATTCAAAAAGATCTCCAAAAATAATTTGTTAAAAAAATAATTCTACAAATGTCCCAGAAGACTGTAGGAAGAGGGGGGAGGGAGGAGAACATGGGCTTCCAATTTCCTAGGCGGTAGTAGCAGAAGTGGGAGCGAGTACCTGTCAAAATCAGGTACCTCCTCCTCCCAAGTGCAATTTCTTTACCAGGAAAGGTGGAGGAGGCCTTCCTGTTTTGGATGGGGAACTTCACCTTTTGGATGGAGCTCCACTTTAAGCAGTTACAGCAACTATTTTTATTTTTCCCGTTTAGGATAAAGATTTTAAATAGAGTAAATTAATAAAATCTGACCATTGTAGGCCTCACTGAGAGAGTTAAATGATTTGGCTCAACCCTCTAACTGCCACTTTTGCTCTAAAGCTTGGCAATTGAAAAAAAAACAGACTTACCAGCCAGATAAATATATAAAGTAAAAAGACTAAGTCTAGGTTCACACCTATGCATTTTCTGTTGCGTTTTGTAGAAACGCACAGAAGTCCATTTAACATGATTTCCTATGGGACGGGTTCACATCTCTGCGTTTTCACCCAGTGTGTCTTTTGCAAAGGGTCAGGGACTTTTCTAAATGCAAAATGTTGCATTTTTGGTTCTATAGACTTCAATGGAGACGCTGCAGAAAAGCATGTAGTATGTTTTTGCCTCGTTTTGCGTTTTAATCTGCCCAGCAACAAGTTGGGAAAAAAGCAATAAAAACATGGCAAAAATGCACCACAAAAAGCACTGCAGAAACGGATCAAATGCAAAATGCCATAGGCGTGCACCTAGCCTAAAACAGAAAACGAATGCAGCCACCACATCTACAGAGTTGGTAAGCTGCAATGCATTACATTTTTGTTTTTGGGTTTAATACCCAAAACAGAAATGCTAATATAGTGTAGTATGTATTCTTATGTAAATGTATCACAAACAGTATTAAAATTCCACGTGGAGTATGATATAAAACAAGTACCAAGATGGCCACCGCTCCATTCCTCGGCAGTTGCGGCGTGACCTCAGCAATGTAGGCTCCAGCTGACGCGTTCCGTGCGACAGCACGTCTTCAGGGGTACGCCATTCCAGCTCCTGTGGTTTAGCTATCTTTCCCAGGACAAGGGACACTCTCCCCACTTTCATACGGATGAAGCAGTAGAATTAACCCTTCAGCTGCCTCTTTACCTCTGCACCTCCAGATGTGACAGGTTTAAACAGATGCCTATTAATGTTTACTCTCTGGTGAGTGTACATCTGTCCAAGGTGGTGGATCCTCTTCGTGGATTTTTGCACGTTTGCACTTTTGTACTTGGACACATTGCAATTGATTTGAGGACTATTACCGATTGATATTTGCTGATTGATAGCTAGTAATATTGCAGACATTGATTAATTCACTTATTTGCACTGTTGCACTCTTTAGCACTTTATTCTTTTTTATATACCTTTTGATTACACAAAAAGACCTACTAAGAGCATAATTTATATTTATTACCTTATCAATATTTATATACAGATTGTGCGTTTATAGCGCTGCACTTTATTTATGCATTTTATATGTTACTTGTCCTCAATTGTACAGCATCCTTCCATCTTCTAGAATCAGATTATTCTATACCCTCAATTGGTCCTTTTTGGTCTAATTTACATACCTCTATATATCAGGAATGGACTTGCCAGTGGTGGTGGGACTCACCTGCCTTGTGGGCTGCAGTACCAGGGCTGGCCAGCGGGTGCTCTCAGCAACCAGAGGATCACTCCTGCAATGAGCCATCACCTGAGGCTGATTACAGCAGGTGTATTTAAGGAATGGCCAGGCCTGTGATCAGGGCCTTGGTGTATGTTTCCCATGAGCCCCATGTACCTGCATCCTGTCTGTCTGCTTCCTGCCTGATTCTGATTCTGCTTTAATCCTGACTCTGCATGAACTCTGCCTGTCCTGACCTCGGCTATTCCTGACTACGCTTCTGCCTGCTCCTTGTACCTTGCCTGCCCGTTTGCTACCGACCCGGCCTGCCCGACTACGTTTAGTATTGTTCTTATTGTTATCTGTTGGAGGTTTGGTTGCACTGCGTTTTATGTATTGTTTAGTCTTTAATAAATTGTATTGTTTATACTATACCTGGAGCCTGTGTTTCCCTGTGTCAGTCCACACATTTCTGGTCATACCCGGATCCCTAACAATATTAATAACCAAACAGTGGTTCATCTCTAACCATTTATCCCACCTCTATGTTACTGCATTTGTTATTTCAAAGAGCCAGAATAACAGTGGTGGTGAAAAAAGCTCTTTTGGGTTTAAATGATCACTTTTTGTATATTTATTCTTCATGGTCCTTGTACATTGAGGTGTGGTAGTGATGTGTCCTTTTGTCTACATACTGTTGTGCTAAAAGGTGCCTCATAAAGTTGGGGGTATGCAGTAGACACCCTTTCACCAGTAACAAGGCTGGGAGATTTTGCATTGTTTCAGCTAGAGAGTGATTGACACCTTGCTGTTCTGGCTGGTGAAGGGGCAACACCATAGAAATACTGTATGAAAAGATAAAGGAATAGCAGCGCAGGATCCTCATCAGCGAGATAGTACATTTATTACAGGAAATTCAAAAAGTGCACTCACGTTGCAAAGTTCTTGACAAACCTCAGGTGATGGAATCAGCAAATAGAAGTATTAGGTGAACGGCTACTCCAATTCTCCAGCCAGCATATTGGGGAACTGGAATCTGACAGCTGTCACAGACCACCAATGGCCACTATCACTGCCTCGTGGAACCTCCAAACACTGATAGAAAGGAGGAGGGAGAGGACAGTACAGGGGAGGGGGCAGTAACGTGTTTCAAAGGACACTTCTTCTTTGTCATAACCTGCCCCTTATAGCTAGTTTTTTAATTTAAATACGATCTGATCAGCCAGTAATTGGTACTGTGTATGGACAACCCAGAATGTGAGATTTTCTTTACTTTCACATTCGATGATAATAGTAAAGAGGACCAATAGAGGGTGAATCTCCCTAACGGGCACAGACGGCAATAAAAACTGACAGGTGTTCTAATCCCTATCCACTCCATACAAAATGTAAAAAAAAGTCCTAGTTTTACAAATGTTCACAATGTATCCATGTTATTTTTCAGGTAGTAACTCAGGTTAATAAATTAGGATTTGTGAAAGAAACAATTTAGGCTTCTTGCACACTGCTGCCAAAAAACATAGCATTTTATGTATACAGACCTTTTTGGCTTTTTTTATTTTTTGACTGATCCAAATACAGCCTATAGTGTTCAATGTGCCTGTACACACAGACACATAATAATGTCCTGCGCATAGATATGTAGAACAAAAAATACTGAAATCTGAGTTGTTGGTCAGTATTCTACGCGTGTACATGCATAAACGTGCAAATTCACACAAATACGCATGAATGCATGTAAAGAAGTTAAAATTCCATTCTGAGAGCTAGAATTTGCTTCACTCATGTGCACACAGATACACGTGCAAATATGCACAAAAAATACAAGACATTTTGGTCAGGAATACTGATGTTCAAACATCAGTATCATGTGCAAGCACCCCTATTATCTCACCTATTATTCTGATCAGGGCTTTTTTTCAGCGGGAGTGAGGGGGTAACGCAGTTCCGGGACCTCCAGCACTGAATGTATGTAATGGCAAGGGGTGTGGGGTGTGCCGGAGAGTCTATTGATGCTGGCTGCTGAGGGATCTATTGTCACTGGTGGGGATCTGTTTTTGTGTGCTAGGGGGTCTTATGTTGCTGGTAGGGATTTACTGTTGACGGAGAGGTTGCTGGCTGCTGGGAGATCTGTTGTTGCTACTGGGGGGTCTATTTTTGTTGGTTGCAGGGGATCTGTTTCACTGCTTTGTTGCTGGAATGGGGTCTATTGTTGGGGGGGACCTATTGTTGGTGGGGTCTATTGTTGCTGGCGGGATCTATTGTTGCTGGTTGCAGGGAATCTATTTCACTGCTTTTCTTGCTCTCATTAACAAATTCCATACAAATTATTTAGCACCACAAAATTATACTTGGTTCTGTATTCTCTAAAAGGGGCGGTGCCGGGAGGTAGGTAGGGGGTGGAACCAAGGGACAGTGCTCAGAGGAGGGTAGGGGGCGGAGCCAAGGGGGGACTCAGAAAGTGGGAGTTCCTTCCCCTATTCTCTGACAGAAAAAGCCCTGATTCTGAAAATATGCACTGTAATAAGCACCTTTGTGGAAAAGACTGAACTAATGAACAGTGAATCCTTCTTAAACTAGAAGGTAGCTGAATGCCTTTCTTCAATCATAAATCCAAAAAAATTAGGTTTATTCCTTTTTTTAGGACAGTAGGTGGAGACATGCAAGTTGCTTCTTTGCACCCCTGTGTTTATAGCACTGATACATCCTAACATTTAATCCAAGTTGCATGCAGATGTTTTGGGGTACTTCATACCAGCTGCAGCCAGTGTCTGCTGTGCAGCATTTCACAATGCAAGGCATTGCGTATGTTTTTTTTTTTTTTAACTTTATTGGAAGTGTATAATGTGCATACTCCATTTATGTCTCTACACAGCTGTGCAGTACCCTGTACTACGATGCAGTCACCTACAGTGAGGAACAGAAGTATTTGAACACCCTGCGATTTTGCACGTTCTCCCACTTAGAAATCATGGAGGCAATGTAGGTGCATTTGCACTCTGAGAGACAGAATTTTAAAAAAAATTCAGGAAATCACATTGTATGAGTTTGAAAGAATGTATTGGTCTTGCACTGCTGAACATAAGTATTTGAACACCTAAGAAACAGCAAGAATTCTGGCTCTCAAAGACCTGTTACTGTGCCCTACTCCACTCGTTATTCTAACTTAGTAGCACCTGTCTGAGCTCTTTAAAGACACCTGTCAACCCCATAGTCAGTCAGACGCCAACTACTACCATGGGCAAGACCAAAGAGCTGTCAAAAGATACCAGAGACAAAATTGTGGGCCTCCACAAGGCTGGAAAGGGCTACGGGGCAATTGCCAAGCAGCTTGGTGAAAATAGATCAACTGTTGGAGCAATTGTTAGAAAATGGAAGAGGCTAAAGACGACTGTCAGTCTCCCTGGGACTGGGGCTCCATGCAAGATCTCACCTCGTGGGGTATTACTGATCACAAGAAAGGTGAGGCATCAGCCAAGAACTACAAGGGAGGAGCTGGTCAATGACATGAAGAGAGCTGGGACTACAGTTTCAAAGGTCACTGTCGGTAGAACACTGCGCCGTCATGGTTTCAAATCATGCATTGCACAGAAGGTTCCCCTGCTTAAGTCATCACATGTCCAGGCCCATCTGAAGTTTGCCAATGACCATCTGGATGATCCAGAGGAGGCATGGGAGAAAGTCATGTGGTCAGATGAGACCAAAGTAGAACTTTTTGGTCTAAATGTCACTCCTCGTGTTTGGAGGAAAAAGAAGGATGAGTTGCATCCCAAGAACACCATCCCTACTGTGAAGCATGGGGGTGGTAACATCATGCTTTGGGGGTGCTTTTCTGTGAAGGGGACAGATTGACTGCACTGTATTAAGGAGAGGATGAATGGGGCCATTTATTGTGAGATTTTGAGCAACAACCTTCTTTCCTCAGTCAGAGCATTGAAGATGGGTCGTAGCTGGGTCTTCTAACATGACAACGACCCGAAGCACACAGCCAGGATAACTAAGGAGTGGCTCCATAAGAAGCATATCAAGGTTCTGGAGTGGCCTAGCCAGTCTCCAGACCTTAAATCCAATAGAACATCTTTGGAGGGAGCTGAAACTCCATGTTGCTCAGCGACAGCCCCGAAACCTGACAGATCTAGAGATCAGTGTGGAGGAGTGGGCCAAAATCCCTGTTACAGTGTGTGCAAACCTGGTCAAGAGCTACAGGAAACATTTGACCTCTGTAATTGCAAACAAAGGCTTCTGTACCAAATATTAACACTGATTTTCTCAGGTGTTCAAATACTTATGTTCAGCAGTGCAAGACAAATAAATTCTTTAAAAATCATACAATGTGATTTCCTGGGTTTTTTTTTTAAATTCTGTCTCTTAGAGTGGGACTGCACCTACAATGTGAATTTCTGACCCCTCCATGATTTCTAAGTGGGAGAACTTGCAAAATCGCAGGGTGTTCAAATACTTCTGTTCCACACTGTACATTGCTGAGAAAAGAAAACATACACTATATTGCCAAAAGTTTTGGGAAGCCTGCCTTTACACGCACATGAATTTTAATGGCATCCCAGTCTTAGTCCGTAGGGTTCAATATTGAGTTGGCCCACCCTTTTCAGCTATAACAGCTTCAACTCTTCTGGGAAGGCTGTCCACAAGGTTTAGGAGTGTGTCTGTGGGAATGTTTGATCATTCTTCCAGAAGCGCTTTTGTGAGGTCAGGCACTGATGTCAGACAACAAGGCCAGGCTCGCAGTCTCCGCTCTAATTCATCCCAAAGGTGTTCTATCTGGTTGAGGTCAGGACTCTCTGCAGGCCAGTCAAGTTCCTCCACCCCAAACTCGCTCATCCATGCCTTTATGGACCTTGCTTTGTGCTGTTGGAAAAGGAAGGGGCCATCCCCAAACTCTTCCCACAAAGTTGAGAGCATGAAATTGTCCAAAATGTCTTGGTATGCTGATGCCCTAAGAGTTACCTTCACTGGAACTAAGGGGCCAAGCCCAACCCCTGAAAAACAACCTCACAGCATAATCCCCCCTCCACCAAACTTTACAGTTGGCACAATGCAGTCAGGCAAGTACCATTCTCCTAGTGATTACCAAACCTACACACGGCCATTGGATTTCCAGACAGAGAAGCATGATTGGTCACTCCAGAGAACACGTCTCCACTGCTCTAGAGTCCAGTAGCAGCGTGCATTACACCACTGAATCCAATGCTTTGCATTTCACTTGGTGATGTAAGGCTTGGATGCAGCTACTCAGTCATGGAAACCCATTCCATGAAGCTCTCTACACACTGTTGTTGTGCTAATCTGAAGGCCACATGAAGTTTGGAGGTCTTTTAGCTATTGACTCTGCAGACAGTTGGCGATTTCTGTGCACTGTGCGCTTCAGCATGCGCTGACTCCACTCTGTCATTTTACATACCTACCACTTCATGGCTGAGTTGTTGTTGTTCCCAGTTGCTTCTACTTTGTTATAGTACCACTAACAGTTGACTGTGGAATGTTTAGTAGCAAGGAAATTTCATGGATGGACTTATTGCACAGGTGGCATCCTATCACGGTACCACACTTGAATTCCTCCCTCTCTCCTTCCATCTCTTTCTGTCTCTTTTTCTTTCGTTCTCCCTTTCTTTCTCTCTGTTCCCTCTCTTTCTTTCTCCTATTCTCTCTTTTTCTCTCTCTCTCTCTCCCTTTCTCTCTTTTTCTCTCTCTCTCTCTCCCTTTCTCTCTCTCTCTCTCTCTCTCTCTCTCTCTCTTTTTTTTCTCTATCTCTCGTTTGGAGGGGGTGCCCAATTTTTGTGTTGCATAGGGCAGAACAAAAACAAGATACACCGCTAATCACCGTACCACCCTTGAACTCACTGAGCTCCAAAGAGTGACCCTTTCACAAAGGTTTGTAGAAGCAGTCTGCCTGCCTAGGTGCTTGATTTTATACACCTGTGGCCATGGAGGCGATTGGAACACCTGAATCCAATGATTTAGAGGGGTGTCCCAATACTTTTGCAATATAGTGTATGTTTTCTATGTGTCCTAGCAGTGACCTGCAGGTCACTACAGTATGTGTGAACAAGCCCGTAAGCTTTTTTTTGCCATTATCAGGGCAGTGAATAATGAACCTGGCTTTTGCAGAGCAGGGCAGTATCTGGCTCTATTATATTAAGCCACTTTTTTTTTTCTTCCTCTTTTTTTTTTTTGTTACATGCATCTATTATGTTTTTCTTATTTGCTCTTTATAGTCAAATGGGATGATGTGAAATAATATTGTAGCTAAAATTGGTTTGCTTTAACATGACTTTGGTAGTTGCATGTTAATAGAAGTCAGTATAATGCTGGCACTCGGCACAATATAGCGAATTAGTTAAGCATACTTGCATGCTGTACAAAGAATGAATGTTTGGCCCTCTGGAGGATTGTCAGTCAACAATGCATCAGTCATACAAAAGGCAAACCCATGTCCTCTTTACTATGTCTGTAGCTCCAGGCGAAACTTGTCCTTTGTGAGACTTCAATCAATGAGGGGAAGCAGTTTGAAAAAAAATATTACATTTCTTTTATTTTCTTTTAGTCCCTACAATACTGTGAATGCATCAGCTTTGCAGCAATACATTATACAAACAGCCATGTTTTGTGTTATACAGAAAAGTAATGCCAAGAGACCATTTTGTTTTGTTGTATAAAACAAGTCTTTTTTTTTTTCTTGGTATTTGTTTATTGCTGTGTACATTTTGTGTAGCAAGGGAACAATTCTCTTTCTATAATACAGTTTCCAAAAATTTCCCCTGAAAATAAAGTCCTTGATCCATCGCCTTGCTTTATTGTCTCTCCGCTAGTCTGGTGTAAAATGTATTTAAAAGATAGTGAGACCATTTTGTAGCATTATTAATGTTTCTTCATAAGTGAGGATAGCTGCAAGACAATAACCTGTAAAATACAAACATATACATGAAATGAAAAGCAAATTATGTTTTAGAGACTTGTGTGGGAACTTTCTCACAGTAAAACACATCAATTATAGAATGCGGGAACTGAAGACATTAATTATCTGTATTTTATTGCAGCATGGGTTCAGTGAGTTACATGCTGTCCTGTGTGGGTTGACATTGCACATTTTCAAATATTGGGAAATGTTGTCCTTACTTTCTGTTTTAAAAAACACAACAGGAAGTGAGAGGAAATCTCTCTAAAGCAAAGGGAAATTAAATCTTTGTTGCTTTCTCTGTGTTCATTGGAGGTTTACCATGGCTTCCTGCCCTTGTGAAAGGAATCTCCCCTGACAGGGAACCAGAAAACAATTCAAATAGCCCCAGATTTTCCAATTAACCACAATGTTTTAGCTGCAGTTACTTAATTGTACTTATTAATATTTCATAATTAGGAGTAGTTTGGCTCATTGCCAAATTATTGCAACCTGTGTTATTATTGCCTCCCACCCAACAGTCCCGAATTGTGCAGGACTGCCCACATTTTCATGAGAGTCTTGGAGTCCCTTGCACAGAGTCTGCTGCCGCTCATTCATATGCAAAGCCAAGACAGCCTCCTCCCTTGCTCCGGTCACATCACACAGCTGAAGGGAGGACTTCCTCTTCCAGCTGTATGTGAGGTCTGCATTGGATCTTGTAAGGGGGGATTTATACTGGTGGGGAGGGATGGGTAGCCTTTACCAGAGTGTTTTTACTAAAAAAGAGGTTTGGTGGGGTCTGTACTGATGGGGTTGGCTCGGAGAGGGGTCTGTGCTGAGAAGGTGGGCTGGGAGAGGTGTCTGTGCTGAGAAGGTGGGCTGGGAGAGGGGTCTGTGCTCAAGGGGTTTAAGGCTGGGGGGTGGGAATTCTGTATTGGATGGGGAACTGGGGCTGTTGGAGAGATCTGTACTGGGGGAGATACAGGCTTGGGGGGGTTTGGTTGTCCTCTGTACACTAGCCTGTGCATTACATACTTCTGACCCCTGCACCCTATGCATTATGCACTCTTGACCTTTGCATAGAAGAATCGTGCTCAGGATAGGAATGTTTTGATCGCCAGCCACGGGAAAACGCAGAATGCTACAAAACTATGACAAAATGACGTTACCGTGGTTTTCCTGCAGCCAGCGGTCAGGGTAGGCGAGCCTTACAGTACTCAGCAGAAAATCCAATTGCCAATTGTAGTTGCAACATAATTAGTGTTTATCACTACATTCTCTACAAGAGTTGTTGTACAGACTAAGAGTTTATTTAGCTAAAGTACCTAAATAATTTTCTTAATGAACAATACCATCATGGTGTTGTTTCTGTCTTGATTGTGATACATTAAAGCTGCTGCAGGTATATATTTAACCACTTCCCGTCCGGCCTATAGCAAATTGATGGCTGGATGGGACTTTCATCGTTCTGGGTGGATGTCACAAGACCTCCTCCTGGAATGCGCCATGTTGCAGGCACGATCTATCACCGGCTGTGTGTACCTGACACAGCCAATGACTGATCAGTGTACTGACCTGCTGCAGGTAGCATGTGATCACTGTGACAAATGACAGCAGATCACATGACAATTGTCAACAATTAATGGCTTTGATTCATCCCATTCATTGTTTACCATTGTGTTGCTACCTGTGATTGGTCACAGCCCATCTGTACCAAGTGATTAACTGTGGCCAATCAATCCATTTAATTCAGTAAAATGCTTGCTTATAGGAATGAAATTCATTGCTGTAAGCAATCATAATGTGTAAAAATAAAAAATAAAATTCTTATCACTTCCTCAGAGTAGTACAATGGTACTATGGTAACGTTATATTGCTCTGGTCACAGTGTGTTAACAAAAATGTGAAAAAGAAACAAAATTAATAAAAAAGAGAAAAAAATATATATTTTACATTATTAATATTCCATACTGTCACCAGTCAGTGTCTCTGATCACCACCTTACTAGTTATCTGATGATGCTGCACTGTACTGGTGACAGTATGTAAAAATTGTTTTTTCTTAACTTCTTTATTTTCCAAAAAATGGTGGAAAAAATTACAATTTCAAAAAACTCGCCATGCTTTTTAATAAATACCTTGGACTGTCTACTTTCCAAACAGGGGTCATTTGGGAGATACTTGTACATTTTAGGGCCTCAAGAAATGTGGACATCAGTAAATCAGGATTGACCTGTTTTAGATATATACCAGTTTGTGGCCTCTATAGCTTTCCTACAGACTAAATATTAAACCCTGATTTGGGCTTTTTCACCAAAGAAATGTAGCTGAATACATTTTGGCCTAAATTTATGAAGAACAATTATTTATTTGCAAAATTGTATAACAGAAAGGAAGAAAAATGTGGAGTTATTTTTCAAAATTTTCTGTCTTTATTTTGTTTATTTAGCAAACAATAAAAAACCCAGTTGTGATTAAATACCACCAAAGGAAAGCTCAATTTGTGTGAAAAAAATTATAAAAATTTAGTTTGGGTACAGTGTTGCATGACCACGCAATTGTCATTCAAAGTGTGACAGCGCTGAAAGCTAAAAATTGGCCTGGGCACGAAGGGCGGTAAAAGTGCCCGGTAAACCACACCTATATGGTCATGCCCATTTTTAACTGTGGCGCTCTAAGCATGCCACATTCTGCCTTTTTAATGATTGTCCCTCTTTGTCAAGTTCAAAAGTTATAACGCATAGTATGTGTTATCTTTATTTAGCATGCAAATGATAGGAAGATGTTTTCCACTCTTACAATCGTCAACGTTTCTGTTGACAAATTCCTCATCTGCAGCTTCTTGAAATCATATGAATTAAAGAGATCCTGTCACCAACTTAAAAAGTGCAGGCACTTACCTTCATTATTTTCCCTTTTCTTAAACAATGTTACATTATCTTCCAAGGTACCTCTGAACTTGAAATTTGACTAGTCAATCCCCTAGCACAGTCTCAACTTGCATGTGAGCAGGGCTCTCTGTTTCCTCTTGTACCAAATTGTATTGTAACTGTTATGTCTGCCTTCATTTTGTAAAGCGCTGAGCAAACTGTTGGCGCTATATAAATCTTGTATAATAATAATGTCATGGCCATCTCCTCTAGGATGTCTAATTACTGTCTGGGCTGGCCAAGCTTCACCGCGCCTCCACTCACCTCCCTAAATAACCTTTTAGCTGCATGGGGAAATTAAAGACTACAGGGAGTCATTTAAGTGACAGTTCTAAGTCTGTTGAGGCTGCTGACATCGCATTTAAGATAGTCAGCAGCAGTCTCAGGACTTTGGGATGTATTCACACAAGAGGTTTTTACAGATATATAACCTGTAAAATGATTAATGCACATTTAACCATTGAGGCTGTAATCAGGCTGTAAGCAATTCTCTATCCATGCTATCAGATAAATGAATCAGGAAAGACAAGAAAGAAAGAGAGCATATTGACTTTTTTCCCAGGTCGGTCAATTTCAGGTCAGCACAGGCTTCACAGGACTTGACCATACGTTTGCCATGCATTTACATCGACTTGTATGGAGAAATTAAAGCAAAGCCCAGGCTAGTCTTTAACTGACCTTAAAGTGATTTTTTAAAATAACAAACATGTTATACTTACCTGCCCTGTGCACAGGGCAGCCCTGTTCCTCCTCTTTTTGGGTCCCCCGTTGGTGCTCCTGGCTCCTCCCTTCTCCAAGTACCCCCCTCCCAGCAAGCTGCTTGCTGGGGAAGGAGGGGTACTCATGTGGGCTTGCTCCCGAGCCCTCCTGGCTGTGCCCTGCTTCCTTCTCACTGGCTGTGATTGACAGCAGCGGGGGCCAATGGTGAGGCAAAGAGCCAGTACAGCAGCCACTCTTCTGCACTTCACTGAATTAGAATCGGGCTCAGGTAAGTATTAGGGGGGCTTGAGGTAGAGGTGCATAGTGAAGATTTTTTTACCTTCATGCATAGAATGCATGAAGGTAAAGCCCCCCCCAGCCTTTACAACCACTTTAACTGACCTCATGCAATAGCCTGAGAGCACCGTTGGCAGAGTTGCCAACCTAACATTCAGAACAAGTAATCTCAAAATGTTGTTTCCATTATAATGCTGCCTGCAACAATATTACGGTGTAATTTGTAACAGTGATACAATATTAGTGATGTAATAATGAGTAGTAAGTAAAAATTTTTAGACAATGTGTAATTGTTAGGCTGGCCTTACACTCTACAATTTTCTGTCTAATTTCTGCCCAGTTTCCTTTAGATTAACTTTCAACTATGTAGCGCAAGGGCCTGCCTAACTGGATAAAATTGAAAGTGTTCTTTAGGTTTGACCTCATATTATATGGTTTTTGGTCAATCTAAAGCAAATTGTTAAAGAAAATTGTATAATGTATGGCCAGCCTTAAGCAAAGAGAACTCTGTATGACCCTGCGGGCTCCACACCCATAGCTTGCATTTTATGAATGGGCCATAAAATTAGGATAGCAGTGTACAGTTTGCATTCTATAGCAGAAGGTGCACAGCAATATCTGGTTTCAGCTTTAAATGTTTCCATTATTATTATTTTTCTGAGTTAACTTGAAATGCTAGTTTTCCTATCATTCACTATTGATAGAAGTCAGGGTGGGGCAGACCTTTTTAATTAGTTGAATGTTAAATAAATAGTGCACAGTGCTAAAACTATCAATTACTTGAACCCCGTGCAATAAAAGATATTTAACAAACTATTAAATCATTCTTAACTCAACCCTCATTCCTCTAATTCAGAAAAATCCCTTGAACATACAGTTTAGTGTATGTCTTAATATCTGAACCATAAATATATAAAAATAAAATACAAAAAAAGTACAATCTAAACACATATAAACTTTAAATGTGGTAACTAATAGTAACCTGCTATTTCAAAGTGCAATGAGTGCAGCCCAAGTAAGTGTAATTCTCAGTGTTGCATCCAGTAGAAACTATTCATCCATTCATACCATTTGGTCCTAGCAGTTGACATACTGGAAGAGATTAAAACTGGTGCATACAGAATCTGGTGCAGCAGTGTATAGTAACCAATCAGCTTCTAGGTTTTATTGCCAAAGCTTCATTGAACAAGCTAATGTTAGAAGCTGACTGGTTACTATGCACAGCTGCACCACATTCTGCACCAGTTTTAGTAAATGTCCTCCACTGTTTGTGTTGACAACTGTCAGGGTGGGGCAGGTCTTTTTAATTATTTGTCAATTACATTGGTTTGGATCTGTAAACATCATAGTGATCCTTTTTGAATCAAAATGTTAGATCTTGCAACCCAAACGTATGTATGGGACGACAATTGCAAATATATTAGAGAATGTCATATGATGCATGATACATATCATGTCTGTACACCAGTGTTTCTCAACCTTTATTCAATCAAGGCACCCTTTAAAATTATGGACAATCTCAAGGCACCTTCTAGAATTATAGACATTTGTGAGGCACTTCATTACTAAAATGTAAAAAAAACTATTCTTATTAGTTTTACATATAGGGGTTTATTTACTAAAGCTGGAGAGTGCAAAATCAGACTCACTTCTGCATAGAAACCAATCAGCTTCCAGGTTTCATTGCCAAAGCTTCATTGAACAAGCTGAGGTTAGAAGCTGATTGGTTTCTATGCAGAAGGGAGTCTGATTTTGGACTCTCCAGCTTTAGTAAATAAACCCCAATGTGTCAACATCCACACATGTAGGACACCCAACGTTACAGGTGATGTATTCTTCCAAATCAAATATACATTGGTACTGCCTAGCATTCCAATATTTCTCTTCTCCCTAAAATTTTCTCCATCACTCAGCTAATGTGATCCCAACACTGATTGAGAGGGGCACGGGAGGGTCAAACAAGGATGTTGTGCAGACAACCAACATCCTCCTTATCAACTGATGATGTCATTGGTTGTCAGGACGCTGGCAGCTGGGAGGTCAAAATGGTGCATAATGAAAACCAGTGGCTTTGTGTAACTAAAAGGCAAGCTTGATCCACCCCTCGGGCTTGCACATATTTTTTTGGGGGGGCAATTTTTAGGCATTTTGTCAAGGCACCCCTGAAGAAACCTCAAGGCACCTCATGGTTGAGGCACCCTGGTTGAAAAAGGCTGCTGTACACTACTGCACTGTAGCAGCTAAGATCTGTGCTAGTGAATTGCACTTAGTCCCTTTACTACTCTATGCCTGAAATGTTGAGCAGAATTTATAAACATACCAAATTCATGGTACTTGGAAATCTCACTTTAAAGCAGAACTGAAATTCCACTGTAAGAAACCGTAAGCAGGCAGGCTTTTATTGCAAAAGAGACTGTCTCTTCTGCAATAAAATGCCTGTCAGGGTGGGGCACTATACAGCCAATATACCAGTCCCATACCAGGGGTTAGGTTTCCAGTCTGTGTCAGGGTGCCACAAAGGCCACAGGAGCTCAGCAAACACTGTCTCAGTTGCTAGATAGTTTACATGGCTGTCAACCATTCCCCTCTACCTCACATACAGGTGCTGATTTTTTCAAGATTCTCTTGCAGGTGGCTGAACCATGAATACTCAAACTGCAACCAAGTCATCCCTCCTAAAAGGACCACAACCCAAATAATGGGGAATATATACCTGTTATCCAGGACACATTCCCAGCATCCTATAAACCCTTAACCCCTGCAAGTTATAAATTGTGACCTATGTATGCCTTAAAATCCATTTTTCTGTTGTATGCTGGCATAGCTAACAGCCATCACTCAGCACAAGTACCCTGACACTGACTTGTACTGCAGAGAATTGGAAGGGGGTCTGTTACTGAGCGCTGATTTCTAGGTGCACTGCTGAGTTGTTGTTGTTTTGAGGGTTATTGGTTGTATTATGAAAAAATATCAAAGAAGATACTTTTTTTCTTCTATATGTTTTAATATGCATGTGCATAATGACATTTTACAAAACATAGTTTTTGTTTGAATTTTAAATTCATGTGATTATCTTTTTCAGCCCCAGCATTGCAGAACATCTCTGTGTGTAACTGACAGTTTTTAAAAAAAACAAACCGGGAGATAGAAATCTTTGTGCAAATTGTTGCAAAAGGCTGTTTCTAATCAGTGACTAAACCTGTTCATCAGGATTTAGAATTTGAATCTGAATGTTTTTTAGAATGCAAAAATGGCATCATTGTTCCACAAGCCTGTATTAAAGTCTAATTCCAGCCAAAACGTTTTTGAGAGTTGAGCGTGGTTATGACTTCTCTTAAGATTTAAAGCAGTATTAAAACAAAAGAAGTAATATTTTGCAGTTTACCAATTAGAGTGCCTACACTCTGGATAAAGGAGCAACAGACACACCTTTGGAGAGCAGCATTGTCAGTCTGGGGGTCCCTGTCATATTCTGTTTTACATTTGGACAGGAGGAGCGGCGGGGGCAGCATATACAGGAACAAATCCTCTCCATTTTCCTACTGCAACCTCTGAAAGCCAGCTTCTCCTCCTCTCCCTCCCGCCAGCATTCAGCAGCTGCAGGAGGAAAATGTTCATTATTCTATTCAAAATAAAAACATTCTATTTTCTGAACCATTTCATTGTGGCCTAGGAACGATTACCAAATCACATACAGTGGGGATCGAAAGTTTGGGCACCCCAGCTAAAAATTTGTATTAATGTGCATAAAGAAGCCAAGGAAAGATGTTAAAATCTCCAAAAGGCATAAAATTACAGATTAGACATTCTTATAATATGTCAACAAAAGTTAGATTTTATTTCCATCATTTACACTTTCAAAATGACAGAAAACAAAAAAATGGCGTCTGCAAAAGTTTGGGCACCCTGCAGAGTTAATATCTTGTACTGCCCCCTTTGGCAAGTATCACAGCTTGTAAACGCTTTTTGTAGCCAGCCAAGAGTCTTTCAATTCTTCTGTGAGGTATCTTTGCCCATTCTTCCTTACAGAAGTCTTCCAGTTCTTTGAGATTTCTGGGCTGTCTGTCACGCACTGCTCTTTTAAGGTCTATCCATAGATTTTCAATTATGTTGAGGTCAGGAGATTGTGAAGGCCATGGCAAAACCTTCAGTTTACGCCTCTTGATGTAATCCCCCATGGATTTCGAGGTGTGTTTAGGATCATTATCCATTTGTAGAAGCCATCCTCTCTTTAACTTCAGCTTTTTCACAGATGGCATCAAGTTACCATCCAAAATTTGCTGAAATTTTATTGAATCCATTTTTCCTTCTACTCGTGAGATGTTCCCTGTGCCACTGGCTGCAACACAACCCCAAAGCATGATTGATCCAACCCCATGCTTAACAGTTGGACAGAGGTTCTTTTCATTAAATTCTGTGCCCCTTCTTCTACAAATGTACCTTTGCTCATTCCGGCCAAAAAGTTAAATTTTAACCTCATCGGTCCACAGAACTTGTTTCCAAAATGCATCAGGCTTGTCTATATGTTCATTTGCAAAGTTCAAACTATGATTTTTGTGGTGAGGACGTAGAAGAGGTTTTCTTCTGATGACTCTTCCATGAAGACCATATTTGTACAAGTATCTCTTTATAGTGGAATAGTGTACCACAACTCCAGTGTCTGCCAGATCTTTCTGGAGGCATCGTGCAGTCAAACGTGGGTTTTGAATTGTTTTTCTCACAATCCTGCGAGCTGTTCTGTCTGATATTTTTCTTGGTCTTCCAGATCTTGCTTTAACTTCCACTGTTCCTGATGACTGCCATTTCTTAATTACATTCCGAACAGAGGATATTGACATCTGAAAACGCTTTGCTATCTTCTTATAGCCTTCTCCAGCTTTGTGAGCGTCAACTATTTTCAGTTTCAGTTTTCTAGACAACTGCTTAGAAGAACCCATGGTGCTGATTGTTGGGGCAAGGTCAGATGAGTCTGGGCATTTAAAACCTTGGAGATTGACATAACCTGGTCTTCCCAGACAATGATTGAGAACAATCCATGACACTGGCAGGTCTCAGCTTGGCAAAGGGGGCAGTGCATGCTATAAATTCTGCAGGGTGCCAAAACTTTTGCAGACGCCATTTTTTTATTTTCTGTTATTTTGAAAGTGTAAATGATGGAAATAAAATCTAACTTTTGTTGACATATTATAAGAATGTCTAATCTGTAATTTTATGCCTTTTGGAGATTTTTCCATCTTTCCTTGGCTTCTTTATGCACATTAATACAAACTTTTAGCTGGGGTGCCCAAACTTTCGATCCCCACTGTAAGTGGCTGTCGATCTTCAAAAGGTTGAGCGCCCCTGACATAAATAAAACCAGACCATTGTAAAGCATCCCAGTCTGTGTTAAACAGTTTGTCTCAACCCTCTAACTGCTACATCTGCAGGATGACTTGTTCTGTTGAAAAACAACAGACTTACTGGCTAGAAAGAAGGCCTAAAAAAGAAAAATATTACAGCCATCACATCTAAAAATTGGTAAGCTGCAATACAATAAATGTCTGCTTTTCAGTTTAATATGGCTTTAATGCTTACTGTGGCCCCACTGAGAACATTTTCTGTTCTGGTGACATCCCGCCACTGAAACAAGAAGTGAAGGAATTTTCAAAAAAGGACACAGCAATAAAAAAAATAGTTTTTGCAGAGTTAGGGAAAGGTAGAAACTTTGAATTGAATTAAGGATAAAACTAGTGGCTACTATTAACTGGTTCTGTCTCACTCATTTATAAAATTCAAACTAAATAGATTCTGCTAGAGTAATGTTGTTTTACATTCGTATACTTAGATGTTTTTCTAGGATTATTTCTTGTGAATCTAAACTACATTTTTAAAATTGGAAATGTAAATGTTATAAGAGCAGATTTTAAAAAAATCTTTATTAGCCAGAAGGGCTTCTTTTGCGCCTCTCTAATTAAGTTTCACTTTGCTGCTGAGCCTGATACTTCCAGACAGTGGCTAGCCTAGCCAAGATGTAATTCTCATTGGACAGTGAATAGCAGTCCTTATGACCTAGGTCTGGTTCACACTTGTGTAAATTCAGATGCAATTTTAGTTTTAAAGAATTGCATGACAATGGAAATCACATTGTATTCAATGGTGTCCATTCATTTCAATGCAAACCAGCATGGCTTGATTTTGGAAAAGGGTTGTGAACTATTTTGGTGCGATTCCAGTGCAACTTAGAACCCATAGAATATGCAAGCCACATCCAAAATGCAGCCAAGTTGCTCTACATAATTGCATTGAAAATTGGATCAGAATCAGCTCACAATACTGTGAACTTAGCCTTAGCAAAGTAGTCAGGCCTCAATCACAAAGTGGAATAAATGAGAGAGAGGCACAGAAAAAAGCTTTTCTGGCTAATAAAAGTATTACCAAGAATCTTATAGTATCTGCTTGTAGACAGTACTTTCTCTTTTAAAATGATGGAGAACTCCTTGTCACAATCTGAGCCTCAAAGCTCCTGAGCTCCTATCACAAAACACCCCCTCTCTGAGTTTGAGGAGATCTGTACTCAAACAAAAATGCATGACACACAATATCCAGGGTATACCACATGCTTTTCCAAAAGACTACTAAAATACCTACAAAATATGCCACACAATGGATACCAGAACTCCCAGGGACTTAGGACAAATATTTTCTCCAAATTGTCCATCTCCAGCAAAATGCAAGATACTAATTTAGAAATCATATACCAATGGTCAATGGTATCAATGCCCCATCCACTTCTTTTTAAATAAATTGTACTTGCATTGTGAGACTGCAGTTAGAACCTATACATATATTTGGGTGGGTATGAATTCCAAGAGGAGATTTCTGGGAACTAATCCTCAATACATAAAACAGAAAAATAGTTACCAACATTACCAACTCCCCTAAAATTGCCCTTCTTTTAATAACACAGGGCTTAATATTGTCTCCTAAAAACTTTTTCTTAGGTCTTCCACAAGACAGCTGACCCCAAATCATCGTAGATCCTCTGGACCCCTCAACATAGAGGGTAGAGGTGGTAAATTACTTGATGAAAGTGGAACAAATAATGGTGTTTGACAATGACGCATTCAAACGCTTCACTAGAATGTGGACACCAGGGACCGCTTACAAAAATTCCCACATCATATGTGACCTGATCAGACAACATAATAAATAGACCAAGACCAATCCAATTACTTTTTCTTTCTTCCTGCTCTCTCCATCTCCTCTCCTCCTCTTTCTATTTACCCACTCTACTCTTCTTCCACATCCCTTCTCACACCCTAACATATCCTGGGCATTCCAAATCAATCTTCCTAGAAATGTCTTTGATACTTTATGGCCTTTGTCTTCACCCCTAAACTAGCACTTGCTCTCATCTATCTGACACAGGCCCAGCACATAATCCCATAAAAATCTTACTATCTTTTCATATTTGTTATATTGTTACATATATTGTTAAATATATACATTGTAAAATGGAGTTGGGGTTCACTTTAAAGTGATTATTAATAAATAGGCTAATAATGTGGTTTTCGTTATGCTTGAAAAAAACATCAATAGAAAACAAAAACATTCTTATATTAAACTTTAAAGTGAACCTGAAATAAATGTAAACTTCTAAAGCTAAAATCTACCTAAGAGCAGACACCGTGATGTTCCTGCTGTTACTATGTAGGCTAGATGTGTGCCTTTAGATTTACTTTGTAAGTATCATAATAACTTATTCCCTGACTTCTGGTCTGACCCCACTCACCCATTCTGTCCAAGGCGAAAATGCTGGCCATAAATGGGTCAAAAATCGGCCGAAAATTCATCCAAAAGAATATTCGTCCGATTTTCGGATCGTTAGTGGGTGAATTTGTTGGCCGTTTTTCGTGATTTTTACACATTTTTTTTAATCGGTTATGTTGGAAAAAAAACGGCCGATTTTGTCGATCAGCCGATTTTCACGGCAATGATGGGCAAATCAGCTGATCTTTTTACCGATTAAAAAAAATGCGCAAGAAGAAGGAAAAGAAGAAGATGAAGACAAAGAAAAAGAAGAAGACCATCTGTATCTATTTGTATCCATTTTGGATACAGATGTTTCTATTCGGATACAAATAGATACAATGTTGCAACCGCAATACTTTTAAATGTCAAAAATAATAGCGGAGTGTCCCTGCAGAGAGCTCCGCTATTATATTTGACATTTAAAAGTATTGCGGTTACAACATTGTATCTATTTGTATCCGAATAGAAACATCTGTATCCGAAATGGATACAAATAGATACAATGTTGCAACTTTGCTATACTTTTAAATGTCAAATATAATAGCGGAGCTCTCTGCAGGGACACCGCTATTATATTTGCTGGCCGTAGACAGGACGAAAATCAGCCGATTTTTTTACCAATGGTGGTAACGTCGGCCAATTTAACAACCGATTTTTCGTTTTTAAAAAAAAAGGCCGGTTTTCGCCCCGTCTATGGCCTGCATAAGTCTGAGAGGTTCACATTGGGGAGTTTCTGGCTAAAAAAAGTACTACGTGGTTCCTTCTTCTAGGCAAGAATTGTACAAGTTCCCTTCAAATAAAGAGTAAGGAGCTTGTTATAGAAAATGTCACTGTTAGGCACGTGTGTAAAATCAATCTGTAATTCCTCAAAAGGACCCTGTGGTGGAGGAAGATGGTCATGTTGACAATACTGTTGTCCTGTATTATTGTTCCTCAAACAAATCACACAATTCTGCAATCTCTCAGAAGAGAAATGTGTGCATAGATAACAGCATTTCAATTCCAAGGGAATATCTTGTATGAAAAATAAACCAGTTAGTAGGCACAAAGCAAGTTAGCTAACTATTAACCCTTTCAGTCACTATATGTTAAGGAACGTGCAAAAGGGGTTGGTTTACTAAAGAGCTTAATGAATGTGGTGAATTTTTCACTTTGCAAAGAATGCCCAATTAAGTGCAATGAAAAAAAATGTTTTCTAGCACATGACTGGATGATGAAAATCAAAGTGTAACTTTCCTTGCCCAGTGAATATTCTGTCTGTTTTTAGCAATGCAAGCCCAAATTAATTGGTTGCTACGAAGGGCTTCACATTTTTACATCCTTTAACCTAGTACGCACGATCAGAAAATCGCCCAAAAATACCGCTTTCGAAGCGATCGTACAATAATATGATCGCTTTCGCCCAAAATTATTTAAAGGGACAAGCATGAACATTTTTCTTGTATGATACCAGATTGTACAGTTTTCATTTAATTAGTACAGTTTTCCTCCAAAAATACAAATACATTACAATTCATGACATCACTTCCAAATTTTTATTCTGCCCTACAAGAGTTTTCGTAACGTTAGTAACCTTTTGATTATTTGATTATCGATATGAGACTAGCATGCAAAAACAAAAAATGGATGATCATTTATCCAATATTCTCATTTGTACAGGGCTTTAATTGTTGACACTGTTTTGATACTGTATATCAGACATTTTTTTTGCAGGGTGGCAGTTCCTATACCATCATCATATCATATAATTAAGATGTTTAAATAGTCTACATTGAACACAACCAATAAACAGCACAGATGTCCTTACTGTTCTTACAAATTTTAAATATCAAGCAGAGATACGTATCTTGCACTTTGTTTTAAAGATGTTAATATGTAAAAACAGTTTTATAATGTGTTGTACTGATATACTGATGTGAATAATGAAGTGTGTTTTTCATGATAGTGTGCAAAACTGCACATGAAGTCAATTAGTATGTTTAATAGAGCCCTTCCAAGGATGCTTTTCATTGTATTAGGTTGAAAGTACATGAGGTACTTCATCATGTACTTCATATAAACTAGAAAATAAAAGGAAGCCATGTACATGATTGTATTTATACTGTTTTGCACGTCCCAACGTTCACAACAACAATAGAATGCATTTAACTCTTGGAAGGGAAATCTTCTTGAAAGAAAGAAGCCTTCCTACTTCAAGGTTCTCAACATTCCACTCTCAATTTTATTAAGAGGAAAGGTATTTTAAAATCAACCAGCAGATCTAAGCATGCTTGTCTTAATGCCATAATCGGGGTTTACCAAAAGTAGTGGTACCATCCATGATTGGAAGGGGTAAAGTAAGACTTTCAATTTCCCAGGCCAACTGTACCACTCTATTCCTATGTTACTGAGGGTGGAGAGACCCTCACTCAGAAAATACAAAAGCAAGGAAGAGACACCAACAAGGATAACTAGCCAGTTGGTAATGGGAGGCAAGGTTGCAGTCCAATACCATTTATCATATACAACAATGTGTTACCAGTTGTCAGATGCACAGTGCGTGAGTGGCTGGAAGTGGCTGCTGTGAGCCCTGGCATCCTTGTTATGGCCTGCCTGGCCCATGCAGAAATCTCACCCTGCTAGTGAATACATATTAGCTATTCCACCTCTACTATTAAATAGGAACCAAACAGTACATGGAAAGTTCATTAGGGCCACAGGATTGCATCAGTAGGCCAGATCATCAAGAGTAATGAGAACCCACTGATGCACTACTAATTATCAGAGACTAGGTTCTCATAAATGTACTTAAATGTTTTGTAGATTGGGGGTGGGATTAGTTTTACTGGTACAGTAATATATTATGTCTGTGAGTACAAGAGTGAATAGGGTACTAAAAAGTGAGATGTGACAGGAGGAAAGTGAAAAAGTGGGAGTGGGTGGCATGCTTGCTGACTGTCAGCTCCTAGTGAAAACTTACCAGGTGCTTCCATAGCAAGGTATGGATTTACAAGCTGCAGCACTCATGGGCTTCAGTTAGACGTCCAGTCTGATTTTTTGCTGAGTTATCTATTTAGGTTGGTAGTTCAATACTGTCCAGTTTTGAGTCCAGGAATGATTTAAACTATGTAATCCCTATAGTCTCTACATGATATGATATTGTTAAAATATATGAAAGTTTCATTATGTTAGGTTTCAAATATGTTAATCAAACTTGTTCGCCCCTCATTCAAGTATTCCCCATATGCAAAATATAGAGGAATGCATAAATTGTCTATTCGAGTATTATTTTTTATGGCTATTATCAGGCATTATTGAAAAAAAGAAAATCTTAAAATGTAACATTTTTTGGAGTAGTTTATAAAAGAATACAAAGGTTACTCTTATACTAACAAAATCAATCTGTTTCTTGTCAACTAACTCTGCCTAACATAAATAATCTAGATGTTAGTGTAATGTGTAGGTAAAGCAACTAACTGTTATATCTGTAGATCGGTGGGGACACGCCGGCTACTGGCGTTACTTGCCAGTGACATCCGTCGAGATGGAGAGAAGGTCACAGAGCCATCACACTCCTCATTCTGCTTGTATTCTGGACTCTGCTCCCCTAGGGCTTCTGGTGTAGCTGGCCGACTGATGCGCTTCAGGTCAGACTTGGAGAGTGCCCATGATCTATTTGCACTGAAGCTGTAGCGTCCTCTGCTGCTGCATACAGAATCTTGAACAAAACCACTTCTGTCACCCATCCTAGAATTGTGCCAAGGGGCACTAACTCTCCTGGTCTTACGGACTGCATTACTGGTTGTGGAACAAATCATATTTTTTACAGAGCAATCCACAGTGTCCTCAGAAGGTATTTCAGTCATTGTTCCCATTGGAATACCTGGTGCACTTTCACCACTGGATCGACTGCTTATTATATATCCACTTTTCCTTTGTGGATGACTTTTTGGAATTTTGTTATCAGAAATATAAGTTTTGGTGAACTTTTCATTATTGTTGGAGCTGCTATTGTGGAAGTGGTTGTCTGCCATGTTTGCAGGGTTGACTTCATTAGCTGATTTGGTTTCTTGCTCATCAAGAATACAGGTATTATTGTTTTCTGTACGCATATCTACTATAGGATGAAATCCACAAGGAGGATTCAATATTGGATATACAGATGGATCATTTGGTTTATCCATTAACAAAGTGTAGTTACTAGGAGCTGAAGGAAGGGTCTTGTGTGGACTAGAAGATGTCCCAATGCCTGTATGAGTTACTGTGGAGTGCTTCTTAGATTTCATTACATAAAAATCATCAAATTCATCTTTAAGTTTATATCTTACTAAACATCCTTTCCTTATCTTTTTCACTCCCAGATGTCCTATTTCCAGAATATTAAGAAAAAGAGAAACACCTGCAATGCTTTGCATAAATAACATAAATACTGTCTTTTCTGTGGGTCTTGATACAAAGCAATCAACCACATTAGGGCAAGGGTCCCTCTGGCATTTGTAAAGTGGATCTAACTGAACACCATAAAGTAAATGCTGACCAACCATAAAAGCAACCTCAACAGCAGATCGAGTGAATATATGTATAACATAGGTACAGAGTAGAGACCCACGAAGAGGAGCCTTGTTAAGTTTTCTTTGCTCCAACTGCCGGAGTTCACGCTCCAATCTCTTACGATCCTCAGTCAACTCATACTCAACTCCTTCAAGTTCCCCTTTCAGTTGTGCTTTCTTCTTGTGCCTTTCCTTTTCAAGAGCTCTAAGTCTGTAAATTGCATGTCCCATGTAGACTAATGAAGGTGAAGACACAAAAATGACCTGCAGAACCCAATATCTGATCAAAGATATAGGAAATGCTTGATCATAACAGACATTTTTGCATCCAGGTTGCTCTGTGTTGCATACAAATTGTGACTGCTCGTCATTCCAAACTTCTTCAGCTGCTACTCCCAAGACCAGCATTCGAAATATAAACAGGATAGTAAGCCAGATTTTTCCAACTATGGTAGAGTGAATGTGGACTTCCTCCAGGATTACCCCAAGGAAATTCCAGTCTCCCATTTTTAGTCCACCATCTCAACACTAAATAAAACAGAGGAACAGAAGAACTGTTATTTCATGATGTAATTTGTTAATGTAAATTGGTAATTGGTGCAAAGATGCTTTCTATGAATTCATCCTATCCACTCCTTATAATGTAAGATCATCAAGGTCATTCTATTTTTACAGCACCACAACACAATTCATATGTCATACGCAAATCCTGCTAGGCTATCTTCTTTATTGTCAAAAGCCTAATTCATAAGCATGCATTTATCTAAGCTTTAACATATAATGGAGCAGACCTGCCCCTTTCTTCACAGTTTACACGGTTGGCTGAATGGCACCAAATGATGGATACTGGAGTGAAACATTTGAAATACTTATACTTACATTCAGCCTACAGAGTGCGCTTATGGGTCAGAGTGGCCTTGTGGGGTTTCATAGAAAACTGTCCTTAGAAAACATGGTGCTCTGTGTATAATTCAGCATGGAATCCCCTTAACATATTTTTTAAACATAATTATTCTTGCCATATTCAAGTGGAAAAAGGAGAACACGCAGATATACTTTTGCAACAAAACTGTGTGAATAATCAGATAACAAATGTGGCTAAATAGCGGTAGAGTAAGAATTAGATGCTTCAGCTGTAAACCTAGACTGCTCCTCACAATGTGCAATTACATGTTGATCGTTACAGAGAGCCGTCCTCAAATCCAGCACAAGGGCTTGTGCAATACTGTCAGAAAAATGCCAAATTGCCATTACCTAATAAGGTTTGTTACTAAGGGCATGCCAAGTTGCAAGGAGATAGCTGTGTTAAAGGAAAAGGACACTGTGCTTCCACAGCCAAGGAAGAGGCTTATCATAATAACAGAGCATAGAGGGGTACCAAAAATGATTTAAGCACCATTGGTCAGAGGAGATTTATGTTACCTGAGAAATGCCATTTTAAAAGGGGCCATATATAGTATTCTGCCAGTTGTTGCATTAACAGAGTTGTCACTACAAAGTGACTGATAGCAGTAGCTCTGAAGGTGGCATAATGGTAATGGAGTTACATATTACTTATTGTCAAATACTAATAAGCCTTAAATGTAGAGATGTCAGAACCCTAATAATGTAAAACAAATTTACAGAGAGGCACACAGAAGATTTTGGCTAACCAAGTTAAAAGCAGGTAGCTTGTAGTTTCTGTTCTTTGACATGACATTTACCTTAAAATATTTGAAATGACAAACCAAAAGTTTTCTTTAGGTTGATTGGCTTCTTACTAAAATTTTTATCTGTGCTACCAATGAAGTACTGGGTGGTGGTGGTGTTGTTGATATCCTGTGTGCCAGTACACTCTAGTCAGTTTCTCCTTCTAACTTATAGATAGGTGGTCCAGTGCATTGATTAACTGTAATCAATGCACTGTAATATCATTAACCACTTGCCTACCGGACACTTATACCCCCTTCCTGCCCAGGCCAATTTTCAGCTTTCAGCGCTGTCGCACTTTGAATGACAGTTGCAAAACAAAAAAAAGAGCAAACAATTTGAAAAAAAAAAAGTTTTTCTTTGTCTCTAATTTAAAATTTTGCAGACAGGTAATTTTTCTCCTTGATGTGAGTTGATGAGGCTGCACTGATAGGCAGCACTTATGGGCACTGATAGGCAGTACTGATGAGGTGGCACGGATGGCCAGCACTGATAGGCGGCACTGATGAGCTGACACTGATGAGGCGGCACTGATATACAGCAATGATGGGCACTGATGGGTGGCACACTGAAGGACAGCACTGATGGGTGGCACTGACTGTTGGCACTGCTGGGCAGCACTGATGGTGGCACTAATGGGGGGCACTGGTGAGTGGCACTGCTGGGCACAGGTGGGTGGCACTGCTAGGCACTGATGGGCACAGGTGGGTGGCACTGCTTGGCACTTGTGGGTGGCACTGCTGGGCACTGGTGGGTGGCACTGCTGGGCACTGATCATCAGTGCTGATCTGTTCTTTGACAATTGTCGGTTATCGGCAGCACTTTCGTCACGCTGTGACAGCGTGAGGAAAGTGTAGCCAATAACTGGCAACTGCGTTTACCCGGTGATCTGCTGTGTCATTGGACACAGCTGATCACGTGGTAAAAGGCCGCCGTGATTGGCCTTTTACCACATCACATGATCAGCTGTGTCCGTAGGATATGGAGATCATGAGATTGGCGGATGCACACCACTGGGGGCGCACGGGAGGGCGTGTTCTGGAAGGATGTCATATGACGGCTATAGTGTGGTTGCCAAGTGGTTAAATAGCGAGAAGTAGACCGGCTTTTTTTTAGTTCCATGCATGTATGATGAGTTCAGTAATTAAGGTAAATAAAAATGTATTATAAATACATCAAACATTAGATTAGAAGAATACACCACCACCACATCTTAGGAATGCTAAACATTTTAATGAGTTAGGGTTTGAAAAGCAGCTATTGGCTGTAGCTGATACCATCTCTTTTTCATTAAATAAGATAATTTGTAGATCAGCACTTAAAAATAAAATCATTACATCAAATTTAAAAACAATATACTTTGGGATTCCTACAGTTGTGCTCAAACGTTTGCATACCCTTGGAGACTTTGTGACATACAGTATATACCATTTTTAAAGAAAACATGATTTAGCAGGCAAAACACAATTCTTATGGCATTCATATTTACCTGTAGGTCATAACAGGATGGCACAATCATAAAACAAAACATGGCAACAAGTAAACAAATGAAATGACCCTTGTTCAAAAATCGGCATACCCATAGTTCTTAATACTGTGTATTGCCCCCTTTAGCATCAATGACAACATGCAGTCTTTTGTAATGGTTGTCCATGAGGCCCTGAATTCTTGCAGGTTGTATAGCTGGCCATTTGACTTGGCAAAATGCCTCCAGGTCATGCAAAGTCTTTGGTCGTCTTGCTTGAACCACACGTTTGAGATCTCCCCAGAGTGGCTCAGTAATATTAATATTAATCAGAAGATTGTGATTGCCACTCCAGAACCTTACCCTTTTTCTGCTGTAACCACTGGAGGGTCAACTTGGCCTTGTGCTTAGGGTCATTGTCATGCTAGAAAGTCCAAGCGCGTCTCATGTGCAGCTTTCATGCAGAAGAATGCCAAAAGAATTGTCTGATAACATGCTGCATTCATCTTGCCATCCATTTTCACAAGATTCTCCTTGCCTTTAGAGCTTACACCCCTCTAAAACATCAGTAAGCCACCACCATGCCTCATAGTGGGGATGGTATTCCTGTCACTATAGGCCTTGTTGACCCCTCTCCAAACATAGCACTTATGCTTGTGACCATAAAGCTCTATTTTGGTCTCCTCATTCCAGATTACAGTGTTCCAGGAGCTGTGAGGCATGTCAAGGTGTTGTCGGACATATTATAACCTGCCTTTTGGGTGGAATTGGTGCAGTAAAGGCTTCTTTCTGGCAACTCAACCATGCAGCTCATTTCTATTCAAGTATCATTGTACTCTGCTCCTTCAAAACATCCACACCTTTTTTTTCCAGAGCAGCCTGTATTTCTCCTGAGGTTACCTGTGGGGTTTTCTTTGTATCGCGAACAATTCTTCTGGCAGTTGTGGCTGCAATCTCTCTTGGTCTACCTGACCTTGGATTGGTATCAAGAGATCCCCGAATTTTCCACTTTATAATAAGTGATTGAACAGTTCTGACTGGCACATTAAAGGCTTAGGATATCTTTTTATGCCCTTTTCTATCTTTATAAAGTTCCATTACCTTCTTACACAGGTCTTTTGACAGTTCTTTTCTGCTCCCCATGGCTCAGTATCTAGCCTGCTCAGTGCATCCAAGTGAGAGCTAACAAACTTATTGACTATTTATACACAGACACTAACTGCAATTTAAAAAGCCACAGATGTGGGAAATTGACCTTTAATTGCCATTTTAAGTTGTGTCTGACACCTTGTGTGCCTGTACCAAGGCCATACATTCCAGGGTATGTAAACTTTTGATCATGGCCATTTGGGTGATTTCTGTTATCAGTATAATTTAAAAAGCAGCCAAACAACTATGTGATAATAGATGGTTCGCTATCCTTAAATAAAATACAGTTTTTTGTCATAATCAGTCATATTTTCAATATCAATGCCAACATTTCATGATTTCTGCCAGGGTATGCAAATGTTTGAGCACAGCTGCAACATTGTGCTAAATCTAAATGGACAACCAAATCAATACACAGATAGATCGGATGTTCTCCTAAAAAGGTATTGTCTTACACTGTATGCTGAAACAATTGGCTGTGGGATTGCTGTTTTTAGGTCAGCACTTACTTTTATCTTACTTCATGTTACTGGCCACCACTATCATGGAGGGCATCAACAGATCTGTTACAAAAGAAAAATAAAGAAAAGACCACCATCACAAAAAATCTTGTATTCTGACATTTGCATGTGATTAATACTTGTAATGGTTGTATTGACAAAGTCCTTTTTTCTTTTAATTTCTTTAGTTTTATTATCTCCATATTTACATGAAGACTTACTGTATATGTCTAGCACAAGTGACAGTGACAGGGGTCGGACAAGCTATAATGGTAACAGGTGTACCCTCAACAGTTACCTTTACTTCACGTGGTTAAAAGTGTATGTAACCTCTAACAATGAACTTCTATCATTTGCTTTCCTTTAGTCTCTTAAGTATGCAATTTAAAACATTTTGTGTTATCTATTTGCTAAGTCCCCAAATATACCTGTTGCTCCTGACAGTAACCCAGTGAGCCTTATAACCTCCTATGCAAATTTCAATCAATCCTATCAGCTTTGTGAACTACAGTGTTCTGTAGTCCTAACTTCCTGTCCAGGGGCGGACTGACAACTCATGGGGCCCCCGGGCAATAGGGGATCATGGGGCCCCTGTGTCCTTGCCCAAACTCAAAAAAGCCTCTGAAAAAGGTACCTGGGGCATCTCATGGGGCCCCTACTGACCCCGGGCCCTTGGGCAGTGCCGGGTTTCCAAATGGTCAGTCCGCCCCTGTTCCTGTCTTAGGGTGGCAACGCTGTTTTTTTCGTACTGTAAGCAAGCGTTGTCACCCTCATTCAGAAAGTTCAGAAACATCCTCATTTCACCAGGGGAAAATAAAGGAAAAAATCCTGAAAAAAAAATGTATACAGTCACTACATCTAAGGACTTCTAGCTGCAATATATTACATTTGTATTCTTCAGTTTTAGATGTACTTTCATTCTTTTTTTTTTAATGTAAATGTAGAAAAAAATATAAATGAAAACATGCTAAATTAAAAAGGAATTCATATAATCAATACAAGTAATAACCGCGTACAAGTATCGGAGGACATGTTTCACAATAGTGGTCCTTTAAATTTCATATATTATGGAAATAATTAATCTTTGTAACCTTCAATGAGCAGAAATTATATCCATGCATTTAAAATAATATTAATAATAATCAGTTATTCATACCTATATATGTGGCAAGAACAAACATTTTCATGGCTCAGCATTCTAATTGTTTGTGTTAGTTGTTTTGAAAAATGAATGAACAAAGAAGGAATAAATGAATGTCCATAAGATCTGTTGTCTTTACTAATTATCATTGTGAGCAACAACACAAAATAAGTATTGGTGGGCTGTTACACATTTTCCGTTTACCAAAACATATGATTCTATGTAAATAAAATTAAAAGCAATTTCAAATTTGTATGGGACTCCCTGTGTATAGGCAGATTAATATGGGCAAGTACTGTACATATAGATGTTTATAAATGGATAGAAGAGAGATAGGTACACCTGCATGTAGTTGAACTATCAGCAGTATTACCAGCATTGTAAAAAAAATAACTCAAAAGTGAGTTACAAACACTTTTTGATCCATGAAACATTTCCTGTGGGTTCCTCTTACACAAGTTTTTAATGATCTGGGTCATTGGCATCATGGAATATAACTGGACGTATCTTCCATTTTTGGAGCATTAAACAGTAACAAGACAAAGCCATATATTATAACTTAGCACCAACGGTCCCTGATCTAAAGACTTTACACACTGGTCGCATACTACGTAGATTTTTTTTTTATATCTGTTGTTTGTCCTTTAAAGCCTATTAAATTCACTCTATTTATAATTTATGTTGGAATCAGTAAGTCTGGCACTATTTAATTTTGGACATTATTTGAGCAAAATATCTTTTAAGTCAAAAAATGTCTACTGTCGTTTATATAATGTAAATCTAGTTGCGTCCATATATATATTGATTTAAAAAAAAAATTTAAGCAATAAAACATATAAATATATAAAACAGAGCACTTCGGCTAACATTTGTAGACATACCTTTTTGTTTCACTGTGACACAGGTAGGACTCCATGGAGAAGGTCTTCTGCGTAATGTAGCTAGTATTGTGTTAAGGGAAGGAAGACTGAGTGTTCTCTGTTGAACTTATACTCGGCAAATAAAAATCAATGTGTGTGCAGCCTGACATTGCTTCCAGCTACATGTAAATGGTTTAGCTAACCCACTCAGTTCCATAGACTTGCCACTGTAATTTTCTGGGAAAAAAAGGTACAGGTTTACTTGTTGATCTAACTATTCTTTTTCAAAATAGAGAATGATGTATGACTACTAAAGTCATGAAATCTTTAATAAATTCTTAATTTTTTTTTTTTTGGTATAGCAGATTATTTTATGAATGTTCTGGAAAGCAGGTGCCACATTCCAAATATTTATGTATATTTATATAGATAGATTGGGTTACAGTTATTTGTAGCTTCAGCTAAAAAAGAGAGTTGTAAACCTGCTACATGAAAAACATAAAGGGGTTAATTTACTAAAGGCAAATAGTCTGTTTACTTTGCAAAGGAATTTTCCCTGCTAGGAAAATGAAAGAAAACAGTATTTTTGCTTGGTCATGAGTGGATAATGGAAGTCAGCAGAGCTCCACTAAGCTAAGGGTAAATTCCCTTGTAAAGTACAAATTCCCTTGCAAAGCAGTCTATTTGTCTTTGGTGAATCAACTCGAAAGTGGTACTCCAGCTATGGCCTGCAAGCCAATAAGTGACAGCAACCTGCCATTGTGTAGCGGATATTGTATATGCAGTAAGACTCAAAATTGGACCATGCAACATGCAGACTACTGACTGAAAATGTTTAATAACTCAGTGCTGCTATTTACTAATATGCAAATTTACATTTCCAACCTAAACATACTTGAGTGAATTTCTCCTCCCTGGATGTTGGGACTTGTTGTCTAATTTTATTGGTTCAATACTTGATGGAGACAGAGGCAGAAGAGAGCAGAACTGGGCTACAGAGGTTCAAATCATTCTACCAATCCCTCCAAGTTAAGTAGCCCCTAAAACTATGTTATTATGTCAAAGAATCAACCAGCTATACCTCATATTAACTGGTATATGTGACAGTGGCTGCAAAACAGGTTGCGGATTGGTGGCACTAAAATGTCTATTATACAGTTCATGCATTCTAATCAATATGTATTGATCTACATATATGAACTTCATGAATCCCCTATTCATTGTATCTGTTTTTTAGCTATATACAAAGTGTCCCATACGTCTGGGATATAAATAGTTTCAAATCATTTTCCAATCATTACTGTAAATCAAGAATCCTGAAATATTGACAGCTACTGCCACATAAATACAATAACAGAGCTAGCTAATTATATAGAGACATTCTATGCATCCTATAGTTATTGATATTCTTCCAGTGCATTTCAGGCTAACACATTTGTTTTAACATAAGACATGTCAAAGTACTAATTAGACATTCCACAGCATTATATTTAAAAGTACAGTAAGATGTTTTTAGAAAGTCTAGAAAATGAAGGTACTTTTCATGGATACTCAGTTGGAGCAAATAGATATGTCAAGGGTTTACCTTTCATACTATTTGCCGTATCCATCAAATCACATGGGTCAAATCTCTGCATTGAATCCACAGTCACATTTAGAAGCACAATCATAGGCTCTGAGGACAGTGAAGGGTCTCAACAAACCTCTGAAGGCCAAACCCTTCCTACATTGATTAAATAATACCAAAACTACTGCATGCCAAGCACTAAGTCCTAGCACTAAGTGTTGCAAATCTCCAATCTAAATTCGCAGCATGCTATGGAAGCATCAAAGTCTAGTTAGCTCCCTATTGTTTCATTGAAATTTGATCTTAGCATCTGATATATTTTCATTTTAGGCGCAAGCATGCTAAGTAACATGTAAGTGTAATACTTATTAATTTTTATCATTTATTACCTCTCTAAGAGGTAACAGTACTCCAACTGACAAGGAGCTATATTTGTTCTAGCAGCACCCAGGGTGTGCATCTGCTTCAATTATTAAGATTATGGCATATACTGAATATATATATACTGTGTGTATATATATATATATATATATATATATATATATATACCAAACTGGTTTGGAGGCGCTCATGCGTCTTGCAGAGGAGGAAGATCAAAAACAGCAGTGTTTCTATTGTCAACGGTTCGATGAAGCTCAGTCCATCTTTCTCAAGACACTATAACATGGAAGTGAGCAGACTAATACATTCAAATCCCCCCCCCCCCCACACCAACAACAACACCCCGTAGTGTTGACCTCACACAGTGCAAGGGTTAAAAGACATATACAGGGTAGAGTTCAAAGAAAGATCACAAAAGGAGCAAATCACAATAGTTCATCAAAAAACCAAAATCTACAATATCCTAGGCTATCGAACATAGCTACTACAAAAAAACAGGAAACTGCACAAAGAGTGGAACAAACAAAGCATGTAATAAACATTTACATGATGTCTGTCATTGAACATGGCAAACACCTTGCAGGCATGGACCACCCATAATTAGTACTATGAAAAAAATAATTAATAACAAGTGATATGCTAGGATAACCTAGCAACAAATTAAAAATGACGAGATAGCCACAATAATACGACCCAAGACCAAACACCCCACACATGCTTTGTTTGTTCCACTTTTTCTGCAATTTGCTATTTTTATGTAGTAGCTATGTTTGATAGCCTGGGAAGTCTCTTTGAAAGGGAAGTACATAAGGATTTTATATTAATAAAATTAAATAATCGGCAATAAACTTTCCAAACCAGTTAATTTAAAGTGTATGCAAAAACCTGCACAACTTCCCTATAATAAAACTGACTGGTGCTCAAGCACAGGACAGCAAGCACATACTCATTTACAGTTTGCCTGTGCAGACCATGGTACATGTTGTGACTCCAATCTCTGCATCCTTTCTCTGCAGAAACTTCTTTGGATTTTCTGGTTTGTTGCCAGTGCACTAAACGCATTTAATGATATGCAAATATTATACTGATGCATCTTAGTTGTATTTAATATCAATAACAGATCTGATGTATACCAATAATAAGTAAATTATCATAAAATGCATGGTCAGCATAGTACAGCATGGCCACTCAGTGATAAGTAGTGATAAGGTCTGTAGTTGTTCTGAACTCCCAGTATTTACTCTGCACAGGACCAAAGTACAATCAATAGCCCCATAGTCTGGCAGTCAGCTACAGAAAGATAATCAATCGGTCATGTCCGATTTCATAGTTAAATGAAAACCCTGGCCCAATTTAATCAGGCAAGCAGCAGGCGGCATTAAACCTTTTGACTTAAAACAAATTACTGTTTGAGTTCTACTGGCATAAGAATGCAGCAGAATCTTTACTTGCTTAAATGCTTTATTATTTTATTTATTTATTACAGGTACTTATATAGCACCATCAATTTATGCAGTGCTTTACATATATATATTGTACATTCACAACAGTCCCTAACCCTCAAGGGGTGTACAATCTAAGGTCCCTATCTCACATTCATACATACACATACTAGGGACAATTTAGACAGGATCCAATTAACCTACCAGCATGTCTTTGGAGTGTGAGCGGAAACCAGGGTACCTGGAGGAAACCCACACAGGCACAGAGAGAACATGCAAACTCCAGGTAGGTGGTGCTGTGGCTGGGATTTGAACCAATGACCCTAGTACTGTCATGCGGAAGTGCTAACTATTTAGCCGCTGTGCTGCTTTGTTGGGTAGATAACAGAAAAAGGCTGTTCTTTACCTGCCATATGTAAATATTTGCGTTTATGAAAGCAAGATTAGCTTTAGGATCCTATAAAGTTCACACCTTTGTACTGATTTATAGTTCTCATACATGGCCTTGTCTTTGCAGATGACTCATTCGATCATCATTTGTGATGATCTCTAATAATGCTTCTTAATACACATAGACATTATTCTTAACCACTTGCCTACAGGGCACTTTTACTCCCTTCCTGCCCAGGCCAATTTCCTGGCATTTCTTATTTACATGCGATCAGCTGTGATTGTACACAGCTGATCACATGATACAGCCTACATCATCGACTCTTTGCTTTGATCGGTGATCTGCTGTGGCACCACCGATCACCACGCGCCCCCCAGGGGGTGTGCATGCGCATTTAGAGTGGGAGGACGTCATATGACGTCCTCCCAGAACGAGAACCGCCGCCCGTCCATCATTTCCTTATATGGAGGGCGGGAGGCGGTTAAATACTGGAAAATCTCTGATGAAAAAGTGAATGACAGTGCCACAAACCAGTCGCCTGAGACAGGCTGATCACCACAACAATTCTTCCATTGCATTAGATGCCCATGTATAGTTAACCTTACACAAAGGAAGACAGTGACATCTACCATTTTATTTCCAAGTAAGAGATTTAGTAAAACTGGAGTACTAAGAATCTGGTACAGCTGTGCATGATACCCAAACAGCTTCTAACTTCAGTTTACTCAGAAAGGCTGGCCATACATTATACAATTTTCTTGAGAATTTAGCTTTATATTTACCAAAAAACATATAATATGAGGTCAAACCTAACAACACTTTCAGTTGTATCCAAATAGGCAGGCCCTTGCACTACATAGGTAAAAAGGTAAATCTAAAGGAATTTGGGCAGAAATTGGACAGAAAATTGTATAGTTTATGGCCAGCCTTAAGCTTTGACAATAAAACCTGGAAGCTGATTGGTATCTATGCAGAGCTGCACCAGATTTTGCACTCTCCAGTTTTAGTAAATACCCCCTATGGAATCAGATTTTTTATAGTTGATGTGATTTAGCAACCTTTCCTGAAGACTCAGTTTCTTGTAAATCTTGGTACACATACAGGTTTCCTTGACTATTTAGCAACAGCAATTGGCATTTACAGCAATTTGCATTTAAAGTACCTATAGTCTATAGCAGGGGTCTCCAAACTATGGCCTCCAGCTACTACAAGTCCCATCATGCCTCTACCTCTGGGAGTCTTGCCTGTGGCTGTTAGAGTCTTGTAAGGCCTCATGGGACTTGCACTTCCTTAACACCTGGAGGGCCATAGTTTGGAGAATCCTGGTCTATAGCATATGTATGTTATATATTCCTCCTTGGTGGCATGATTCACAAGTTAAATAGTAACCAGTGCCTAAATAGCCATTTACCTAAAAACTGACAAATTCATAACTATACTTTCATGAATTAAAGGAGACCTGTCATGAAAGAAACAGCTGACTTGTTTTTCAAAGTCCATGCTCCAGGTTGTCATCTGAACCTTTGGTTTGACTGATCTGGACTTACTGGTCTCAGGTCAGTCACTTACAAATTATTAAATGAATCATAAAGATGAACACTCTAGAGCAGAGGTCTCCAAACTTTTTAAACAAAGGGCCAGTTTACTGTTCTTCAGACTCCAGGGGGGCCAGACTGTGCCTAGTGGGAGTAAACAATTCTCCATCTTGGGTATTAGCAGGATAAATAGTTGGTGTTAGTGAGAGGAATTGTATCCCATCATTGGTGTCAGTGGGATGAATAGTGCACAACTGTTGGTGTCAGTGGCAGGAATAATGCCTCAAGGGCAGGATAAGGGCAAATAAAGGGCCACATCTTGCTCCCCGGGCTGCAATTTGGAAACCACTGCTCTATAGCAGTGTTTCTCAACCTTTTTTCAGTCAAGGCACCCTCTAAAATTATGGACAGTCCCGAGGCACCCTTTAAAATTATGGACAGTCCTGAGGCACCCCATTCTAAAATGTGAAAAACTATTCTAATAGTTTTACAGTGGGGCAAAAAAGTATTTAGTCAGCCACCAACTGTACAAGGTCTCCCACTTAAAAAGATGAGAGAGGCCTGTAATTGGCATCATAGGTAGACCTCAACTATGAGAGACAAAATGAGAAAAAAAATCCAGACAATCGCATTGGCTGATTTAGAAAGAATTTATTTGCAAATTATGGTGGAAAATAAGTATTTGGTCAATATCAAAAGTTCATCTCAATACTTTGTTATATATCCTTTGTTGGCAATGACAGAGGTCAAACATTTCCTGTAAGTCTTCACAAGGTTGGCACACACTGTTGCTGGTATGTTGGCCCATTCCTCCATTCAGATCTCCTCTAGAGTAGTGATGTTTTGGGGCTGTCGCTGGGCAACACGGACTTTCAACTCCCTCCAAAGGTTTTCTATGGGGTTGAGATCTGGAGACTGGCTAGTCAACTCCAGGACCTTGAAATGCTTCTTACGAAGCAACTCCTTCGTTGCCCGGGCGGTATGTTTGGGATCATTGTCATGTTGGAAGAACCAGCCACGTTTCATCTTCAATGCCCTTGCTGATGGAAGGAGGTTTGCACTCAAAATCTCACGATACATGGCCCTATTCATTCTGTACTGTACATGGATCAGTCGTCCTGGTCCCTTTGCGGAGAAACAGCCGCAAAGCATGATGTTGCCACCCCCATGCTTCACAGTAGGTATGGTGTTCTTTGGATGCAACTCAGCATTCTCTCTCCTCCAAACACGACGAGTTGTGTTTCTACCAAACAGTTCTATTTTGGTTTCATCTGACCATATGACATTCTCCCAATCCCCAGTTTGCTCTCTAGCAAACTTCAGACGGGTCCGGACATGTACTGGCTTAAGCAAGGGGACATGTCTGGCACTGCAGGATCTGAGTCCCTAACGGCGTAGTGTAATACTGATGGTAGCCTTTGTTACGTTGGTCCCAGCTCTCTGCAGGTCATTCACTAGGTCCCCCCATGTGGTCCTGGGATTTTTGCTCACCGTTCTTGTGATCGTTTTGACCCCACGGGGTGAGATCTTGCATGAAGCCCCAGATCGAGGGAGATTATCAGTGGTCTTGTATGTCTTCCATTTTATAATTATTGCTCCCACAGTTGATTTGTTCACACCAAGCTGCTTGCCTATTGCAGATTCAGTCTTCCCAGCCTGGTGCAGGTCTACAATTTTGTTTCTGGTGTCCTTCGACAGCTCTTTGGTCTTCACCATAGTAGAGTTTGGAGTGTGGCTGTTTGAGGTTGTGGACAGGTGTCTTTTATACTGATAACAAGTTCAAACAGGTGCCATTGATACAGGTAATGAGTGCAGGACAGAGGAGCCTCTTAAAGAAGAAGGTACAGGTGTGTGAGAGCCAGAAATCTTGCTTGTTTGTAGGTGACCAAATACTTATTTTCCACCATAATTTGCAAATAAATTCTTTCCAAATCAGCCAATGTGATTGTCTGGATTTTTTTTCTCGTTTTGTCTCTCATAGATGAGGTCTACCTATGATGCAAATTACAGGCCTCTCTCATCTTTTTAAGTGGGAGAACTTGCACAATTGGTGGCTGACTAAATACTTTTTTGCCCCACTGTATATAATGGAGCAACAGCCACACACGTAGGACACCCAACATTAGAGGTGATTTATTCTTCCAAAGCAAATACACTTTTGCACACTGGTACTGACTAGTATTCCAGTTTTTCTCCTCTCCCTCAGTTTTTCTCCATCACTGAGTTAATGTGACCCCAGCACTGATGGAGAGGAGCAGGGGAGGGTCAAACTAGGATGCTGTGCAGGCAGCTGATATCCTCCTTATCAACTGATGATGTCATTGGTTGTCAGGATGCCGATGGCTAGAGTGTTGCATAGTGATGCATAGTGAAAACCGGTGGCTTTGTGTAACTAAAAGGCAGGCTTGTTCCACCTGCTGGCTTGTATACAAGTTTTAATGCAATTTTTAGACATTTTGCCAAGACATCCCTGAAGAAACCTCAAGGTACCCCATGGTGCCTGGGCACCCTGGTTGAGAAAGGCTGCTCTAGAGAACAGACCTTTAACAGGTCAGCAATGGCAGCTCCTTTTTCTTTCATTGCAGGTTCCATTTAAAATAATGTGTCACAAACTGTGCAGATTTCCTAAAGCACTGCTGCAATGCTGAGAGCGTATCATAAGATCAAAAGCATTTAATTCAGTGCGCTCAATAGCATTGTCGTCAATAGCACTGGCTTTGACCTAAAAAGTACTGTTCCAAAACACAGCAGGAGGAAAGCTATCACGCACTCAGCAGACTGTAATGCAGGTTCCTTCATTTAAATGTGACCTCTTCTGCTTAAGAACATTTAGCTCTGTGACTACCCACATGTATTGGTATTGATGAATAAAAAGGATGAGAGATTTAATGACAAGAGCAATAGTGTACTTTGCAGTTTCTAGCTTAGACAAATGTACACGCAGATGTACATTGCTTTAAATTCAAAGTGTAAGTTCATCTTTTTTTTTAGAGAGGTGAACCCCACCGATCTCCACTGTACTTACCTCCATGGATGATGAGATATCAGTGCCCACACAGCCTTTGTAGCTGTTCAGGGATTTGAAATCCCCGATTTTCTTCCCCTTTTTTCTGACAGAGCCTTCTGTATAGCTGAAAAGGGAAGTAACCATGTGGAAAACAGGGAAGGAGCTAACGCCTGACAAATGTTTGAATCCTGACTCACATATTGCTGTTAGCAGAAAAGAACCACCTAAAAATAATATATGTATGGGCACTGAGCAATTTTGAAAAAATAACAGTTTTAGATTAAAGCCAATCTCCAGGAAAATATGAATTTATATTAATCAGGTATGCCATTTCTAATTTCCTCTACAGCAACACTGGACTGGAAGAGGAAGGACTAAATGTAAGAGCCAAACAGACTCTGCTACAGCACAATTGGCAACAGTTGGCAGGAGTAATCCAGTGTTCCTAATTAAGCTGCACTGCTACTGGGAAGGGAAAGAACCAGGCTGTGCTGCTTGGCAAGAGTGCTAAGGAAGCGCTGAAAGAAACAGATGATTTTCTTTGCGCACAAACTGGAAAAGTAAATCTGTGTTTGTTTATGTAGGGCAAAGCAATGCGTTTGATTCAATCCCTCAAAACCAAGCAGCACATACTAAGCACTTTCCTTTGCATCCTGTTGTTCTGGTTAGGTATGGAGGAGCACAGGACTAACTCAATGTGACAGTGTTGTGCCAATCACTAAGCGAAAGCATTGTCACATGTATATATAACAAAAAGGATCCAGTTGAGTGATCAAATTGCCAGCATCCAAAATATACACAATCTACAACACAACAATGGAAGCATTATCACATGGGGGTGATCTATAGCCCTGTGTAATTTACTACTTGAACAACATTGCATTATGCAGGGTAGTTCTCCTACTCCTGGAAAAAGAATGGAGTGACAGACCTTTTTTTTTTGCCTTCCTCTGGATCAACTGTGGGTATATGATTAAAACTTTTTTTTTTTTTTTCTATGGTTGAACTGGATGGACTTTTGTCTTTTTTCAGCCGGACTAACTATGTAACTATGTAACTATGACAGAGGAGTGAGGGTAAGTTAAGTAAGTACTGCTGGGAAGGAGAAGGTGGAAGAATGAAAGTGAACCTGTTGCTTTCTCCGGCATGGGCATAGCACAGGATCACGTTTTTATATACTCAGGTTCCACTATAAATAATCATTCAAGCAAAGGGAAAAGAGAACAAACCAACTATAGATAAAAATGACTCAATCATCAAGCATAGAATATCAAAACGTTTTTATAACAAAATTCAAATATACGTACTGTACATTAGCATTGAAGATTTTCAGTCTACAGATACCCATTTCAGTTTGTTTCCCTTGTTGTTAATATATACTTTTTTGAATCCACTTTGTAAACAAGTTAAGGATCTTCAAGGTAAATCTTCAAGGTCCATTAGAAATGTAATAATATCCAAGTATATCTATGAAAGTATCTGGTTCAATATGTAGTGCTTTCAAAACAATATCATTTACTCCTCCATTTGGGCATGCAACGTAAATAGTTATTCATAGAAAGTAAATCCTTGTGAAGTCAGGGTGTTTTAGAATTCTACTTTAGCAATAATCTCCCATTTGCAAATTATAAACAAGAGTGGAATTTGGTCAAATTAGGCACATTTAAAGCTTCCTACTGGCTGTTGCATGCACGTTCCAGGTTTAATCAGATTGCCATCCCTGCTTCTAAGCACCAGGCCAGAAACATGGCACATTGATGTTGTAGATAACTTAGAATACTTGTTCCACAGATATCCGGTTTAAGGCGCAGGAGACAAGAATATATTGAACAGTACTGAAAAAACCACAAAAGCTAAGTAGGCAGCAATGCAGATCCAGAACCTGGGGTCTTTTATCAGGTTTTTATCAAAACAGCTAAATACTGTATAACCAATGGACATTCCAGCCAGACATCCAGCAAAGTGAGCCACAAATGACACCTAAAATTGGAAGATATACATCGAAAACATGGTAAAGTACAAGTAAACAAAATTTAATATGTATTACAGAAAAGTAAACACATCTATAAACAAACATGAACATATCAAATTGCTGTTGTAATGCCCTCCATTTCATCAGCCAAGTCAGTCAACCAAAGTTTGGTTGACCAGTAATCATTATCTGGGATGTGGGAATACTCTAGAATAATGCTGATATAAGTATAGTCAAAATAAAGGTATTTTGTCTTATATACGGTCATAATGTAAAAATGTAAACATAGAGCATTTAAACAATTGACTGTAAAGTAGACTGTATTACATGAAATAATGTCACATAAAAAAATGTGCAAAGGAAGTAAATCAATTTTCTGAAGCCTAAAGCTGAACACAGATGAATCAAAATTGGGCTAGTTCAGCAGGGAGCAGAGGAACTTCAATCTATCTATGGCCATTCCCGCTAGAGAGAAGTCGATCTAAAGATCAGCTTCTCTTGAATGGGAATGTTGGAAAAATGTCCTTTGATCAGCACATGCATCCAAAAGGCGGCATCACTGATCAATGTATTATGACAGCAGAGGCATCCCCACTGTCATAATACAATAGTACAGTAGGAAGGATTCCTCTATCCACCTAGGTTGTGTGGATGGGGAAATCCATTGTTTTCTTTTCTTTTTGAGAAACCAGCTGACAAAAAAAAAAAGATCCATCTACAGTTCAGTCAAAAAAAAAAAACAATTTAAAAAGTTTTACTATAGATTCTATCAATGAAAAGAGATCTATGAATGGAGGAGTGGACCTTTCATTCTTTTGCCCATCCTCCATTCATTGATTATTTTTCGATGATGGAAGCTATAGTGCAGCTTCTATGAATGACAGGGGGGGGGGGGCAGAAATGACAGGTCCCTCAGCTCTATTAATCCTCACAGCACCAGAGGATCACAGCAGAAGTCTTCTATTGCAACTAAAACAATAGCCAGCAACACAAGAGACACAGTTCACCTAAATGTAATGCACAGTCCCTTGTACTGATTTTTTTCTTTTCATTTAACTAAACTCAAGATTTGAAATGCTTTTTAAATGTTGGAAATGGAAAATATACTTTGGTTTTTAATCATGTCTCATTACTGTAAATCTTGTAGGTGTCCCAAATAAGCTCTCATAAACGCCCATAATCAGGGACGTATCTGCCGTAAGGCAAACAAGGAACCGGCCTTGGGCAGCATTTTTCAGGGGGGTGGCATCGCCCCCAGGCAGAAGGGACCAGTGCCATCCACAAAGGGCTGTGCTCGGGCAGGGGGGCGGGCTCGTGTGTGCTTAGGATGGGGGGTGGCTCGGCTGTGTTTGGGCGCATGGGGTGGGCTCGTGTGTGCTGGGGCGGGAGGGGGGCTCGGCTGTGTTTGGGTGCAGAAGTGCAGATAAGGGGAGGTTTGGGAGGTCTGAACCCCCCCAGAGCACCCTGCCTGGAGCCACCTGGCTCAGCCTTACCACATTACCAACAGGCAGGCTGTGAATCAGAGCCAGGTGACATCCACTGCCACGCCACTGCCCTGTGTTGTCACTGTCAGCGCTAGTGGGAGCGGGGAAAGCACGTGATTGGTTGCTAGGATATCAGCGGTCCTAACGACCAATCAGGTGCTTGCCCTACCCCCAGGCCATGGCATTCAAAGAAGGAAGAGAGCGGGAAAGAACAGGACTTCCTTCTTCCAGCTCATGTAGCTGCCTGGAGGAATGAGATGGAATGGACCCTGAGGTAAGGGGGGTTAGGCAATCCTTATGTAAGGGCAGGGGAAACTTTGGGGACCTGAATTAAAGAGAATGGACTCTAGGGACCCTGATGTAAGGTGGGGGACTCTGAAGACCATGATGTATAGGGGAACCCTGATGTATTGGGGGGACTTTTGGGGCCCTGATGTAAGGGAAGGGGGGAACTCTGGGAACCCTTATTTAAGGGAAGGGATCTGGGTCTCTGGGGGACACTTATGTATGGGGAGGGTCTATGGATGGGGGGACTATCGAGACCATCATGTAAAGGTGGACCCTGATGTATTGGGTGGGCTCTTGTGACCTTGATGTAGGTGGTAAGGACTATGGGGACCCAGATTTAAGAAGGGGGGCTCTGGGGGACCATGATGTAAAGGGAGGGCCTATGGGGACCCATGTAAGGTGGGGGGGACTCTGGAGACCATAATGTAAAGAACTGACCCTGATGTATTAGGGGGGACTTTTGGGATCCTGATGTATGGAGGGAGGACTCTGGGAAACCTAATTTAAGGAGGGGGCCCCTGATATAAGGGGATGGGCTATGGGGACCCTGATGCACACAAGGTGGGGGGACTCCAGATGTCATATGCTGTCCTAAGGCAAGGGTCTCCAAACGTTCTAAGCAAAGGGCCAGTTTACTATCCTTCAGACTGTACGAGGGCTGGACTGCAGCTAGTGAGAGTAGAAAAGGTCCCGATGTCAGTGGGAAAAAAATAATGCCCCATTGTTTGGTGTCATTGGGAGGAATTCTGCCCCATCATTGTGGTCATTGGACCCTATCATTTGTGTCACTCGAAGTAATTGTACCCCGTCATTGATGTGATTGGACCCTATCATTTGTGTCACTGGGAGGAATTGTGCCCTATTACACCCAATTGTTGGTATCAGTAGATTAAATAGTGCCCCAAGGGCCAGATAAAAGCAGGAAAAGGGCAGCATCTGGCCCCCAGGCCACAGTTTGGAGACCAGTGTCCTGTTCTTTGAACCAGCATAGTTCCAACATTTTTTCCCACATGGATACCATTCTGCAAGGCTTGACCATGGTGATCAAGTTGAAGTGTAGTACAACATAACACACCTACAAGGCTTTTTCAAGAGCAACAATTTTAATTTAGAATATCAAAAAATAAGATGGGCTTCCAAGGGCAAAACCTTCCCCTTTCCTTTGCCTGTTACCTTATAAATTACAAGAAGACCAACTTACCCTTGGCCCAGTGATTTTAGAAATATATCTTCTAAATAAAGCAAATCCTACATCTGTTCCAACTGTAATATAAAGAGACATTGAAACTTTTCTTTGTGTATACTAAAGAATAACCCAATTAAAAAATTAAATAACAAACTAAAAAGGACACAATTAGTGCACACAGTAGAAAGCTGAAATTCCAAGACATCTAAGGTATTCAGTCTTATTACACTTATTGGCACAGGAGGGAGGGTTGCTGGAGAGTTTTTAGCCAATGTGCCCATATTCTTTAACACTTTTATTATTCCTATATTGCTTTGCTTTTGAGACAAATAATATTAAAGTATATATATAGCCAAAATATTGTTTTAGTTTTGGATAAAGTGAGAAAGGATTAGAACTCTGAGGTGCTGTTGGAGTTATTCCTTCAATTAATTTCTGGTAAAATGGATGTCCACAGGACAAGAAGTGGGGAAAAATATCTATAATAGAGCCCCGGATAGCAGAAAAGCCTAACAGGGATTCTAACATTTTCCTATTCTATTCAAAGCTAAAAAAGTTTTGGGTATGGATACAATTTAACTTATTTTGCTCTTCATACATCAACATATCTTAGGGCAGCACAGTGGCTAAATGGTTAGCACTTTGGCCTGGCAGTACTAGGGTTGGTGGTTCAAATCCCAGCCACGGAACCACCTGCCTGGAGTTTGCATGTTCTCCCTGTGCCTGTGTGGGTTTTCTCCAGGTACTCTGGTTTCCTCCTACATTCTAAAGACATGCTGGTAGGTTAATTAGATCCTGTTTAAATTGTCCCTAGTATGTATATGAGTTAGGGACCTTAGATTGTACACCTCCTGAGGGTTAGGGACTGATGTGAATGTACAATATATATGTAAAGCGCTGCGTAAATTGACGGCACTATATAAGTACCTGAAATAAATAAATCTGTTTACATCCAGCCACCTGTAGAGCCATCATGGGTCCACTGTTATCAAAATTAAACAGACACAAATTAAACGGCACGGATTTAAAAATTCAACATCTCCCCCGTTCACCCCCGATTCAGAAAGGGATCTACTCAAGGATCCCCTGCTGAATGGAGCAAAGCCAGTATAAAAAGGCCTTAAGACTACATGATTTTGTATTTGATAGAAGGCTTCTCCGACAGCAATTTAGATATGTATGATCTACTGAGCCCTGCCAGCCGACCGTAAGCTAGCCTAGCAAGCTGCCACTTTTACAGGAAACACAGATTCTGTAAATTTATAAGAAGGGAGTCTTGTGTCTACAGATTTTTAAAGTTAACTTTGTTAGGAAATAGAAGGGAAAAACTGAGCTGCAAAGGAGCACTACACTCTATAAGGACAATAACAGAAATGCACAGTGGCTAAATGGTTAGCACTTCCACCTGGCACTACTTGGGTTGTTGGTTCAAATCCCAGCCACAGCTCCTCCTGCCTGGAGTTTGCATGTTCTCCCTGTGCCTGCGTGGATTTCCTCCAGGTACTCTGGTTTCTGCCCACACTCCAAAGACATGCGGTTAGGTTAATTGGATCCTGTCTAAATTGGCCCTTGTATATGAATGTGAGTTAGGGACCTTAGATTGTACACCCCTTGAGGGTTAGGGACTGATGTGAATGTACAATATATATGTAAAGTGCTGCATAAATTGAAGGTGCTATATAAGTACCTGAAATAAATAAATAAAATGGAAGATGTTAGAAGTGAAAATATACTGTACCTAAAATTCTTACAAAACACACACAGTATGTATGGATCTGCATCCTATTACAGTTTACATGATGAAGTTTTCTTTATTTTACTCGTAGTATTTTTAAGTAGCCATCAACCTGTGCACTTTTATGTACATGAGATTGCAGTAATAATAGTAAATATTATTATCTTATGCCACTGGCTTAGACAATACACTATCCGTCCACTTTATTAGGTACACCTTGCTAGTACCAGGTTGGACCCCCTTTTTGCCTTCAGAACTGCCTCAATTCTTCATGGCATACATTCAACAAGGTGCTGGAACCATTCCTCAGAGATTGTGGTCCATATTGACATGAGTTACTGTTATCTTTCTATCATCTTGAACCAGTCTGCCCATTCTTCTCAGACCTCAACAAGGCATTTTTGTCCACACAACTGCCGCTCACTGGATATTTTCTCTCTTTCAGACCATTTTATGTAAACCCTAGAGATGGCTGTGTGTGAAAATCCCAGTAGATCAGCAGTTTTCAAAATACTCAGACCAGCCCATCTGGTGTCAACAACCATGACACGTTCATAGTCACTTAAATCCCCTTTCTTCCACATTCTAATGCTTGGTTTGAACTTCCGCAAGTCGTCTTCACCACCTCTAGATGCCTAAATGCATTGAGTTGCTGCCATGTGATTGGCTGATTACCAAGCAATTGAACAGGTATACCTAATAAAGAGGCCGGTGAGTGTATATGGACAAAAAACAGCAATTAAAATGCTTAGAAATAGATTCAATAAAATGTTGTTAGACTGTAATTCTTACCTATTACTACAATGACCAGAATTCTAAAAATTCCAAACAATGGTACCATATCCTTGAAATTCTGCAGAGAAGGGTAAAGTGGATTATTACAAACGTACACACTGCTCATAATGCTAACAATGCAGGAATGGTTAAAAGTCCTCATGCACACTGGATGTTTTTACATCTGCTGTTTTTGGCTTTTGCCATTTTTTTCTACAGCCAGTAAACTCCCCAGCCTATGTGGCCTATCCTATGTGTCCATGCATTTTTTGCTGGAAAAACCCCCCCCAAGAACTAGTGAGTTTCTAGAGGAGTTCTTTAGCTGTATAAACGCTCTAACGCTGAAAAACCCCGTAAAACATGGCAAAACACGGTAAACTGCAGCAAACTGGCATTTCTGGACTTTTTTGAGCAAACACTTTTTTTGGGGGGGGAAGGGGGGAGCTAAAAAACGCAAACGTAGAAAAATGCGGCTAAACGCTAATGCAAAAATGCTACAAAAAGCTGAAAAACCTGCATTTTTAACATGACTTTACACAGCTAGTGCTACCAGCGTTACTAAACCGCCCAGTGTGCATGGAGCCTTAATATTAACTTTGAACTTAACCAGCAAAATAAAAATGTATCATATTGCAGCTTACCAGTCCTTAGATGCATTGGCTGCATTTTGTTTTAATTTAAAAAAAAACAAAAAACGTCATCAGCAAGTACAGAAATTACTTGGTGATCTTCCCACAGATGCAGTGTCCTTGTAACTGCCTGTGAGTTGAACTGAAAGCACAATCAATCCTATCTGCCTTCCATGCTATCTTCTGTAAACTACAAGTCCCCCCTCTCTCCACTCTCCATGTAATGGAGATGAAGAGAGGAAGATGTGTTTGTAGTCCAAATGAGGAGAGCAGGCTAGGTTGACAACCATGGCTGCCTCTATAGATGCAGTGGAAGAGTTAACTTAGCCACCCTAGGGCAGAAGGCGTGTTATCTGCAGCATTACCAGGTGAAAATAAAGGGTAAAACACCTAATAAAAGAAAACAAATTCAGCCATCATATCCAAGTACTGATGTTCTCTAGTAAATTATTATTCTTTTTTTTAGGTTTTAAATGTGCTTTAAAAGAAAAAAAGAGGGAAACAGAACTGAAAAGATGACAATAAAATGAAGGCACCCATCACTCCCAGGTTCTCTGAAAAGAGGCATCTGCATGTTATCTTTGGCACTGGAAGCTTGGCACAAAGCTTTCTGCACTGAAATCAAATGTAACTGATAGAATCTAATAGTTCTCCCCTACAAAAAGAAAAAAGTTTCCCTTAACACAAAGACTTCACATTAGTAAATGGGGGGGGGGGATAAAACCCTGCGTTTGAGCCACACTTCTACTGCCCCGCAATTGCTGCTGGCTGCTGGTGCGACATACAAATGCAGTGCTTTGTTTTACAGCCATGGCTGCACAACCACAGGCATTGCACTAACTTCAAAGGGTTAAAGTAGGTGGTAAAGAGACAATACAATGTCTCCTCACCTCCTGTAAAATGCTCTTTGAAAGTGATCCAAATGTGGATTGCTCTTCAGAGAGAAAAGCTAGTGTACACAAGCCCTTAATCGTCCAGTAACCTTTACCCTGAAACACTGACCTCTATCTAAAATTCTAGTAGTCTAGCTGTCTCTGGCTTTAGTACTGCTTGAGACACTGACCTGGAACAAGCATGCAGATTTGAAAAATCAGACTGACATTACAACCCCTGATTTGCATACTTGTCAGTCACTCAGAACGTATCGGAGCCATTGGATCAGTAAAACTGCCAGGCAACCAGCATTTTCAAAAGGGAGTTATCAATAGCAGCATCTAGACCTTTCTCACTACAGGTTTGCTTAACGCTTAAAACAGAGCTCCACCCAAAAGGGGGAAGTTCCGCATTAACCAATTCAATACCGTGCAATTTTACACCTTCCTGCCCAGGCTATTTTCCAGGTTTCAGTGCTCTCACATTTTGAATGACAATTGCACGGTCATACAACATTGTACCCAAAATAAAATTTTATCATTTTCTTCACACAACTAGAGCTTTCTTTTGGTGGTATTTAATCATCGCTGGGGTTTTTATTTTTTGCTAAATTAACAAAAAAGTCAGAAAAGTTTGAAAAAAACACACGTTTTTCTTTGTTTCTGTTATAAAGGTTTGCAAATAAATAATTGTTCTTCATAAATTTAGGCCGAGATGTATTCTGCTACATGTCTTTGGTGAAAATAACCCAAATTAGGATGTATTATTTAGTTTGTAGGAAAGTTATAGAGTTCACAAACTATGGTATAGATCTGAATATTGATCAATCCTGAAGTACTGACAGCCAATCTAATTTCTTGAGGTCCAAGAATGTCAGAACAGTACAGATATCCCCCAAATGACCCCTTTTTGCAAAGTAGACAGTCCGACGTATTTCATAAGAGGCATGGTGAGTTTTTTGAAGTTGTATTTTTTTGTCATAATTTTTCGGAAAATGAAAAAAAAAATTATTTTCACTATTTTTTTTTTACATACTGTCACCAGTGCAGTACAGCGTCATCATATAACTGGCATGGCGGTGATCAGGGACACTGACTGGTGACAGTGTGAAAAAAAAATATATATATATTTTTTTTTTTTAATTTTAAATTTTTTATTAAATTTTTTTTCTTTTTTTTAAGATTTTTTTTTTCAGATTTTAACTATGTTCAAAGTAGTACAATGTTACCATAGTAACATTGTACTACTTTGGGGAAGTGGTCAGTATTTTTTTTTTTTTACACAATTTGCTTATAGCAAAGAATTACTTGGCTATAAGCAAGCATTTACCTGAATGACATCGATTCATTCAGGGTTTTTTTTGTGCTTAGCTGTGATTTGGCCACAGCTAGTCACATGACATGTGCATGTGACCTGCTGTGACAATTCACAGCTAGGCACTAGTATACAATGGATGGCATGAATGAAGCCATCCATTGTATACAACTGTCATGTGACCTGCTGTGATTGGTCACAGCAGGTCACATGGTACCGGCAACAGGGGTCGGTACTCAGATCTGTCATTGGCCATGTCCGAGGTACACGGCCGGTAACAGATTGCGCCGCTGCACGGAAAGGTAATACATTTTTGCAATCAGGCCCTTAGGTCACCCACCTGAGGCCTACGGCAGATCTAGGAGCATTACCAGGAAAGGCAGCATGCCCTCTCCAGGCTGCAACAATCCTATACAGAAAAGACCCAGAACTCAGTGTGCTCACTGAATAAATAAAGTTAACCAGCATGCCATCAGAACCCACCTCTCTGGGATAGGCCAGGGCTGTATCAATATTCATGCTGCCATCTGCATAGTTCCACACCTTTTATCTAGAAGCTTCTCAAGCTTTCTGAAGGCAGAGGGAGCTACCAGGTTGGCAGCAGCTGAACATACTGAGCAGACCTAACTCGCAGAACTCAGCAACACTGATTACAGTGTGCAAGTTATGCTTTTACCTAACAACAATTACAACCGCACTGTCTACAGTGCGACAACTAAATTTACCTATCTAAGCACAAACTAAATCAATCTATCTAAACCTATCTATCTATCTATCTATCTATTATCTATTTTTATGCTATCCATAGGAAAAAGATAAATGAAAACGAAAAAAAACACACTTTTTTTCTGTGTTGATTGTTTTAAAAGAATGTTGTTATTGCAGATGAAAAGTGAACATTTCATTTTGCCCTGTTTAAAATAGCAGCTAAGTTCTGATTCTTAGCAAAGTAATTTGCAAAAAAAAGGCTTTTTTACATTTTTTGAATGCAACACTAAACAAATTATTGAATAAAACAGATAAAAAAAGTTTTTATATTAGTGGCTAGAAAAAAATATATTATTTTATTATTTGAGCGAACTATCGGCGCTTTATAAATACTGTATAATAATAATAATTATTTATTTATTACAGGTACTTATATAGCGCCATCAATTTACGCAGCGCTTTACACACACACACATATATATATATATATATATATATTTTGTACATTCACATCAATCCCTAACCCTCAAAGGGCATACAATCTAAGGTCCCTAACTCACATTCATATATACACATACTAGGGCCAATTTCGACAGGATCCAATTAACCTACCATCAGGAAAATAATATTTAAAGGATAATTTCATCTTTGGAACATATTACATGTTCCACCCGTTTTTAGGGTGGAATATGTAACATGTTCCCATAGCCGCAGCCGTGCCCACCACCCCCTCCCTCTGACAGATAGTAGAGGGAGAAGTTTCCCCATACTATTTGTCAGATTTGAAAACAGCGCTGTCGTGCGGGGATCCGTACACGCGGCCTTGTCACTCATTCACAGTGGTCTGTAAATGAGTTCTTACAAGTCCCGACAGCCTTAGGGGCTGTGGACTTGTAGTTTTTCATGAACTACTACAGAGCTGTGGAGCCCCGTGGTAGTTCATTGAAGCTTCCTGTCATTATATCTGCTTGTTCGTACATTCCGTACGGCAAGCAGATATTCCAACAGGTCTGCAGGAGACCTGCATGGCATCAGCGATCTACTGATCGCTGGTGCAATGGTTTACAGGCTCCTGTAGACAAAAATAATAAATGCACATTTTTTTACCTGCATTTATTATTTTTGTCCAAAAGGTGAACATATCCTTTAAGGGGAGAAGGGGAAGAAGAAGTTAATTAGGCCAGATTAAAGTAAACTAAGAGCTATTAGGAGTTAAAGCGGAGTTCCATTCACACTGTAAAAAAATAAAAGTCAGCAGCTACAAAAACAGCCACTCACCTGTTCCACGATCCCGCATTGCCCACGCCACAGCCCATTTCACCGGCCGTCCTGTATTCCAGGTGCCAGCATCTTCAGTGTGGGAACCCGGCTGTGACAGCTTGTGGCTTCACAGTCGGGTACCTTCTGTGCATGCGCAAGTAGCGCTGCGCTTCCTGACAGGCCCCGTCGTCTTCTTGGACCTGTCATGTGTCCCACAAAACTTCGAGGAGGGAGGGTAGGAGGACAACTTCCGTTTCCGATCGCCCTGTTCCCCCCACGCTCCCCAAAGGAGCCAATCCTTAATGGGGAGCGGGGACCAATCTTTGAAGTGGAACTTCCCCTTTTGGGTGGAACACCGCTTTAAATAGGAAGAAATTTTATTTAAAAAACAATTTTTTTTTTAACTTGTAAGATTGCTTCAACTGACATAGCATGCAGGTCAAAGCTCATCCCTTTAATCTACAGATGAATGGAACAGAGAAGATACAAAAGTTGTGTTACTATGTATCTCTCTAGATTGTGAACAATATTTATGAAGACTGTATCAGGCTGTCACTTGTTGGATAGCACAAGTTTCTAAAACTGCAACTCTCAACTGTCATTTCAGTAGTAGTATCAGATATACCATTGCTAGCAAGAATGGTAGCTGCACTATTGGCTATTACAGTCTACTATGGTAGATAATAATTCATCCCATGCTTTTGGATACAATTTACCTTGTTGATAAGGATACAATACTCATGCTCTACCACAAATGAAAGTTAAGCTGCTGCAGGCACCTGAATGTGTTCCCACATCAATAGAAAAATTTCCCAAGCGCAGCACTATTCTTGGGGAATTTACCTTGTTGCACATGATAAATCTAAGTAGCAACTTTCCAATGAAAATAAGTGCAATACATGTTAAAGTATTATGTAATAAAACATGTGAAGATGCTCACCACTATGACATTCATGAAATAGCCACCAATTAAGGCATAGACTCCTCCAGAGGCTCCAACCAAAGCTAGGTATGGATCAAAGATGGAGCTAGCTAATGATCCTGAAAATGACAAGGAAACAACTTATTTATATCAATGTGCTCTGAATATTTCTAGCAGTTTCAGAGTGAATTGGGTTGGGTGGAACAGAAGGTTTCATTTGGCTGCATTTTTCCTGTGCTGTTCAGTGTATAAAGGTCATTGATTGTGATAATAAATGAGCTGCATACCTGTTTTGCAGAGCTGTATCGCAGAAGAATTGTAGATATATTTACTGGGGCATTAATAAGGATGTTTCATACACACACTGTTTTCCTGTGTAATAGGGCTTTCCATTAAACAACAGTAGACACATACAGGGGGATTTTTTAAAGAGGGTCTACGACATCCTTTAGAATTCACGACAAATGCTAATGCAGGTGACCCATTCAGGTTCCTGTTGTGTCATGAATGTAGGTATGTGATGTGACCCTAGTACAAAAAATGGCCACTGCCCCAGTCTATAACTGGCCTTCAGAGCAAGGAGCATATGGAAGGGCGACGCATGTCAAACACCAAAAAAGAAAAATTCCGAGCACTAGCTTGCCAGCCAGCCTGCAAACAAACCGAATGAACCTGTCTAACAGTATGCGTTAAAAACAGGGGTTTAGTTAGCACACATTTGGAAATACATGCTTAAGCTACAGAGCCTCATCACAGCACCCCAGTGTTCTGTACTTCCTAACTCTCCAATTTTAAGAGCCCCCATAGTAGAGGCACGTGTATTTAATGGATAGACCAAGGGCAGATAGACCTGAGGGAGCCCACCCCTCTTTATAGGTACAGGAGTGCACTGGACACCCAGCATGTAGCACAATGGCATCTAAGGTGTCCAGTGCGCCCCCTCAACCAACAATTCAACAGTACAAAAAATGGCCACTGCCCCAGTCTATAACTGGTCTTCACAGCAAGGAGCACATGGAAGGGCGACGCATGTCAAACAACAAAAAAGAAAAATTCCAAGCTCTAGCTTGAAAGGTGTCCAGTGCGCCCCCTCGACCAACTTGCCAGTTATAGACTGGGGCAAGGCCATTTTTTGTACTGTTGAATTATTGATCGAGGGGGTGCACTGGACACCTTAGCTGCCATTGTGCTATATGCTGGGTGTCCAGTGTGCTCCTGTACCTTTAAGGAGGGGTGGGCTCCCTCAGGTCTATCTGCCTTGGTCTATCCATTAAATACACATGCCTCTACTATGGGGGCTCTTAAAATTGGAGAGTTAGGAACTACAGAATGCTGGGATGCCCTGACGAGGCTCTGCAGCTTATGCATGTATTTGCAAATGTGTGCTAACTAAACCCCTGTTTTTAATGCGTACTGTTAGACAGGTTAATTTGGTTTGTTTGCAGGCTGGCTGGCAAGCTAGAGCTCGGAATTTTTCTTTTTTGTTGTTTGACATGTGATGTGACCCACTGAGGCTAAAGGTTCTCAGTTCAGCTGAACTCCCTCCTGTACTGCTGCTATCACAAAGACGGCACAGTAGCCAAGAAGTATTGAAGGAGTTTTGAAGATGGGGACGGAGCCTGATGGGGATTCAGGGACGCTAGTTCCCCATCAGGTCCGCTATATCTGTAACTGACAGCTAGCAGTGGGTAGATCCATAGACAATAAACAGTCTGCAATTCACTATAGAATCTGCCTGCTGTCAATCACAGGAAAAGTGCAGACCTGATGGGAAATTAGTGAATCTGCATCCCCATCAGGCTCCGCCCACTGTCAGCGCCACTGTTTGAGAAGAGACTGACGACTGTGAAGTTCACAGCATCTCTAACAACCAGTGACAGGTGTGGAGGGAAGGGGTTAGCAGCAGCAAATATATCACCTGCTACACAGCATAAAGAGACATGCACTCTACCTGTCTCTGTACCACAACTTACAGTTGGTTAGTTACAACCAGTTTCATTATCTACAAACTGAAGGTAGTTATTTTTTAATTTGCTGCTTTTACAAAGTGGCCCTATTAAGAACTACATAAATCTGCTGCACGTGCCAGTAAAGCTACCACAATGAGTGGCAGGGATTTTGGCGCAGGCTTTTTTAAAGGACCATACCACCAGAAAAATAGATGCAAATGTTTTGTTAAATTCTCCCAATAAAGTTATAAGACTTTAAGTAGCTTACAAATTTAAAGAAGTTCTACCTCCAATGGTACTGACCTCCAAGGACTCCTGCTAGGTACACCAATGCAATGCGATGGCCTTTATGAACTAACTCCAATGGGATTCCAAGAAGAAGCTGAAGAAACAGGTTGCCAATGATGTGCTGTACACTGAGAATTGGGAACAGTCATGTCATAACAATGTAACTAATGTAGCCTGGACATATTGATTTTAGGAAAAGAAAGACAACAGAAGAAATATTTCTGTATTGTTCACACTGTGATTGTGGAAAACTCTAATAAATCTTTCTGCCCAATAGCAGGTGATCCTTTAGTTATGACATTTGTTCTGGTGAGTGCATGGACAAGAAACCCTGTGTGATACACTCATGGATGTCCATGCACTTGTTAAAATAGTGTAGAGGTCAATGGGTGACATGAACCATATGTCAAACATCCATGTAACTATTTTTACTGGCTTTACTGTAATTGTTTTGTTGTATAATAGATCATTCATTGTTATTAAAGATATAATTTATTAATATTGAGGAAAGGAAGCGCTTACCCTTCCATACTCACCCAGCATGAACCAGCATATAGGATATAAATCTCCAGGCTTCCTCTCTTTTTTCTGGTACGTAGGTGAAGGGGCTTTTGGCAATACCAGCATCCAGTGTGATCCATTGGTTCTGTGGCTTCCAGACTGCATAATATATGAATACTGCCAGCTGGGTCACGATAATACAAAAAGAAAGCCACATGTTAGGATGCCATGTAAGGATAACGTACAACAGAATACTACCGTCAGGTCCATAAATATTGGGACATCAACACAATTCTAACATTTTTGGCTCTATATACCACCACAATGGATTTGCAATGAAACAAACAAGATGTGCTTTAACTGCAGACTGTCAGCTTTAATTTGAGGGTATTTACATACAAATCAGGTGAACGGTATAGGAATTACAACAGTTTGCATATGTGCCTCCCACTTGTTAAGTGACCAAAAGTAATGGGACAGAATAATAATCATAAATCAAACTTTCACTTTTTAATACTTGGTTGCAAATCCTTTGCAGTCAACTACAGCCTGAAGTCTGGAACGCATAGACATCACCAGACGCTGGGTTTCATCCCTGGTGATGCTCTGCCAGGCCTCTATTGCAACTGTCTTCAGTTGCTGCTTGTTCTTGGGGCATTTTCCCTTAAGTTTTGTCTTCAGCAAGTGAAATGCATACTCAATCGGATTCAGGTCAGATGATTGACTTGGCCATTGCATAACATTCCACTTCTTTCCCTTAAAAAACTCTTTGGTTGCTTTTGCAGTTTGCTTTGGGTCCGTGTCCATCTGCACTGTGAAGTGGCGTCCAATGAGTTCTGAAGCATTTGGCTGAATATGAGCAGATAATATTGCCCAAAATACTTCAGAATTCATCCTGCTGCTTTTGTCAGCAGTCACATCATCAATAAATACAAGAGAACCAGTTCCATTGGCAGCCATACATGCCTACACCATGACACTATCACCACCATGCTTCACTGATGAGGAGGTATGCTTAGGATCATGAGCACTTCCTTTCCTTCTCCATACTCTTCTCTTCCCATCACTCTGGTACAAGTTGATCTTGGTCTCATCTGTCCATAGGATGTTGTTCCAGAACTGTGAAGGCTTTTTTAGATGTCGTTTGGCAAACTCTAATCTGGCCTTCCTGTTTTTGAGGCTCACCAATGGTTTCCATCTTGTGGTGAACCCTCTGTATTCACTCTGGTGAAGTCTTCTCTTGATTGTTGACTTTGACACACATACACCTACCTCCTGGAGAGTGTTCTTGATCTGGCCAACTGTTGTGAAGGGTGTTTTCTTCACCAGGGAAAGAATTCTTCGGTCATCCACCACAGTTGTTCTCTGTGGTCTTCCGGGTCTTTTGGTGTTGCTGAGCTCTCTGGTGCATCCCTTCTTTTTAAGAATGTTCCAAACAGTTGTTTTGGCCACGCCTAATGTTTTTTCTATCTCTCTGATGGGTTTGTTTTGTTTTTTCAGCCTAATGATGGCTTGCTTCACTGATAGTGACAGCTCTTTGGATCTCATCTTGAGAGTTGACAGCAACAGATTCCAAATGCAAATAGCACACTTGAAATGAACTCTGGACCTTTTATTTGCTCATTGTAATTGGGATAATGAGGGAATAACACACACCTGGCCATGGAACAGCTGAGAAGCCAATTGTCCCATTACTTTTGGTGCCTTAACAAGTGGGAGGCACATATGCAAACTGTTGTAATTCCTACACCGTTCACCTGATTTGGATGTAAATACCCTCAAATTAAAGCTGACAGTCTGCAGTTAAAGCACATCTTGTTCGTTTCATTTCAAATCCATTGTGGTGGTGTATAGAGCCAAAAATGTTAGAATTGTGTCGATGTCCCAATATTTATGGACCTGAATGTATAACCAATTCCCACACAGATTCACAATCATCAGGATTTGTCTGTCCTATTGTATAAAATATACTTATAAATGAAATGCAAATGTCAGAATTGATAGTTATAATTAATAGCAAAATAGAAGTTATGTCATTAGCACAGTGCTGCGTTAATATTTTATCCTTTATTCCTTATCGTATGAAGCCAAGACAAAATCTAACTTTACCTTCAAAAGCTGGCATTTGGAAATAGTCACCCATTATCATAGGCACCATCCTCCTAGATAACAGCTTCAACTCCAGTGTCTTCATTTCTGATTAACCTCTGCAAAATTGACAGTTTTGTGTAAGCTTACAACATACCTCAGCAATACTGATGGAGATGATAAAAATTGGAGGAGGTAAACAGTTTGTCCTTTCTAGATATTTGTCTCTAAGGTCTGATGGCAGCATCCAGTTGGAAACAGTTGTGTGGAATTTATCCCAGCGAGTTTTAGGTGGAGGATCTTCAGCTGGTTCCTCATTCTCCTCCTCCCAGCCTCCCATCCTCTCAAGCTCTGTGCTAGTCATGTTATTGGTGATGGTGCTAGTCTAGATAAATCAGAAAAAAAACTATGTAAAAGTGTTACTAAACCCTGGACCCTGCATTCACCATATGTGGTCTCCCACAGTACACAGAATGTGAAAATTCAATTGTAGTAAATATAAACTGTTAAATACATTTTCTCATCAGCAATTAGAGCAGTCTTGTGACTTCTATCAGGGTCCAGCAGAGCACTATTTAAAGCTTGGAGGAGGAGTTTACATTCTCCCCTGATTGTCCTATGAGGCTGTCTGGACAGTGCTGATTGGCCTTGTGTTGATCACATGCACTCTCCCAAGAAAAAAAAACCCTCTCTAGCAATACACACCAGACCGAGAATGTGCAGCTTGCCCCCAAGGCTCTGTTCTATCAGCAGATGGATTGGGGATAGTAGAATTAGGGGAGGATCAGAGAAGACAAGATCAAACAGCCTTTTTACACAAAGCAGAGGATTAACCCCTTAGGTTCCACAGTGAGTATAACAAGCATGCCTTACTGCATATACAGTCTAATTTTACTGTTGTGGGTTTAGTAACACTTTAATGATATTTGTTCCTATCTGATCTAAGCATCACTTATTTGTTCAATAATTTGTCAAAATGTATTCTTTCACATATGTAGCTTGGTAATTAACTGGCAAGAGAGGATAGCTGCAGTCTCGTGGGACTGCTTTGTGTGTACACACAAAAGACTTCTATACAGATACAGCCAGTTTTATTTCAACCTGCACCCACTAGAGGGTAACCGTGGAACATGAATTACAAGGGAGAAAATCATGGAGGTTTGTGGGAAGTGTAGTTTACAAGAGAGACTTAGCTTTTACAACAGGTTGGCTGAAAAACTACAAATCCCAAAAGAGAGACAATAAAGGGAAGGGACAGTAGTAATTTTCACAGGTTGAAGGTTCTCTTTCTTCAGGGAGACCAATGCTGATACAGACCATAACCCACTTGTGCGTGCAGTAACAGCAGTGAGTGGAACATCTTTTTCTGAAAGCAGGGAAAGCAGAACTGGTGCTATCCTTCAGCCTTGGATTGCAACCTGGACTTTGGGTACTGCTGTGCAGTAAAGAGCCACGTGCTAAGGATATCACCAGATAGAAAGAGAGAAGGCCTTTGTGCCAGGGTTTGGGATGGGGGCAGAAAGCCTCTGCTTATACAGGACTGGTCAGCAGCTGCTGGCCAACCATACACTGCAACCTAACAGAGGGACAGACTTGCTGGCTAGGAACACTTTACTTTAGCATGCACCAGCTCTTAAACTGACACTACCCAGAGTGCGACAATGCAAGGTTTTGGGCCCCAACGAGATGACAAGCAGAAATTTTAGTACATGTGGACTACTGACTGTTGCTGCAGTAACCACTTATGGGTCCTCTCTATCTCCCTTAGCTAGGCCACCTTGTAGGGTAAAGAAAGAGGATGGTTATTATTTGTTCATTGTTTGGAGCTTGCAAATCATTTCAGTTTATTACTAAGATATTCCTGTTTACTAATGTTTGATTGGTAACTGCTGTGCTATAATCTTTTGTGGTGAACCCATAACCTTTCCTTCCTGATATATTCCTGTATAACCTCTTCTTTAATTACACCAATCACAATATACTTGGCTAACACTTAAACAGGTCTGTGTCATTTTCTGGTGTTTATGTGTTGCTGTGTTTGAAGAAATTTATATGCGCAGGTGTCTGGATCTATATCCCCAGCCCAACCACGTGTGTCAGACAGTACAGAGATGATAGCAGGTACAGAGGTGATAGCAGAGTCGTGGGCACAAGAACAGAGGACCCAACACATCAAGTGACTCCTTTGGGGTAAGTGCTACACATATGCTTATGGCACAAAATTACATTATAGTATACAGCAATATGGCAGGCCTTGGCACTACTACACATTAGTGTAGGGGCTTCTCCCCTTTTTTGTAGCCCTAAATATAATAGGAAAGGGTTAGAAACTCTGTTAACCACTATTGTCCTCTGTGACTCCACTTCCCCTTTCTTCCTGTGCTGGTGACAACAGTTTCACCAGGACTGAAAGTAAGGAGGTATTTCCAATGGGGACACAGACAGTAATGGCAATTTTCCCTTAGATTAACCACTTGCCTACTGGGCACTTTCACTCCTTTCCTGCCCAGGCCAATTTTCAGCTTTCAGTGCTGTCACACTTTGAATGACTATTGCGCGGTCATGCAACACTGTACCGAAATGAAATTTGTATCCTTTTTTTGTAGACATGCAGAGATTTCTTTTGGTGGTATTTAATCACCACTGGGTTTTGTATTTTTTGATAAACAGATGAAAAGAGACCAACAATTAAAAAAAACGTTCTTAGTTTCTGTTATAAAATTTTTCAAACAGGTAATTTTTCTCCTTCACTGATGTGCGCTGATGAGGCTGCACTGATTGGCACTGATATGCAGCACTGATGGGCACTGATAGGCTGCACTGATGGGCACTGATGAGGCAGCACTAATGAGACTGCACTGATAGGCAGCACTGATGGGCACTGTTAGGCTGCTCTGATGGGCACTAATGAGAAGGCACTGATGAGGATGCACTGATATGTGGCACTGATGGGCACTGATAGTTTTATTTTTTTATGGTTGAACTGGATGGACTTTTGTTTTTTTTCAGCAAGATTGTGTAACTATATGACAATGATGGGCACTGACTGGCGGCGCTGATAGACACTGTTGGGACTGCAATGATGAACACTATTGGGGCTCCACTGATGTCCCCTTGGGGCTGCACTGATCTCTTCGGATATGTAAGTACACTTGCCAATTACTGGCTCTCCTGTCGCCTCACGCTGTGACAGCATGAGGAAAGTATAGCCAATAACCGGCAACTGTATTTACATTGTGATCAGCTGTGTCATTGGACACAGCTGATAGCATATTAAAAGGGAGCTGAGATTGACCCTTTACCATCTCATGTAATCAGCTGTGACCAAAGGACACAGCGATCACAGAGCTCGCATGGTGCACTCCCCAGGGGGAGTGTGGGAGGTGCGGTTCTGGAGGACATCATATGACGCCCTCCAAGAACTAGACAACCGCGCTGCAGCCACCATTTGGCTATAGCCCAGTCATCAAGTGGTTAATATAGTCAATAGTCAGTTAATAATATTACCTCTATTAACACAATAATCCAAAGACATGAAATGCACACGACAAATGACAACAAGCGATCACAGAGTTCACCGGGTGCGAGGACGTCATGTGACATGCTCTCAGAACTAGATGGTTGCACTGTAGCTGTCAGTCGGCTATAGCCCGGTCATCAAGTGGTTAATATAGTCAATAGTCAGTTAATAATATTACCTCTATTAACACAATAATTCGAAGACATGAAATGCACACGACAAATGACAACAAGCGATCACAGAGTTCGCCGGGTGCATGGACGTCATATGACGTGCTCAAGAACTAGGCGGCCACACCGTAGCTGTCATTCGGCTATAGGCCGGTCATCAAGTACTTAAAGTAAACTAAACCCACCAATTTAATAGTTTCCAAAAACAATTGCATCCAATACATGCCCTGAATGGTGACTGTTACAGTTACTAGTCTGCTTCTGTCTGCTCAACTGAATTGTCAAACCATCAAATGGCTGGTGTAATGACTAATCACGTGTGCAGTAGCACAAAAAGTAATTTTACCATTTAGAATATGGAATTAAAGTAAAAAAGAAAGCTGTGGTATTTTCGTACTGCAGGAACATAAAAGACATCAAACAGAAATGTTTAGAAATTTGAGGCTTGTATACATGAAAGGGTGCTACGTACTGAACTTTAAATTATCCTGAATGGTTGGAAAGTTTGGCTTTTTACTCTATTTATATTTTGGTGGTTTGGACACATCTGCTAGCATAACCAGTGGATAAGTATAGCTGGAGGATGGTGAGACAACCCATGCATTCCCACAGCCTTCCTGTAATGACTATACAGATACAGTGCTAAAGCCCTTTTACAAAACTGTACTACTTTGTTCAGTAAAGCTGGTCATAGATGGAACAAAATGTGGCCGGGTCAGCAGTGACCAGCCAAATTTGATGCATCTATGGCAGGTTCTTTTTGTGAGCAGTCAATCTACTAATTAACTGCTCACGAACGGGCTTGGTGAAAACTTTAGTTTGATCAGCACTGCAGCCAATAGGTGTATTCAGGTCCAACTGAGTCCTCCGCTCTCAGAATACAGTGACACAGAGGGGAAGATTCCTGCGTCCACCTCAAATGTGTGCATGGGGGAATTGGTGCAGTTTTTCAGCCATGTATGGCCAGCCTAATTCACATAGGGGTTGATTTACTAAAACTGGAGATGCTGGTGCAGCTTCGTATATAAATCAATCAGCTTCCATGTTTTCTTTTCAAAGCTTAACTCAACAAGCTGAAGTTAGAAGCTGATTGGCTACCACGCACAGCTGCACCAGATTTTACACTCTCTAGTTTTAGTAAATCAACCCCATAGTGCACTAACACATAGGCAAAATGCATATTTTCAATACATTTCAATAAACTTTTCAACAGCATTTTATTTAATTGGAATATTAGTCATCAACATCTTCAATGTGATTTTTTTTTTCTTACTAGTAATGGCGACGATCAGCAACTTATAGCGGGATTGCGGGACTGCGGTGGGCATTCTGACACTTTGGGGAACAGACTTGGTGTCACTGACATCCCCAGTGGGACCAATACAGTGATCAGTGCTAATGAAAAGCACTGACACTGTACTAATGGCACTGAGCAGGAAGGGGTTAATATGTGGGGCAATCAAAGGGTAAACTGTGTGCTGTTTTACTGTGAGCTGTGTTTTCCACTGTAAGCACACTGCTTTGTATGGCTCTCCTATGCAGAGCCATACAAAGCAGTGTGCAGGAGCTGCCAGGGGAGAGAACTGTATTGTTTACATACAGTTTTCTCCCTCCTTCAGTAATACTCGGCAATCACCAGGTGCCAGCGAGTAATCACCGGCCAGAACCCAGTGATTGACAGTCGAAGCCACAAATTTCCTACCCGGAAATGCAAAATCATGTGTGTGTATATATATATATATATATATATATATATATGTAATTTTGTGCACCCCTGCCGCCCTGTAGCAGTATATCTGCTATAGGGTGGTGGGAAAGTGGTTAAAGGATAAGTTCATTTATAAGTAAAATGTTATACCCATATTTAGGGTGTAACGTATTATGATGCACCCCTCCCCCGACCCCTCATTGCGAAGGTGGGCAGGGATTCCTACAAGATGAACTACAAGTACAGTGTGCCATGGTGGCAGGCAGCATGTAGTTCTTAATGAACTATGAGGATGCTGGTGAACACTCTCATAGTTTATTGATTCTTCCTGCAGTACAGTAACTGTCTGCCCATATGGGAGGTATGGGCAGACAGCTAACTGAGAGTCTGCAGGATCATGGCACTGCACCCACTATCTGCTGGTCATGGATGCGATGTTTTAAAGGCTGCAGTATAAAAAAAAAATAAATGCATATTTTTTTACCTGCAAAATAATGTGCATTTATAAATATTATAAATTATTAGGTAAATTAATCCTTTCAAACACATTCACATGAAGTTCTGCAAGTCTCCCACGCATTTCAAGGACAAATCCCCTTTATCAGAGCAATAAAAAAATCAGACAGATATTTTAACCTCTCACAACTATATCCAAAACTAAAAACAAAAGTTTGTACTTTAAACACTTGAAGTGTTACATTACAGTAGTACACATGATATAGGTCCCTTGGCACTGTTTTACAACTTCAGCATTTTTGTAATAAATAGCAAGGCATATCCGGAATGACTGTAAATTGTGGAAAAGTATGTTAGTACTGAAACTTGCATCACAGACATAGAGTTGGTGCTGAGTATTAGAGATTGGATAAAACAAACTATTCCAGAAAATGAAGAATGCAGCTAATAATGAGGTTTATCATTTTCCAGATCCTGGTACAGTAAGTCTTTACCAACAAAGAGAATAAAAAGCTTACCCGCTTGTGTCCACACGCCTTCTCCTGAGCACTCGGATTTAGTGAGAGAACATGGGTGTGTTACTACAGAATTCCACCCACAGTGTGTTATCCACCTCCAGGCCACGCTGAATTCGGAGAATGCAGAGCTGGTTGGGTAACCTGACGCCTCTGAGCTGTTCTCAGACTGAAAAGAAAATTGTATGTAAAACTCTGTTATCATTTTAATGCTGAAGGAGGAGTTTATCCTTGTATCAACACAAGGGTAGAAACTACGTTAGCATGGCTTGAGTTGTTCTAAGACTTTTGTAGTAGTCTCATGCGTGATGACAATGAATGAGAGAGTAAGATAAGATGTTTGGCAGTGAAGTGTTGGACCATGTTAGCAATAGACATAAGTAGGAAAGTAAAAATTTAGATGATATTTTTTCGAGTGGCCAACTAAATATATTTTGAAAAACAAGATTTCATAAACACTTAAAACGGAATTAAAGTCCTAATACTTACCTGTTGTGTAGCCTCCCTAGCGGTCTGATTATGTCAGTATTTATGTGCTCAAAGCGGTACATTTTTTTGCATGGAAATATGTCGTTTTTTTATTGTAGGCCTGTAATTTTTAGGAATAACTCACTGAAATCTGTCCGAACAAGAGTCTAGTAAACATCCCGGGTATGTTAAAATTTGAAACACAAAGTCATAAATTATAATATAATAATAATCATAAAAAATAATAATATAATAATGTAATATATTAATTCAGTAATAAAACCAAAAACACTGAAATTTGAAATAGAGCGCCAAGTTCACACATCGTTGAGCAAAGTCGCAAAATCGTTTTCAGTGTCTGATGATGAATTTCCCCATGAATCATTATCACTCAATTCTGCAAGTGGTTCTGATTTACTATCGCTGTTCTCTAGCTGGTCTAAAACCGCTTTTGACCTAAAGGGACGCTTTTTGGACGCCATGGACGTTTCTCAGTTTCCAGGAAGAAAGAACAGTAAAAATGCAGACAGGGCACAGGACAAAGCACTCGGAACAAAATGTATGTGAAATGGTTTGACACAGTAATGTTTTACTATGTGATTTTAGTGATATTAGTGAATGTCACTTTTTGACATTTTTAAATTTCCTGCCGTTCCGTCCCCCGTACGCCCTGACGCCGCAGGGAACGGAACCCAGAAGACAGATACCGGCATCGGCCGGAGGAGATTGCAAGAGGGACATCGCGGGAGTGCAGGACAAGGTAAGTGCAGAAGAGATCCCAGAGCAATGCTGCAGGGTATTCCCGAGTGTAGCTCGGGGTTACCGCTTGTGGTGCTGAAACTTTACCCCGAGCTACACTTGGGAATACCGCCAGGGAGGTTAAGGTCCCTTTCACACGCGGCGGAATCCACTTTGCTCAGCACGGGATCTGTCTGCTGATCAGAGTAGAGCGTGTAGATGACAGGTCCATGTCCACTCAGTTTATGCAGAGTTTATGCTCTATGGGCGGTTGCGTGTAAACAGACTGGCTGTCCATTTTACACCCAACTACCCTCCAATCTGATCCGCTTACACAGAAGAGAATGGATCCTCTTCCATTTATTTTTAACAGACCAGATTGGTGTTGGTTTACACCTGCCAGTCCATAGAGATGAATGAACCGTTTGATCAGATATGCCTGAAAAAATGGCAGGCGGATCTGATCGGAACAGTCATGTGAAAAGGGCCTAATAGCCCAATGTCCCTCGCCAGCATCTTCTACCTGGCTTCTTCTGGGTACCAGGCTATGTCCATCTTCCTTGACTGGTGTAGGATGACATCACTCCTGCCCATGCTCTGGAGTTCAGTCATCCAGGAACACAGACTTGCGCAGCTCAGTGTATATTCCAAAGATGACAGCGAGCTGGCAGGTAGGTTTATTTTATTGCAGAAGACTCTATGGGGGTGATATACCAAAACTGGAGAGTGCAAAATCTGGTTCAGCATAAAAACCAATCAGGATTCAGGTTTTATTGTCTCAGCTTAACTGAACAAGCTGAATTTACCGTAGAAGCTGATTGGCTACAATGCACAGATGCACCAGATTCTTAGTGCTCCGGTTTTAGTAAATTTCCCCCACTGCATGTTTCTTCTGCAATAAGTAGCCTGCCTGCTTGCAGTCTTTAACCGCTTAGTGATTACCTGCCGACACCAGGTGATTAACGGCAGTCATCGACAAGGAGGATGGCTGTATTGTTTATCAACAGCCCTACTCCCTGTCAGTTTGGGCACACTGCTCAGGATTGCTGAGCATAGCCATCCCGATCAGTGTGCTTACAGTGAAGCACACACCCCCCACCCCCTAGTAAAACACTCCCATCACACAGTTAACCCTTTGATTGCCCCTCACTTTAACCCTTTCCTGCCCAATGCCATTAGTACAGTGTCAGTGCTTTTTTTAGCACTGATCACTGTATTGCTGTCACCGGGGATGTCAGTGACACCAAGTTGGTTCCCCCCAGTTTCAGAATACCCACCACAGTTCAGCAGTCCCACTATAAGTCGCTGATCGACGCCAGAAGTCGCTGATCGCCGCCATTATTAGTATATAAAAAAAATAAATTTCAGTATCTATACTGCCATTTGTAAACCAATTAGTTTACATGTATTGGGATTTTTTTTAGCAAAAAAAATGTCCCAAAATACATTTTGGCCTAAATTTATGACGAAATTAGATTTTTAAATTTTTTTATTGGACATGTTTTATAGCAAAAAGTCCAAAATATAGTTTTTTTCTCAGAATTGTCCCTCTTTTTTTTTATATTGCAAAAAATAAAAATGCACAGGCAATCAAATTCCATCAAAAGAAAGCTCAATTCGTGGGGAAAAAGGACGTAAATTTCATTTGAGTGCAGCATTGCATGACCGCGCAATTGTCAGAACGCAGTGCCGTAATGCCAACCACTTCTTTAACTGCTTCCTGACCATTCTATAGCAGAAATACTGCTACAGGGTGGCACAGGTGCGCAAAATCACATATATATATGTGATTTGCGCTCCTGTGGTTTTTACGCCCCTCCCAGATAGTATCAGATTGCCCGTCAGTACACCAGGAACACTTTCATACACAATAAACCTCCATTGCAAGTATAGTGTCTGAACGGATCAATATCTTTGATCAGATCAGCACTATACCAGCGTTCACATAAGTATAGTGTCGTCAAAACCACAGCCTTAGCAGGATCAGTCCTGGCACCTGCCAGCACCTGCGTTTAGCCCCTACGCTTACCCCCCCTTCTTCCCCAGCAAGTGCAGTATCAGTAGGTCACTGTCACTTGATACATTGTACACAAACCCGCAGTGTTTGCAGAATCAGGCCTGATCTCTGTTAGCACTTGCCGGTAAATTTTGATTACTATCATAAGCAGCAGAGTGCCAGTACTAGTGCCGCTCTACCTTTTGGTGAACTGGCGAGCACCAGAGGTCTAGTACATCCTGGTCTTTCACATACCAGCACTGCAGTATCACTTGGTGACATGGCGAGTCCCATAAGTGCAGTACAAGCTGGTGAGGTGGCGAGCACAAGTATTGTCCCGCAACCACCAAGAATTCGCACACAGGCCCATAGAGCCCCTAGAATCCTTCCGGGTGTGCTTGCAAATCCCATAAATTCTGCAGCACCTGTACTTCCCCCATTCACTGCTCAACCCGGAAATTCAGGTGGAAACAGCAAATTTAACTCCTCCCCTTGATTTTTGGGAGCTGTTTTTCATGGAAGATCTGTATGCATTGATTGTGGACCAAAGCTATTTATATGCACAACAATTAAAATCTTGTCAGACCATTCACATGGAAATCCATTACGGTTTCCGAATTTACATTTTTATTTTGGTCCTAACCCTTAACATGGGCATTACTAAAACAAATTAATTGTGGTTGTATTGGTCCACAGACCCGATTCATCTTATGCCCATGTTCTCTGCTGCCATGGCCAGGCATAGATATGAAAGTATTATGTGTTTTATGCATTTCAACAACAACACACTCTGTCGTCCTCGAGGTGACCCTGAATTTGTTGAATGAATCTCCGTGGCTGCATTAGGCTCTGTTCACACCAATGTGTTTTTTAGTGCTTAGATACGTATTAAAAAAAAAAATGAAAAATGATACTTATATATACAGTGGATGTAAAAAGTCTACACACCCCTGTTAAAATGTCAGGTTTCTATGATGTAAAAAAATGAAACAAAAATAAATCATTTCAGAACTTTTTCCACCTTTAATGAAACCTATAAACTGTACAACTCAGTTGAACAACAAACTGAAATATTTTAGGTGGAGGGAAGTAAAAATAAAAAAACTAAAATAATATGGCAATAGAACACGGGGCAATAATAAACAATAACAGTCTGGTACTGCGTTGCTCCAATTGCAGACCCAAGGTTAAAGTGCAAATAGTCTTGTTGTACAAACAATATCAATCCCGGAAGGGTACAAATAAGAAAGATTAAAAGAACCACAAAAAAAACACAAACCCTAAGGGACAATGTACCATACAGAACAATTGAGATTAGCCTGAAAAAAAAAAAGAAAGGAGAAATGGAACCCACCACAGCAATCCACCCCCTTCCCTTCCAGAAGACAATCGCCCAAAAAAACAAAAGTAGGAGGGGGAAAAAGAGAAAAAGAAAAATAAAAGGGGGGGGGGAGAAGAAAAGGGGAGAGGGGAAAAAGAAGGGGAAGGAAGAGAGAAGGGAAAAAAGGAAAATGAAGAAAAATAGATGAAACAAAGTCTGATGACAGTGTTCCGAAGTGCCCAATTCCTGAGCCAAGAGCGACTCCATACATTCAATGTGATCCATCTCCTTAACCCACTCCAAAACAGTCCTCCAGTGGCGAGGTATAACCAGCCTGGCAGCCATCAAGCAATGGCAGAGAAGGCCACGTTTGATAAACTGAAGGAGCCAGGCAGGATAGAAAGCAGAACAATTTGGGGCGTATTGGAGACCGTCTGGTCCGTAACCTCCGAGTAAACTCGTAAAATACGATCCCAAAATGCATAAATAGGGGGACATTCTCGCCAGACGTGAAGAAGGGTGCCGGGGGCAGCCTGACAGTCCCAACAGAGATCAGAGGTGGAAGCATCTGTACCACCAAGTGAGCGATTTGAAATTGGTTTCCTGAGCCCTACTGGTCAGAGACAAAAGGTCCGGTATCATCCAATATCTGAACGGCAAGGGCCCCAGCCCACCTGGAGGTGTACGGTGGAAGATCCGGATGAATCGTGGCCAGCAGGATCTGATAAATCACAGAAAGACGGTGCAAGGAGGGAAGATCCTGAAGGAACAAGGATTCAAGCGGTGTGGGGTGCCTGATTAACAAGTCAAGGTTCAATGTACAACTTTAAGGCATTCCTCAAACCTGTTATTTAAAAGATTTCTGAGTTTTCCATGTTACCCTCACAGTTAAACATACAGGACATGTTTTTTTTTTTTACAATTGACATAGGTTTCCCATGGCAGTGCTCAACTTCACATGCCTATTTTGACAGTAAGTATGCCTATTAGCCCTAAAAATGGACTGAATTTATAGGATTCACCTCCATGGATTTAACTGGGATTCATGGGGTTCACTAATTTCATACAATGTAAAAATGGAGCTGTTCAGGCACAGAGTTTTACACTGATCAGTGATGATAATGGCATTGCATAAAAACTACTATTCCACCACAGTTTGCCAAGATTGAAATAGAGTTGTGTATTAGACATACACTATATTGCCAAAAGTACTGGGACACTCCTCCAAATCATTGGATTCAGGTGTTCCAATTACCTCCATGGCCACAGGTGTATAAAATCAAGCACCTAGGCATGCAGACTGCTTCTACAAACATTTGTGAAAGAATGGGTCTCTCTCAGGAGCTCAGTAAATTCAAGTGTGGTACCGTGATAGATTGCCACCTGTGGAACAAGTCCATCCGTGAAATTTCCTTGCTACTAAATATTCCATGGTCAACTGTTAGTGGTATTATAACAAAGTGGAAGCAACTGGGAACAACAGTAGCTTAGCCACAAAGTGGTAGGCCACGTAAAATGAAAGAGCGGGGTCAGCGCATGCTGAAGCACACAATGTGCAGAAGTAGCCAACTGTCTGCAGAGTTAATAGCTAAAGACTTCCAAACTTTGTGTGCCCTACAGAGTAGCACAACAACAGTACATAGAGAGATTCATGGAATGGGTTTCCGTGGCCGAGCAGCTGGATCCAAGCCTTACATCACCAAGTGCAATGCAAAGCGTCCGATGCAATGGTGTAAAGCTCACCTCCACTGGAGTGAGGAATCACACTTCTCTATCTGGTAATCTGATGGACGTGTCTGGGTTTGGAGGTTGCCAGGAGAATGGTACTTGCCTGACTGCATTGTGCCAAGTGTAAAGTTTGGTGGAGGGGGGATTATGGTGCGGATTGTTTTTCAGGAGTTGGGGTTGGCCCCTAAGTTCCAGTGAAGTCAGCATACTAAAACATTTTGGACAATTTCATGCTCCCAACTTTCTGTTCCAACATGACTGCACACCAGTGAACAAAGCCAGGTCCATAAAGACATGGATGAGCGAGTTTGGGGTGGAGGAACTTGACTGGCCTGCACAGAGTCCTGACTTCAACCAGATAGAACACCTTCGGGATGAAACAGAGCAGAGACTGAGAGCCAGGCCTTTTCATCTGACATCAGTGCCTGACCTCACAAATACGCTTCTGGAAGAATGGTCAAACATTCCTATAGACACACTCCTAAACCGTGTGGACTGCCTTCCCAGAAGAATTGAAGCTGTTATAGCTGCAAAGATTGGGCCAACTCAATGTGCCAACTCAGTGGGCCAATGTGTAAATGCAGGTGTTCCAATACCTTTGGCAATGTAGTGTATGTTTGGGGCTAACTTCACCATCAATGCAAATCATTAACATTGTGAAGTATAAAGGCTTATGTCTCCAGTTTCTATTAAGCATAATATTCACTATGATATCTGTATGTCACTATGATATCTGTATCTACTTTCTATAGTGGAGGAACCACAATGTTGTAATACTCCTTGAAACCTTTTTCTCTTTTTATTGTGGATAAAACTTATCTAAAAATATTGAAAAGGAAAAATTACTGTAACATAATTTCCAACATTTCCAAATGTTTCTGAGGCATACATATATGGGTTAGTGTGCTAAATATGCAAGGCTACACTAAAATCTTGGTCTAGCCATTGAGGAAGCAAATTTGAGTCATGACTGGTCCATCAAAATTCAATTGTAAATCTCCTTCTATAGTACTAATATCACTGATCCCATACTCATATGTATACAACACTATTGGCCCCTCTTGCTCATGTATACATCTTCCACGCAGCCATTCTGGTCTCACAGCAGTCTTTATTATGAAGGACGGTATACAGTAAGTGAGTCAATTACAATTACATAATTAGCCATGTAACTCATAGAATTTTAATCTTTGGACTAACTTACCAGTGTGCAGGATTTGTATTTCAATGAACGGCATCTCCCTTCTCAATGTGACACAGAAGCTGTAAAAAAAAGTAATATGAACTTATTGTCTTTCTCTAGAAGAAAAACCTGATTTCTATATGGGCGACTCCATCTGGGAAATGTGACTCACGCTGTTCCGTCATTAGTATAACACACTTTTCAAAGTACTTTATTTGCATAGGTTAGCTGCCTTGGTCACTGCAACAGAAACTAGATTCATTCGAAGTTTAGTTTGGTAGCAGAGGAATTTCCTGGTAGCTGGGGAACAGGAAACATGTTTCAGAGTTTATTTATAACATTTCTTAAGGAAACTGGTAACAAACAACCATCTATATCCATCCCAGGAATCGGTATGACATACTGAGGATTTATAAAGATTTTGACATTTGGTAATGGTTATATCGGTGATTTGCATAAACCATTTTACAGAATTAGAATTTAGGCAGAACCACAGTCAAAAATAACATGATAAAAAGAAATAGATAATAAAAAACCTGTTTTTGCAGCAATACTCACCAAAGCCATCCCCCCCCCCCCCCCAGTTAATCCTTTCTCTGGACCCGACCCAGTCTGTTACTGAACAGTGAAGCAGAAGCAACACAGTAATTAGATCATTTGTTTGTCACTCTATTCTCTCCTCATATCAGAAAACTCCTTGTCAGCACAATAAAATGTTTTTAAAGGCTAAATGTTTATCACCTTTAATGCATTCTCTGCAGTTTTCTGGCTGTACTGGAAGCTAATCCAATGATCAGGCTTGTGCTGACATGCCTTCCTGCACAGCCATTCCCTGGGAATACCAGTGTACTGCCATTTCTCCTCCCCCAGCTCCTCATGCAGCTGAGAACAGAGGGTATGTGATCAGTTATGAAAAAGAGAAAAAAAAGAATTTTAGAACTTTTTTATATCTATACATAAATGTTTTGCCTTTCATTGATATTTTTAAATGGAATGGGTTGTTTTGTAGTAGCAATTTCCGCAAAATCAGATACTGTAAAACTCTGGATTCGGACTTCTGAAGGAAGCAACTAATTTATTAAAAACAGCGCTGTTTTGACTCAACAGATGGCTTGTGCCTCATCTGCTAAGTGAGTTATAGAAAACGTCTTACAAGCGTATATACCAACAATTACATCACAAGGCATACATTCCTTTCCTACTTTCTATACACTCAAAAGGCTACCTAAACTCTGCAGAATAACCTTGGCCAGCAACTAGAGATAAGAAATACCAGCTGCAGACCTGTACACAGGAAATAAAGGAGGGGGAAGATTAGCCAAAAACCTTGCTTTTACAAACACAGGCTGCTAGAAGTGTTAGAGTTTAAAGGGGAACTCTGCAACATTTGGGTCCTACCATAGTTTTACAAGATGAAGTTTTGCATAAACTTTAAAGCGGAGTTCCAGTCTCCTAGCCAACGTTGCATTGATAGCATTGCAGGGATTGATGTAATTCCTCATAATGGATAATGTTGCCAATGTACACATTGTAACTACTTACAAACTGCTTATTTTTCTTTTGTCCCCGGCTACGGCCATACAGGATTTGGGCAGCTGATGCCAACCTGGCTTAATTTCCTGGATTTTGTGCAGCTCGGGATCTTGCGCCTGTGCAGTAATGACACTGCATGGCTCGCTTTGTGCACTCGCATTAAATGCACAAAAACTCCTGGGATCGATTACATAGATATCCCAGGAGTCAACGGGCCAGGCTGATGACGCAATCACCTAGGTGGCCACGACCGGAAGTAGCAGGGGACATTACTAAAGAAAGGTACTTTCTGCAGGAAATTTCTATATTTCAATATCCAAATCTTGATTCATTAGCAGTGTACATTACAATGTGAGTAATTTCTAAAAATTACCGGAATGCCGCTTCTACTGAAGAACTGGCTTCTGCCAAACTGTCTTGCTGCAATGTTAATAGAGGACCTGGCATGGGAAAGGGATTCAGGAAAACACAAAGACCGTGTCCCACCCACTCAACATGATCACAACAGGGGTTGTAAATGTAATATGTAAACAAAAACTTTTGGGATCCAGTGTTCACTGAGACTTTTATCAATCGCTAGAGCTGGAGCCAGTCCAGCCAGGGGCATATCTACCGCGAGGCAAACAAGGCGTTTGCCTAGGGCGGCAATTTTTAGGGGGGCGGCACCGCCCCTCGGAAGAAGGGACCTTTTGAGAAGCGGCAGACAGAGCCATGCAGGGCCGCCATCAGAGGGGTATCTTCGGTACTCTTGCAGTGGCCCGGATAGCAGGAGGATCGATGCAGGGGAGGGCAGTTGCAGAGCTATGCTCCTGTACCTCTCCCTCCAGCAGCTGACGAGCCAGGACCAGGGGACAGACTGGAGCAGGGAAAGGAGAGCCAGGAGGAGGTGATCTGTGCTGTGGTCATTGGGATCTCCCTGCCACCCTCCCTGCACTGACAGATCGTATGGGACTGCACACACCTCCCCCCCCCCTTCTTCCTGCTGCCCAGAGATCAGCAGCCCTTGGAGGAGGTGTGTGTGCAGTCCCATATGATCTGAGAAACGAAGAGAGAGAGAGGGAAGAGAGGGGGGAGCTTGGAAGAGAGAGAGGGAAGAGAGAGGAGAGAGAGAGAAAGGGGGAATAGAGGAAGAGAGAGGAGAGAGATGGGGGGGAAGAGAGGGAGAGGGGGGAAGAGAGAGGTGGGAGAGGGGAGAGGAAAGAGAGAGGGGGGAAGAGAGAGAGGGGATAGAGAGAGAAGAGAGAGGGGGGGAAAGAAGAGAGAGAGAGAGGGGAGAGAGAGAAGAGAGTGAGGGAAGAGAGAGAGAAGAGAGAGGGAGGGAGAGAAAAGAGAGAGGAGAGAGAGAGGGAATAGAAAGAGAGGGGAGAGAGGGAAGAGAGCGAGGGAACAAAGAGAGGGAGAGGGAATAGAGAGAGGGGGAAGAGAGAGAGAGAGGGGGGGAGAGTGAAGAGAGAGAGGGATGAGAGAGGGAAGAGAGAGAGGGGGGGAAGAGAGAGAGAGGGAAGAGAGAGAGGGGGGAGAGGAGAGGGGGGGCGAAAGAGAGGGAAGAGAGAGAGAATCATATATATACAGTTGTGTTCAAAATAATAGCAGTGTGTTGAAAAAAGTGAATAAAGCTCAAAATCCTTCTAATAGCTTTTATTTCCATACACACAAATGCATTGGGAACACTACACATTCTATTCCAAATCAAAACATGAAGAAAAATATATCAAATTTGCATTGTTCCTCTAAAAAAATTTAAGAAAAGTGAATATTAGACTGTTCAAAAAAATAGCAGTGTTTGTATTCTTCTTTACAAACTCAAACATTCACTATATAAACTGAAAAATGTTTGAACATTTTGCTTTCCTTTGAATCACTTAATATTTAGTTGTATAAGCACTGTTTCTGAGAACTGCTGTACATCTGTGTTGCATGGAGTCAACCAACTTCTGGCACCTGTGAACAGGTATTCCAGCCCAGGATGATTGGACCACATTCCACAGTTCTTCTCTATTTCTTGGTTTTGCTTCAAAAACTGCATTTTTGATGTCACCCCACAAGTTTTCTATTGGATTAAGATCCGGGGATTGGGCTGGCCACTCCATAACGTCAATCTTGTTGGTCTGGAACCAAGATGTTGCACGTTTACTGGTGTGTTTGGGGTCGTTGTCTTGTTGGAACACTCATTTCAAGGGCATTTCCTCTTCAGCATAAGGCAGCATGACCTCTTCAAGTATTCTGATGTATTCAAACTGATCCATGATCCCTGGTATGAGATAAATAGGCCCAACACCGTAGTATGAGAAACATCCCCATATCATGATGCTTGCACCACCATGCTTCACTGTCTTCACAGTGTACTGTGGCTTGAATTCAGTGTTTGGGGGTCGTCTGACAAACTGTCTCCGGCCACTAGACCCAAAAAGAACAATCTTACTTTCATTAGTCCACAAAATGTTGCGCCGTTTCTCTTTAGGCCAGTCAATGTGCTCTTTGGCAAATTGTAACCTCTTCAGCACGTCTTTTTTTCAACAGTGGGACTTTGCGGGGGCTTCTTGCAGATAGCTTGGCTTCACATAGGGGTCTTCTAATTGTAACAGTACTCACAGGTAACTTTAGACCTTCTTTAATCTTCCTGGAGCTGATTGTTGGCTGAGTCCTTGCCATTTTGGCTTTCTTCTATCCATTTGAATGGTAGTTTTTCGCTTTCTTCCACGTCTTTCAGGCTTTGGTTGCCATTTTAAAGCATTTGCGATCATTTTACCTGAGCAGCCTATCATTTTCTGCACTTCTTTATGTTTTCCCCTCTCCCATCAACTTTTTAATCAAGGTACGCTGTTCTTCTGAACAATGTCTGGAACGACCCATTTTCCTAAGAATTTAGGAGAGAAATGCACTGTAACCAGCATGTACAACATTTGCTGCCTTCCTTCCTTAAATAAGGGCAATAATTGCCACCTGTTTTTCAAAGAATGAATGACCTCACTAATAGAACTCCACACTGCTATTATTTTGAACATGCCCCTTTCAATTAGTGATTCAATTACACAGAATCAGCAGCATGCATGTCATGACTGTCGTGTGTGTTGGATTTCTATTACTCTACTACACCTGCTAGTAAATTATTTGCCATGTAGAAATATCATTTCTACCAAAAACAGTGATTGATCAGGTTAGTGATGTCTGACTGCTATTATTTTGAACACAACTGTATGTCTTTTGGAGCACAGAAATTGTTGCACACTTAATTATAAAGCAATTTATTGTTTGTGCGTATATATACACACACTTATTAACTCTCACACTTTCCCATTGGGGGGGCGCAAACTTTTTGTGTTGCCTAGGGCAGCACAAAGTCTAAATACACCACTGAGTCCAGCGGGTGCTATTGTCAAAATACAATGGGAACCCCCCATCCAAAATAAATGACTGTGGGGTGCTATATGAGGATTCACACCTGCACTTAAGTAAACTTGCGAATGCATATGCACATACAACCCTTAAAGTTTGCACAAATGCCAGTGCACATCCTTGTATAGTGGCATACAGCCATCTACTGCAGTAGGGGTCTGTAAGCTGCACCTGTTGCCTCCTTATGCTGGCTATTTACATTCAATGCTTGCTGTGGGCCCTTTTGCAGCTGTATGTTTGAAGACGTAAGGCTGTTTCACACTGGCGGGCAGGGTAAAGTAAAAACAGGCAGCTGAGCTGTGGTTTTACCACCCCTTGACCACCCACCGTAATTGTAACATTACAGCCTGATATGAATGTACACATGTCGTGGCTGTAATGCTTTGCTTTGCAGCTTTGGCGATTATTAACTCAGACTGCAGAGTCTGGCAGGCAGCACCACATCCTGACGGGCCTACTGACGTGGGTTTGGACTATTTACAAATATACAACTGCTTGATGAGATTCATGGAGCAAAATATGATGAATTGGTTCCTATTGTCCCCAGAGTAGATGAGAGCTGCTCTGAGAATGAGCTGAAGGTAGATTGCAAGTCTAAGCAATAACTTATGGGGCAGGAACTGAAGATCTGTTAACTCTTTCTGTGATAAAGTTCTACTTTAAGGTAGGCTCAGACAAAGTGCTTGGGTTAGGTTTTTTTTTTTATCCATTAGGTTTATGTGAGACTCTCACTCATGGCACAGCAATTATGAAGTATTTTGTGAGTATAAGGACTGCAGCCTGTGTACAGTGAATACATTATGTAGGCTCAGACTCTTTTAACCAGGCTCCTTTAAGGAACAGCAAATATTTAGTGTGACCTACCTGGCCCTTTTTTAGTGTGGCACGCTCTGCATGTCTTCTTCATCCTATGGTGTCCCTCTTCCTCAAGTTGCAAAGTTCTGATTGGGAGATATTAATTTTGTCCCAAATATAGGGTGATTCAGGAGCTATGGTAGTCCTATATACAGAGGTTAAAAACATTTATTGAATACGTCACCATTCTTCTAGATAATTATATTTCTAAAAGTGCTATTGACATGAAATTTTCACATGTTGGTAACAACCCATGAAATCCATACACCAAAGATACCAAAACAAATAAGTTCAGAAATTAGGTTATGTGTAATAAAATGGAATGACATAGGGAAAAAGTACTGAACGCGCAAACTGAAATTTATTTAACACTTCGTACAAAATCCTTTGTTGGTAATATTAGCTTCAAGACTCCTCCTATATGGAGAAACTAGTCGCATGCATTGCTCAGGTGTGATTTTCGGCCCATCCTTCCACACAAACAGTCTTCAAATCTGGAAGGTTCCGTGGGCCTCTTCTTTGAATTCTTTAGTTTTTTCTATAGATTTTCTATTGGAGTGAAGTCAGGTGATTGGCCAGGCCATTCTAGCAGCTTTATTTTCTTTCTTTGAAACCAAGTGAGAGTTTCCTTAGCTTTGTGTTTGGGATCATTGTCTTGCTGAAATGTCCACCCTTGTTTCATCTTCATCATACTGGTAGATGGCAGCAGACTTTATTAAGAATATCTGAGTACATTTTTCCATTCATCCTTTCTTCAATGACATCCTGTTATGATCCGCCAGGTGGTGCCTCAGGCTGCCAACTGACAGACCTACTCAGAGCGTGGGGTCTAAGCCCGGGCTGTGCTTTCACCAGAGCCCCTGATGGTGGGGATGGACTTGAAACAGTCCCGGGCCAGGTCACGACCTCCGAGCAGGCCCGCCAGTGGCTGAGGAGACCCTTGGGGACAGGTACCGGGAGAGCCAGATATGAAGAGGATGGCGGCCCCAGCAGGGAAGTAACGGATTGTGGGCCCGTGGGTGTAAGCGGGGTACAGAATCGGTAGGCGAGAGTAGTCGGGTCACACGCAGGGTCAGCAGGGAAGTCAATCCGTAGAATGGTCAGGGCAATCCGGGTCAAACGCAGGAGCAGGCAGAATAGTCAGGACAATCCGGGTCAAAACGCAGGAGCAGGCAGAGTAGTCAGGACAATCCGGGTCAAACGCAGGAGCAGGCAGAATAGTCAGGGTCAATCAGGGTCACAGGATAGGTGCAGGAACTCAGGATCACAGAAGACCTTGCGGCAATCTGTGACAGTGCAGGGCATCTTTAAATAGTGCGCCCTGCACTGTCATTGGCCGGCTAGGACGCGCCCCCGGCTGTCATTGGACGCCTGAGGCGCGCCCGCGGCTCCTACTGCGCATGCGCGGCGTCCTGTCATCTGCGGCTCGCCGGGACCTAGTGCCCGTGTCCCGGCGCGAGCCGCCGCCACTGCGCATGCGCGAGGGACGGAGCCGCGATCGCGGACCCTGGAGCCGTGGTCCCTGACATTGCCCCCCCCCCAATGGGCACCCTCCGGGAGCCCCACTGATCTCTCCACCGCGGGTGAGCACGAAAAAACTCCCGGATGAGCCTGGGTGCGTGGACGTTCTGGGCGGGTTCTGGCCCCCCCTCCTTCGGCAACTGAGGATAGTCTCCACTTCAAATTCCTCCTGGTCACCTATAGTGACTGCCTCGGGAGGTCTGGATTCACGGTCCGGGAAGGGATCTGGTCTGGAAGGTTTCAGGAGAGATACATGGAAGACAGGATGTATTTTGAAGGTCTGCGGAAGCTCGAGCTCGTAGGCCACCTCGTTAACCACTCGTTTTACCGGAAAGGGGCCGATGAACTTGGGTCCCAGCTTCCTTGAAGGACATAGCATCTTCAAGTTGGTCGTTGCCAGCCAAACCTGATCCCCTGGTTGAAGCAGTAATTCTCCTCTTCTCTTTCTGTCGAATGCCCTCTTACTGTCCTCTTGGGCTTTAGCGATGGCTTCCTGAATTGTCTTGTTATTGACAGAAAAGAAGTTCAAGATGTCTTGAGAAGCTGGTACCGGATTCTCAGGCATCAGATCAGGGAGGAATGTGGGATGATACCCATAATTGGAAAAGAACGGGGATTGACCCGTGGCTGAGTGACTCGAGTTGTTGTACGCGAATTCCGCGGAAGGCAGCAACGACAGCCAGTCGTCCTGAAGGTAGGATGTGTAGCACCGTAAGTACTGTTCCAGCGTCTGGTTTGTTCTTTCAGTTTGGCCGTTGGTCTGTGGGTGGTAGGCGGATGAAAGCGACAGCTTGATTCCCAGCGATTTACACAAGGCGTTCCAGAACCTGGAGGTGAATTGAACCCCCCGATCTGATACTATATCTTCGGGAACACCATGAAGCCTAACCACTTCCTTGATGAAGATCCGTGCCGTTTCCGGTGCTGATGGGGTCTTCTCCAGGGGCACGAAATGTGCCATCTTTGAGAAGCGGTCAACGATCACCATTATTGCAGTGTAGCCCTGGAATGGTGGAAGTTCGACCACGAAATCCATGGCTATCATTTGCCAAGCCCGCTGGGGTATGGGTAAAGGACGTAACAATCCCCATGCCCTGCTCCTGGAGGGTTTGTTCCTTTGACAGGTGGAACACGTTCGGACGTACTGCTCACAGTCCTTGATCATGTCTGGCCACCAGAACGAGCGCCGTAGCAGATCCAGCGTCTTCGTTACCCCGAAGTGGCCCGCCATAGGATGGTCGTGGCAGTGCCCTAGGACCAGGGTTCGCACTTCTTCTGGGACCATGATCCGGTCTTCCTTCCAAATTAGCCCACCGTGGCTCTGGAGGGGTGATTCTGACGGAACTGGTAGTCCTACAGAAGCATCAAGAAGTCGAGAGCGAAGTTCCGTTTGTAGAGCGAGGAAACTCCCAGAAGGTAAGATGGTGTCGGGTGGCACAGCGTCGTCGGGGTCCTCAAACATGCGGGACAGAGCGTCTGGCTTAGTGTTCTTAGTACCGGGTCGGTACGTTATATGGAATGAGAATCGAGAGAAGAAAAGCGCCCATCTCGCTTGGCGAGGTCTCAGTCGTTTTGCCGTTCTCAAATATTCGAGGTTTTTGTGATCTGTGAATATTAGGATTGGGTGTGTGGCTCCTTCCAGTAAATACCTCCATTCTTCTAGAGCAGTTTTAATGGCCAGGAGCTCCCGATCTCCAATGTCGTAGTTGCGTTCCGCTGGAGTCAACTTCCTGGAGAAGAACGCCACAGGGTGCAGAAGTTCCTTGGTACCATTCCTTTGGGACAAAACCGCCCCTACAGCATTTTCGGAGGCGTCCACTTTCAACACATATGGGAGAGAAGCATCTGGATGGCAGAGAATGGGAGCAGAGGTGAACAATTCTTTGAGCTTTTCGAAGGCTGCCTGCGCTTCGGGAGTCCACTTAAAGCGGACCCCTTGTTTCGTCAGTTGCGTGATCGGGGAGACCAGACCGGAGAAGTTCCTAATAAACTTCCTGTAAAAATTGGAAAAACCGATGAAACGCTGTACCCCCTTTTTGTCGGCGGGTATTGGCCAATCTAAGATCGCCGTGACTTTCTGGGGATCCATCGCGACCCCCGCGGAAGAGAGAACCAGTCCCAAGAATGTGGTTTCGTGCTGTTCGAAACAGCATTTCTCTGCCTTTGCGTATAGCCCGTGTTGACGCAACCGTTCTAATACCCGTATCACATGACCCCGATGAACCTCCAGTGAAGGGGAAAAAATTAAGATGTCATCCAAATAAACCACCGCAAAAATGTCAAGAAGGTCACGAAAAACATCATTGATAAAGTGCTGAAAGGTCGCCGGTGCATTACAGAGCCCGAACGGCATCACCAAGTACTCGTAGTGACCGAATCTCGTACGGAACGCCGTCTTCCACTCATCCCCCTCCCTGATACGGACAAGGTTATAGGCCCCCCGCAGGTCTAATTTAGTGAATATCGTTGCCGATCTCAATCTCTGGAGGAGCTCGGGGACTAGGGGTAAAGGATAACGATTCTTTACCGTTATTTTGTTCAGGTCACGGTAGTCTATGCAGGGCCGTAACGACTTGTCCTTCTTCTCTACGAAGAATAACCCGGCCCCGGCTGGGGATGTGGATGGACGAATAAATCCCTTCCGAAGGTTCTCATCAATGTATTCCCTCAGTACTCCTGATTCTGCTTCGGACAAGGGAAAGATACGGCCGAAAGAGATTTCAGATCCGGGTAGGAGGTCTATGGGGCAGTCGTAGGAACGGTGTGGAGGGAGAACGTCAGCTCCTCGCTTACTAAAGACGTCTAAGAAGTCATGGTAGGCCGGGGGAATAACCTGGGAAAGATCGGTGTCACCATCCAAGCACAGGAGGAACCGGGGGACCACGGATCCTGTGACGTGGCAGTGGCTTAAACAGTAGGGTGAGCAAAATTGAACTGTTCCCTTTTCCCAGTCAATCTGGGGGTTATGGGCCCTAAGCCAAGGGAGGCCCAGAATGACTGGAAAAAGGGGGGATGCGATGGCATCCAAACGGAGGAACTCCTGGTGATGGTCTGCCATTGTGGTGAAAATGGGTGGTGTCTCCTGGTCCACCACCCCTGATTTTATACGAGACCCATCTGCCAAGAAGATGTTGAACCCCCTTTCTTTGGTCTGGAGAGGGATTTTTTGCCGGTGGGCAAAAGTCAGATCGATGAAGCAACTACAGGCTCCTGAGTCAACGATTGCGGTCACCGACAATGTTCCTCCGGGGAGCTGTAAAGACACAGGAATGGCCAGGTAACTCGACAGATCATCCCTTCCTGCGGGTAGAGAAAAAGAAACGGGCGTGGACTTACTCATTTTAGCAGGACAGGAGCGCACCTGATGACCAGCTTCCCCGCAGTACAGACATAGGTTCTGTGACAGTCTCCTTTGACGTTCCTCGGCCGATAAGTGAGAACGGGCCAATCCCAGCTGCATGGGTTCCGGGTTGTCCCCTGTTTCCGTGCTTCGCGGATGGTTCCCTGGGGTTGGAGCTGTATCCCTGGAAGGAATCCATGCCACCCTTTGACCCTGACTGCTCCTTTCCAGCCGACGTTCCCTTAGTCTACGGTCGATTTGAATGGCCAACTCAATCAGTTTTTCCAGGGAGTCAGGTAGGCCTACTCGCGCTAGTTCGTCCTTGAGAGGCTCAGACAGCCCGATGCGGAACTGGTGGCATAAGGCCGCATCGTTCCATCTGGTGTCGCCCATGCAACGCCTAAAATCGGACGCGTATTCTTCGGCTGTCCGGCGGCCCTGCCGCAGGGAGTATAGAGTCGCTTCAGCGGAAGCAGCTCGCTGAGGGTCGTCATACAAGACGGCCATGGCCCGAAAGAATTCGGTCACGGATTCAAGATGGGGGTCGTGCTTCTCCATCAGACGGTGAGCCCAATCCTGGGGCTCATCCTGAAGGAGGGAGACTATAAACCCCACCTTGACGGTCTCAGTGGTGAACGTGCGGGGTTGTAAGTCAAAGTATAGGGTGCAGGCGTTCCGGAAGGCCCGGAAGCGGCTCCGATCACCACGGAATCGTTCCGGCAGAGGAACGCGGGGTTCAGGAGCTGGGGATGTGGCAACCGCTCCGGATACCGGGTTAGCGGGAGGTCCTGCAGGTGGAGGACTCTGAGCAGGGGGAGTCAGGGGGGCTATTGACTCCATGCGGTCCTCCAGTCGGGCGCAGCGACTGTGGAAGTTCTGAAAAGCCTGGGTCAAGGTGGCCAGGTGCTGACAAATATCCTCTAGGGACGCCGGTCCACTTCCTGGCTCTGTCATGGCCGCAAGGTACTGTTATGATCCGCCAGGTGGTGCCTCAGGCTGCCAACTGACAGACCTACTCAGAGCGTGGGGTCTAAGCCCGGGCTGTGCTTTCACCAGAGCCCCTGATGGTGGGGATGGACTTGAAACAGTCCCGGGCCAGGTCACGACCTCCGAGCAGGCCCGCCAGTGGCTGAGGAGACCCTTGGGGACAGGTACCGGGAGAGCCAGATATGAAGAGGATGGCGGCCCCAGCAGGGAAGTAACGGATTGTGGGCCCGTGGGGGTAAGCGGGGTACAGAATCGGTAGGCGAGAGTAGTCGGGTCACACGCAGGGTCAGCAGGGAAGTCAATCCGTAGAATGGTCAGGGCAATCCGGGTCAAACGCAGGAGCAGGCAGAATAGTCAGGACAATCCGGGTCAAAACGCAGGAGCAGGCAGAGTAGTCAGGACAATCCGGGTCAAACGCAGGAGCAGGCAGAATAGTCAGGGTCAATCAGGGTCACAGGATAGGTGCAGGAACTCAGGATCACAGAAGACCTTGCGGCAATCTGTGACAGTGCAGGGCATCTTTAAATAGTGCGCCCTGCACTGTCATTGGCCGGCTAGGACGCGCCCCCGGCTGTCATTGGACGCCTGAGGCGCGCCCGTGGCTCCTACTGCGCATGCGTGGCGTCCTGTCATCTGCGGCTCGCCGGGACCTAGTGCCCGTGTCCCGGCGCGAGCCGCCGCCACTGCGCATGCGCGAGGGACGGAGCCGCGATCGCGGACCCTGGAGCCGTGGTCCCTGACACATCCAGACATGGTGTGTACTACAGCAAACTTTAAATGAGCTTCAGCATGCTTTTCTTCAGCCTTGCGTGGTGAGCATGTATACAGGCCATGGCGGTTGAGTGCATTACTGTTTTCTTTTAAAGAGTTATACCTGCTAATTCCAGGTCTTTCTGAAGTTCTCTACAAGTGGTCCTTTTCTCTTGGACAACTTATCTGATAATTCTTTTCACTCCTCTGTCAGAAATCTTGCAAAGAGAACCTAGTTGTAGCGGATTTATGGTAAAATGATGTTCTTTCCCTTCCAAATTATGGTTTTAACAGTGCTCACTGGAAAATTCAGAAGTTTTGAAATCCTTCTGTAACCAATACCATCATTATGTTTTGCAACAATAAGGTTGCGAAGGTCTTGAGAGAGATCTTTGCTTTTACTCATCATGAGATGTTTCATGTGTGACACTTTGGTAATGAGACACCTTTTTATAGGCCATCAGTTGAGACTGAACCAGCTGATATTAATTTGTACTGTAGAAAGGGCAGGATTGCTTTCTAATTACTGCTAGATTTCAGATGTTTCTTGGCATTCCATGCCTTTTTGTACCTCCCTTTCTTCATGTCCTCAATACTTTTTCCCTGTGTCATTCCATTTTATAACACATAACTTAATTTCTGAATGTATTTGTTTTGGTTTCTTTGTATGTATGGATTGCATGGGTTGTTACTGCTGTGGTGAAAATTTCATGTCCATAGCACTTATAAAAATATATTTACCTAGAAAAATGGTGATGTGCTTAATACTTATTTTACCCACGGTATAGTAGCATAACTCAAACAAATGTCACCTTGTCTATTTTCTCCTGGTAATCATGCAAATAACACACTTCTGTTCTAGGGTGGCTACGCACAATCACTATAGTTCATCCTTGAAGGAAGCCATGGTTGTCACACTAGGGTGTTCTGCAAACATGTCCCTGGAGGATGCAGGAATTGATACCACTGAATGGCCCCCACACTCACCTGACCTAAATTCAATAGAAAACCTCTGAGATATCATTTCAGTCCATCCAACGCTGCCAGGTTGCACCTTAGACCAGGGGCAGACTGACCATTTGGAAACTTGGGCATTGCCTGAGGGCCCGGGGTCAGTAGGGGGCCCCATGAGATGCCCCTGGTACCGTATAATAGGCTTTTTTGAGTTTGTGCAAGGACACAGGGGCCCCATGATCTCCTATTGCCCGGAGGCCCCATGAGTTGTCAGTCCGCCCCTGCCTCAGACTGTCTAGGAGCTCAGTAATGCCCTGTTCCAGATCTGGGAGGAAAACACCAGGACACCATCCGTCATCTCCTTAGGGGCATGCTCCGACGTTGTCAGGCATGCACACAAGCACATGGGGGCCATACAAACTACTGAGTACCATTCTGAGTTGCTGCAATGAAATTTCAGCAAAATGGACTAGCCTGCTGCATCATTTTTTCACTTTGATTTTCGGGGTGTCTTTGAATTCAGTCCTGCTGTAGGTTGATAATTTTCATTTGCATCAAACGATGGGTTACATTCCTAACACATTACCCAGTGTGTAATTTGTAGCACTATATGTACATGAATGACCATATTTTCTCATTACTTACTAAACCTGGGTATATGTGTACAGATTGTTTTGTTTTTTTTTTTCATTCAACCAGTGAAGAAAAACACTGACAGATCCCCACATCAACACAAGCAATATTGATGCAGGGATCTCTCCTGCTGTTCTATTGTATTCTGACAGTGGGGATCCTCACCCACATTCCCACTTCAGAATAAATTAAAGCCTTCCATCCTTACATGTGTACCAATATTCATCAATTTCTGCTGAACCAACCAAATTTTGGTATGTGTATATAAGAGGGGATTTGCAAATGGTTACAAGTTAGCGCCAGAAACACAAGTTCTTGCTCTGCTCCTGTCTTTGCTAGAATACTGTCCCTGCTGCTGAGGCTGAATCCTCCGCCATATTGTGCCCACTCCATGCCAGACGCCTCCACAGGACTTTTGACCTTTATATCCCCAAGGAAGGAATGTCCACTCAAGAATAGGGTTGCTGCACTTTACTGGTGTTATTCAGAAAATGGCGTAAACAGTCACATTGACATACAGTTGCAAGAAAAAGTATGTGAACCCCTTGGGATTACATGGAATTTTGCATGAATTGGGCATAAAATGTGCTCTGAACGTCATCTAAGTCACAACAATAGAAGAACACAGTCTGCTGAACATAATACTACACAAACATTAGATGTTGCCATGGTTTAATTGCACATAACATGTAAACATTCACAGTGCAGGGAGGAAAAAGTATGTGAGGCCCTAGGTTAATGACTTCTCCCAGAGCTAATTGGAGCCAGGAGTGAGCCAACCTTGACTTCAATCAGTGTGATGATATTGGATGTGTTGCTGACAGCTGTCCTGCCCTTAAAAAACACACACCTGTTTTGGGTTTACTGGTTTCAAGAAGCACTGTCTGATGTGAACCATGCCTCGCAGAAAAGAGCTCTCAGAAGACCTACGATCAAGAATTGTTGACTTGCATGAAGCTGGAAAGGGTTACAAAAGTATCTCCAAAAGCCTTGATGTTCATGTGTCCACGGTAAGACAGACTGTCTACAAATGGAGAAAGTTTAGCACTGTTGCTACTCTCCCTAGGCGTGGTCGTCCTGTAAAAATGACTGCAAGAGCACAGCGCAGAATGCTGCATGAGGTAAAGAAGAATCTCAGAGTGTCAGCTAAAGACCTACAGAAATCTCTGGCACATGCTAACATTTTTGTTGACACATCTACAATAAGGAAAACATTAAACAAGAATGGAGTACATGGGAGGACACCACGGAGGAAGCCATTGCTGTCCAAAAAGAATATTGCAGCACGTTTGAAGTTTGCAAAAGAGCACCTGGATGTTCCACAGCACTACTGGCAAAATATACTGTGGACAGATGAAACCAAGATTGAGTTGTTTGGGAAGAACACACAACACTATGTGTGGAGAAAAAAAGGCACAGCACACCAACATCAAAACCTCATCCCCACTGTAAAACATGGCGGAGGGAGCATCATGGTTTGGGGCTGCTTTGCTGCCTCAGGGCCTGGACGGATTGTTGTCATTGATGGGAAAATGAATTCCAGAGTTTATCAAGACATTTTGCAGGAAAACGTATGACCATCTGTCCGCCAACTGAAGCTCCGCAGAGGATGGGTGATGCAACAGGACAATGACCCAAAGCATACAAGTAATTCAACAAAACAATGGCTGCAACAGCACAGAATACGCCTTCTGGAGTGGCCCAGTCAGAGTCCTGACCTCAACCTGATTGAAATGCTGTGGCATGACCTTAAGAGAGTGATTCACACCAGACATCCCAAGAATATTGCTACACTGAAACAGTTTTGTGAAGAGGAGTGGTCCAAAATTACTCCAGATCGTTGTGCAGGTCTGATCTGCAACTACAGGAAATGTTTGGTTGAGGTTATTGCTGCCAAAGGAGGGTCAACCAGTTATTAAGTCCAAAGGTTCACATACTTTTTCCTCCCTGCACTGTGAATGTTTACATGTTATGTGCAATTAAACCATGGCAACATCTAATGTTTGTGTAGTATTATGTTCAGCAGACTGTGTTCTTCTATTGTTGTGACTTAGATGACGTTCAGAGCACATTTTATGCCCAATTCATGCAAAACTCCACATAATCCCAAGGGGTTCACATGCTTTTTCTTGCAACTGTACATTCCAGAGTCACTTTACATTACATAGTCAATCACTGGATGCATAGTCAATGCTGGGTGGTGCTCAGAAGTCACATTTGCAAGCGTTCTGCAACACTTTCAGTAGTCATCTCCTTCTAATAGTCCCTCCTTCCACCCAGGTTCATTAGTACTCACTGGAATGAGATCTCTGTAGTCATCTTTTTCATAGGTACACCTCTGCCTGGGACCCTCCAGGGAACTCTTGGCCTGGCCTAAAAGGCCTTTTTCAACCTGCCCTAGCCCCTACCTCCAAAAGGGCCAGGGAGTCTACAGCTGGCTCTCCTGGGCGCAGGTCTACTTCTCCCTGGCATCCAGCCCTGTCCAGGACCTCTATATGATGGTTACATCTATGCTGATGTGAGGTGTTTAGCTCCCAACCTAGATTACAACTGGGCACTGACTCGCCCATGACATCACTGCAGGAGGGTTCTACTAAAAGGGGCCTAGCACCTAATGACACTGTCTGCTGTGCTGCTGAAAATGCTGCATGTACAATGTTTATTCTCTTGTGGTATATTGGGTAGCCCATTCAATTGAATGGGCTACCCCGACACAATGCATGGATGTGCACCACAAGGTCCTGCACTCTTCATTACAAACGCCTGCTGACTGCGTTTTGTGCCATGTGCACTCCTGACCCCTGCGTTCTGTGCCCTAGGCACTCCTGATCCGTGTGCTGTGTGCTTTACATATTTCTGAACCCTTCACCCTGACCCCTGTGTTCTGTGCCTTATGTACTCCCCACTCCTGTGCTCTGTGCGATATGTACTAATGACCCCTGTGCTCTGTATGTTATATATCCTTAACCTCTGTACTCTGTGTTAGGCACTACTGACTCATGTGCTCAGTGTCATACACACTCCTAAGCTCCTGCATTCTGTGTGTTGAACACTCCTGACCCCTGCATTCTGTGCCTTATGAAATCCAGATCCCTGCACTCTGTTAGGTTCCCTCAGACCTCTACATTGTGCCTTCTGACCCTTTGCTATGTACCTCATGCACTTCTGACCGCTGTGCTCTGTGTCTTAGGCATTCATGACCCCTGCACTCTGTGCCTTACACAGTCATGACCCTGACACTATTTACATACAGTACAGCAGGTAATTCCAACCCTTTTGTTCTGAGTCTTACTCACTTCAGAGTCCTGAGCACTGTGCTCTGTGCATTAAGCACTCTTGACTCCTGTGCTCTGTGCTTTATACACTCCTGACCCCTGCACTCTGTGTGTTACACATTCCTGAGCCCTGCACTTTGTGCCTTCAGAAACCTCTGAGGCTGGCAATATATAAGCTATGTTGTACATTTCAAAATCCTGACCACTGCACTCTAAGAACATTACATACTCCTGACCACTGCATTTTAGATACATTACATTCTATTCACCCCTTCACTTCACTGTTATATTATTCATTACTCCAGACTAAATTGTTTTATTGTCTCAATAATTGCTGGTTGCTATGTAGTTACTGAATATTTTAATTAGGATCTTCTTAAAGGTAGGCTGTGTGCAAAGGTATACATAATAGAAAAGTTTTTTTTTTAATGATTGTACTGAGGTTTGTACATTTACTGTGCCACAAGCAAGAGTCTATTGAATGACTGACTGCACAATGTCTGTATACATGTACACCTATGCATAGTACAATGACTGTGGCATAAGTGTGTCATCTATTCAGTGAGTAGACTCAGAATTATTATTATTTTTTTTAGCTATGCCTTTTTATGCCCCTCCCTTTTTAGTGCAATTTGGTCATACCCATGGATTTGCATGACCTCATTGCTCTCCTTTGGGTGCCCAAGGGTGCCCCAGGTCTTTCACAATCCCAGCAATACCCCTAAAACTACTGTCAGGTTTTTATTGTTATCTTTTTTCCCATTCACTCGCTCAAATTACTCGCGCTAAACGTTCTGCTCACTAATGTCACCGGAAGTGAAATGAGGGAATTCCAGAAATTTTGAGTTGACACCAGAACAGAAATAAAGTGGAAATCTAAGAAGGGATATCCCTCATAATGGAAAGATATCCTCAGATTTCCTGTTGGATCTACAAGGACAGAAAATAAAAGGAAAATCTTCTGCAACAAATTCAGGTACCTGTTCCCAATAGCTACGAGAATAAGTCCTGACAATCATATGCAATAGAATTTCAATGACTGCATCTTTCATCTTGTTACTGTTTATCTCTCCAATACTATGTGGATATGCATTTTATACTCCCTCATCATTTATACTGTTTTTTTCTTTTACCAGATCATTTTACAGTCTGTTATCCATTACTCTAACGATTTACTATTAGCATCTAGGGTACAGCATGAATATTTCTACTAATAGTTATAGCAATATTAGGATTTTTATGATATAAAATTAGGATTATGATAACCATTAAACTATGCATTTCAAGGAGTGCATCCAGTCATTTATTTATTTATTGAAACTGGTGTGGCCAGTCTGCATTTTATTCTATTATCTTCTTTTATGATTTAATTAATAATAATTGATATTTTTTTCTATTAACTTCTTTTTATGATTCAATTTTTATATTTACATCATTTTAAATTATGACTTCTTTTTGAGTTATGGTGCACCTTCATATGATGAGTTACACTAATATATTTTATATTCTTTTATACATTTTGTAGATTATTTATAACATACTATATTTATTTATACATTGAATATTATTTTTCATAATAGTTATACTTTTATAATTATCTCATCATTATTTCACTCTTTATGACTGTATTAAATTTTACTACTTTATGTAAAAATAATATCAATATGTTGTTATGTTTATTCTTTTATGTTATTTATCATGATGTCATATACAGGTGAAACTGGAAAAATTAGAATATCGTGCAAAAGTTCATTTATTTCAGTAATGCAACTTAAAAGGTGAAACTAATATATGAGATAGACTCATTACATGCAAAGCAAGATAGTTCAAGCCGTGATTTGTCATAATTGTGATGATTATGGCTTACAGCTCATGAAAACCACAAATCCACAATCTCAGAAAATTAGAATATTACATGCAATCAATAAAACAAGGATTGTACATAGAACAATATCGGACCTCTGAAAAGTATAAGCATGCATATGTACTCAGTACTTGGTTTGGGCCCAGTTTTCAGCAATTACTGCCTCAATGCGGCGTGGCATGGAAGCTATCAGCCTGTGGCACTGCTGAGGTGTTATGGAAGACCAGGATGCTTCAATAGCGGCCTTCAGCTCTTCTGCATTGTTTGGTCTCATGTCTCTCATCTTTCTCTTGGCAATGCTCCATAGATTCTCTATGGGGTTCAGGTCAATCGAGTTTGCTGGCCAATCAAGCTTAGTAATCCCACGGTCATTGAACCAGGTTTAAGTGCTTTTGGCAGTGTGGGCAGGTGCCAAGTCCTGCTGGAAAATGAAGTCAGCATCCCCATAAAGCTCGTCTGTGGAAGGAAGCATTAAGTGCTCCAAAATCTCCTGGTAGACAGCTACGTTGACCCTGGACTTAATGAAGCACAGTGGACCAACACCAGCAGATGACATGGCTCCCCAAATCAACACAGACTGTGGAAACTTCACACTGGACTTCAAGCATCTTGCAGTGTGTGCCTCTCCATTCTTCCTCCATACTTTGGGTCCTTGGTTTCCAAATGAGATGCAAAAGTTGCTCTCATCAGAAAAGAGGACTTTGGACCACTGAGCAACAGACCAGGTCTGACGTTGTTTGTTGTTCAGGAGCGGCTTGACAAGAGGAATACGACATTTGAAGCCCATGTTCTGGATTGTCTTGTGTGGTGACTCTTGATGCACTGGCTCCAGCCTCAGTCCACTCCTTGTGAAAGTCCCCAACACTTTTGAATGGCCTTTTCCTGACAGTCCTCTTCAGACTGCGGTCATCCCTGCTGCTTGTGTACCTTTTTCTTCCACACTTTTCCCTTCCACATAACTTTCTATTAATGTGCTTTGATACAACACTTTGGGAACATCCAATTTCTTTTGCAATTCCCTTTTGAGGCTTTCCCTCCTTATGGAGGGTGTCAATGATGGTTTTCTGCACAACTGTCAGGTCAGCAGTCTTTCCCATGATTGTGATTCCTACTGACCCAGACTGAGAGACCATTTAAAGGCTCAGGAACCCTTTGCAGGTGTTATGGCTTAATTAGCTGATTAGAGTGGGACACTTTGAGCAGAGAATATTGCACCTTTTCACAATATTCTCATTTTCTGACATTGTGGATTTGGGGTTTTCATGAGCTGTAAGCCATAATCATCACAATCATGACAACTCACGGCTTGAACTATCTTGCTTTGCATGTAATGAGTCTATCTGATATGTTAGTTTCACCTTTTAAGTTGCATTACTGAAATAAATTAACTTTTGCACGATATTCTAATTTTTTGAGTTTCACCTGTATAACACTGTATACCACATAGTATTTATAATATGATTCTCTTATATAATACTGCATTTACTGTATATTATGTACTAAGACCTCTCAAAATACCTAAATAGATCTTTATTTTGCTTTTTGTTATCTTGTTTCTCAGCCCAAATTAAGGGGGAGTATCAACACTCCAAAACACTTTGGATATTTCCTGTGACCTATTGTTATGTGAAATAAAGAGCTACTGGACCTACATTATTTCTGTGGCACTCTCATTCTGTCCACAGTTTCTTGACACAAAAGTTGCAGAGACAAATACGAATTAAAAATATACAGCCATTATTATAATATATACACATTTTTCTAGTCAGTAAGATCACACTGATGCTCAGTTAGCTTTACTGCTATCTAGTTATGCTCTTTGCTCACTGGACAACAAAGATGAGCATTGTATGATTCTAATTCTGACCAGAGCTTGCATGGTCACACATGGCAACTCAACATCTCAGCAAAAAAAGGGGGGGATGTGAAAAGGAATTCACACGAAAAAGCGGTTACATTATGGACAGAAAGCAATACCCAAAAATGTATCAAAAAATTATGCTTTATTGCAAATTTGGACATATTTAGACATTTAGGTAAATACCACAGTTAGAATGTCAGGGTGCTGTGATGTGGCTCTGTGGCTTACCTATGTATTTGAAAATGTGTGCTAACTAAATCCGTTTTTAAAAGTATATTGTTAGACAGGATAATTTGGTTGTTGGCTAGCTGGCTGGCACATTGAACTGGCTATCTTATCCCCCCTTTTGATAAGTGATACCTATCCATGTTCCTTGCTGAAATAAGCCATTTTTAGACTGGGGCTGCTGACCACTGTTGTTGGTTAGCTGGCTGGCAAGGTGAACTGGGTAGCTTCATTTATATTTCAAATACCACAGTTAGCCATCACCACAAGATGAGACAATACCAAAAGATTGAACCTAAAACAAAAAAATTATAAAAGAAGGATGTCATGACCGGCCATTTATATGATTTTGCTGTAAAGACAACGACACAAGGTCTTATGCACTGTATATACAGCACAGGCACATTGGAAACACCACCATAAGGGGATGTACACAAATAATCTAAACATATAGGACTGTGCATCAAGATTGCAATGCAAAAACATTGGTACCAATGGAATATATGGACTGAGGAGCCCAGCTAGGCAATGCTAGAATTCTAGTATGAAATCCAACTCAGGGCAAGAATCAAAAAAGAGAGATATATGCAACACATACATATATATATATATATATATATATATATATATATATATACAGTGGGGATCAAAAGTTTGGGCCTACCCCAGCTAAAAATTTGTATTAATGTGCATAAAGAAGCCAAGAAAAGATGGAAAAATCTCCAAAAGGCATCAAATTACAGATTAGACATTCGTATAATATGTCAACAAAAGTTAGATTTTATTTCCATCCTTTACACTTTCAAAATAACAGAAAACAAAAAAATGGCGTCTGCAAAAGTTTGGGCACCCTGCAGAGTTAATATCTTGTACTGCCCCCTTTGGCAAGTATCACAGCTTGTAAACACTTTTTGTAGCCAGCCAAGAGTCTTTCAATTCTTGTTTGAGGTATCTTTGCCCATTCTTCCTTACAAAAGTCTTCCAGTTCTTTGAGATTTCTGGGCTGTCTGTCACGCACTGCTCTTTTAAGGTCTATCCATAGATTTTCAATTATGTTGAGGTCAGGAGATTGTGAAGGCCATGGCAAAACCTTCAGTTTACGCCTTTTGATGTAATCCCCCGTGGATTTCGAGGTGTGTTTAGGGTCATTATCCATTTGTAGAAGCCATCCTCTCTTTAACTTCAGCTTTTTCACAGATGGCATCAAGTTACCATCCAAAATTTGCTGAAATTTTATTGAATCCATTTTTCCTTCTACTCGTGAGATGTTCCCTGTGCCACTGGCTGCAACACAACCCCAAAGCATGATTGATCCAACCCCATGCTTAACAGTTGGACAGAGGTACTTTTCATTAAATTCTGTGCCCCTTCTTCTCCAAACGTACCTTTGCTCATTCCGGCCAAAAAGTTCAATTTTAACCTCATTGGTCCACAGAACTTGTTTCCAAAATGCATCAGGCTTGATGCATTTATATGTTCATTTGCAAAGTTCAAACGATGATTTTTGTGGTGAGGACATAGAAGAGGTTTTCTTCTGATGACTCTTCCATGAAGACCATATTTGTACAAGTATCTCTTTATAGTGGAATAGTGTACCACAACTCCAGTGTCTGCCAGATCTTTCTGGAGGGATCGTGCAGTCAAACATGGGTTTTGAATTGTTTTTCTCACAATCCTGCGAGCTGTTCTGTCTGATATTTTTCTTGGTCTTCCAGATGTTGCTTTAACTTCCACTGTTCCTGATGACTGCCATTTCTTAATTACATTCCGAACAGAGGATATTGACATCTGAAAACGCTTTGCTATCTTCTTATAGCCTTCTCCAGCTTTGTGAGCGTCAACTATTTTCAGTTTCAGTTTTCTAGACAACTGCTTAGAAGAACCCATGGTGCTGATTGTTGGGGCAAGGTCAGATGAGTCTGGGCATTTAAAACCTTTGAGATTGACATAACCTGGTCTTCCCAGACGATGATTGAGAACAATCCATGACACTGGCAGGTCTCAGCTTGGCAAAGGGGGCAGTGCATGCTATAAATTCTGCAGGGTGCCCAAACTTTTGCAGACGCCATTTTTTTGTTTTCTGTTATTTTGAAAGTGTAAATGATGGAAATAAAATCTAACTTTTGTTGACATATTATAAGAATGTCTAATCTGTAATTTGATGCCTTTTGGAGATTTTTCCATCTTTCCTTGGCTTCTTTATGCACATTAATACAAATTTTTAGCTGGGGTGCCCAAACTTTCGATCCCCACTGTATATATATATATATCTGCTAATATGTGCACCAGTAAGAACTAATGCTGTAATATATGAAAAACACTGTCCTCAGACAAATATTGCTTTCTGTGAATTAGATAGATCTTGACTGGTAGGCTGAAAACTGTGTCCAGATGTAACACGGGGTGAACATGGATCTTTGGAAAAAACTTGATAAAAATAGTGACTTCTCCACATGACATCCGTCATCTGTAGTTGAAATGGCAGAGCCCTGCCAATATGGTGTAGGGATTCTTTACCACCAGCATGCAGACTAAATGCCTCTGTTAATGTATGGCTGATGTGGAAAGAATATGGATATCCACGCTGTATAGTGGAGGTAGGAAGTGTGGCATAATGTCCCCATCCTGTGATAAATAAGTGACATGAAAGATAGTCAATATGGCAGTCACTATGTAGCCTCAAATAGAGGAGGCCCTAGGGCCATAATTAATTTTCAGTATAAATAGTGTTCTACTCACCACCCCTACAGTGAATAAGGAACAGTGCATTATATCTCCTGTTATTGGATTGAAGCCCGGAGTATCGGAGGCAGCCGCCAGCATCGGGACTGTAGACAAACGGGCTCCATCCAGGTACACGTGTAGATTGATGAACGCCCAGCAAGAGCGTGTGTTTCCGTGTCCCCTGCAGGACTAGGTGTATGGCGCCAATGTGCCGGCCGGTAGTGATGTCACTGACGTGTGACGTCAACGCGTTTCGCCGATGGACATATCTTACTCAGCTTCGTCAGGACCAATAGAATGCATAGCTGGAAATTCTACTTATATCAGGCCAATCTCCACCCATTATATACAAAGACAAACCCAGCAGAGCATTTCATTGGTAAATAGATATAAAAAATGGTCATTATAGCAATAATTATGTATACCTGTCAGTAATCACAGTGAAAGTAGTTATATATACCTTAGCTATACATATATAGGGAAAAACTTGAAAATACCCTATTGAAGGGAAAGGAAGTACTTTTTAGTCTAATCCAATTTATTTTGTTTCCTTATTGATGCAGAAACACTTGGAGATCAAGTTCAACATTTAACCCTATAGAATATAGAGTATCAAGCTTATAGATCCAATGTTTTTCACGTTTTAAAAGCTCCTTATCAAAATCACCTCTTCTCTGTGGAAAATTAAGGGCATAGATTCCTTTAACCCTAATACCCTCTAGTTTACCTCCATGGTGCCTTGAGAAGTGTTGAGCTAAAATTACTTTCTGGTTCATTGAATTTAATATCTCTAAAATGTTCTACTACACGTACTTTAAGTTGCCTTTTAGTTTTCCCAATATACATTTTGTTACATGGGCAGGTTAACATATATAGTACTCTTGATGTAGAATAATTAATTAGGCTTTGGATTTTATACTGGGCCATATTATCGGAATCAGAAATTCTATCTGTGCAATCTACGAATTTACAGATCTGACATCTACCACAGCTAAACATCTCTTTAGTGTGTGAGGTAAGCCAAGTAGATTGTTTTAAAGGTTGATAATCAGAATGGATAAGTAAGTCACCAAGATTTGGTGCTATTCTAGCTATCATTTGCGGACGAGCCCCTACAATTCTACCCAAATTGGAACACTATGTAAGAATCTTCCAATGTTTTTCCAAAACCTGTTTAACTTCCTTCCATTGTGCTCTATATTGGGTTATCATCCTAACTGGTTGGGGAATCTGTTTATCCACATTGCCATCGTCCTTTGTGGACAGCAACGTTTTCCTATCAACAATATATGCTCATTTCTTGCCTTCCTAAACTGAGAATAAAAGTATCCACGTTCCCTAAATCTCTTATAGAGGTCCTGTGCCTCCATTTTAAAATCATTAATATTTGAACAGTTTCTCCAGCAATGCAGAAACTGTCAAATAGGTATACCCGTAATCAACGAACGTGGATGATGAAATCTCGCCTCAAGTAATGTATTAGCCGCAGTAGGTTTTCTAAAAGTTTTAGTAATTAATCTGCCATTCTCAAGTCTGATATTAAGGACCAAAAAGGAAAAGGACATAAGTTTAATATTCAATACATTATAATTTAACTCGTTCATGAACCGACTCAACTCCTCAATAGACCCTCTCCAGACAAGGAACACGTTATCAATGTATCTCAACCAAATCTGTACGTGAGTGAGAAACATTTGTGACCTATATATAAAATTGTTCCTCCCAATATCCAAGATGTAAACATGCATACGCTGGGGCCCAAGGTGCTCCCATACTTGTTCCTCTTATCTGTTGATAAAAGCTATTATTGAGCTGGAAAAAATTATGATGTAACGCAAAATCCAATAGATCAATAATTAACTCATTCTGTCCACCCATTTCTGGATAGAAGATGTCCAGGAAGTGACAGGCTGATTTGAGACCGCATTCATGTGGGATGGACGTATAAAGTGATTCAACATCCACCCCCACAAGGATGGAATTTTCTTCAATTTCCAAATCCTGTATCTTAGCAAGGAGATCTTTGGTATCTCTCTCATAGGAAGATAAATTAGGAACCATATCTTTAAGAAAGAGATCAATATATTTACCTGTTCTTTCTAGGGGGCCCTGAATCACAGAAACTATTGGTCTCCCTGGTGGATTAAATGGATCTTTATGGATTTTAGGTATTATATAGAAGGTTGGAAAATTGAATTCCTCAACCCTGAGGTATTCATATTTTTTCTTAGTTAAAAGGCCAGCTTCTCTTCCTAAAGATAATGTAAAGTTACGTTTTTTAACCAAAGTGGGAAAAGGATTAGTATCTAATTTACGATATGTACTATGGTCGCCTATTTGGCGTTTAACTTCTTTCACGTAGTTCTGTTCTTTCAGGATTACAACATTTCCACCCTTGTTACTTCTCTTAATAATAATATCCTTAGCTACCTTTAATTCTTTAAGTGCCTTCCTTTCTCTCTTGGTGAGATTATCACCCAGAGGCATTTTCCACTCAAGGCACTTTAAATCTGCTGACACAAGGTCAAGAAATGCTGCAATCCTTTTATTACTGCGTATTTTTGGCATTTTCGTGGATCTAATTGTTAAGTCTACCTTTCTAATTACATCTAGGTGGCCAATTTCATTGTCTTCTTCCTGATCACAAAATCCTCCCTCATCTGCTAGGGAAACAAGTATTTCCAAAGCCTCTTTGTCCTCCATGGGTGTATCTGAGTCAGATTCACAAGCAATCCCAGGTCTTTCATGTACCAATCTAAGGAACACTTTCCTTAAAAATACGTTGACATCTTTAAAGACCTCAAATTCATCTATGGGGGTCCTAGGAGAGAAGGACATCCCTTTATTTAATAACATAATATGTTCCTGTTTAAGTGGAAAGTCAGTTAAATTGATGACCTTTTGATCATAAGGATTACTGCCTGCTATCGTCTTTGACTCCTTTTTCTGCCCTTGTCTTCCTGTTGCCTCCCTTTTATCTGTTCCTTCTTTCTTTTTTGGATTCCTTTGCCTATCTGGGATTGATCTACCAAAGGCAGATCCCGTTGCTCTAAAAAAGAAAAAATTTACCAAGGCTCTCTGAGTCACTTTCACTAGATGGAGTTTCTCCAATTGATATAGAATGAGAACAGAAAAATCGACCCTTAGAACGACTTCTTCCTCTTTTTATAGTGAGATCAAATTTATCACCTGTTTCCCAATCTTTAAGATCTCCTTTAAACTCAGTTTGTTTCGTTATTCTGAGATTTTTTTGTACCCTCTCGACTTCTTTCCTAAGTTGTTCATTTTGTTTCTCAAAGCTTTCAGTAGTTTTAAATGGATCTAAGCCATTAACACTTTCCCTAATAGCTATATCAAGTTCCTCCAATTGCCTTCAGCCTTATTGCATGTGACCATAGAGTCACAGTTGAAGCTCTGCTCTATGAATAATTCAGTGTCCTCATGTATTGGAGTAATGACCTTTTCCAGGTAATGGCTCAAGAGCATCTAAAGATTTGCCTCAAGTGGCCAAATTCCAGAAACCTCAAAGTCACATTTTTTGCTTAGACTTTGAACCTTAACCCTGAAGTTATGTTCATGAAACGTGACCCAGCCTCCTAGGCCTTAAAATCCCAACTGTGTTTGGTTCTAAAGTCCCTGATACCCTGGCCTTAGAGCCTGAAGCGATTTTAAAAATCCTTTACTCTATGTTGGTGTCATGTAGGTCTCTGAATTTGTCTCTCCTGACCCTCTGTCTGACCCTGTCTCTACCGAGATTAAGTTTGACTCTGCTAAACAACATTTTACCTCTGAGACCATTACCTTGGATCCTGTGGCTCCCAGGAGTGCAGTTTGTTCTGCAATCCTGTGACCTGTTTTCACAGAGCCGGTCCAAGCAGGGGAAAATCGCAGCCATATTGTCTAAATCCACCCAGGAGCCTGGACCGCCACCTGACTCAGCCTCTCAGTGAGCCACTGAGAATCTGAGCCAGTCGCTTCCACCCCCTCCACAGCCAGCGCTCCAGTGAGCTCGGGGGGGCAAGCAGAGAGTGGTGACTGACAGTCACCGCTCTCAGCTCAGAGCAGCAGAGCAGTAATGATAAACAAGTAGTAAAAATGGATCACTCAAAAACAAAAACACCCAGTGTGAACAAAGTGACAGTAAAGATACGTGAACAACAATGACTAAATGGGTACAATAAAGATCATAAATACATGAAGAATATATGAGTAAATGTGAAAAATGCCATAATAAAGTGCACAGTCCCAATGAATCTGTGTATCTTCAAAAGAAGCCGTGGAACATCCAATGACCACAAAAAACAAAGCAAATCCTCCACCAGCTAGTGTGCACGCTCACCTCCAGGTTGCGACACGCAAGGGGTCATAAAGCTAGAAAAACACTCATCCAATGATACCCCCTTCAATAATGATCAGGGCGATCATCTATAGTGGTACCAGCAGTAAAACTCGGTCCCCACATGGATATGACATGAAATACCAAAATGTGCAGCGCTCCACTTATTGGTTACAAAAAAGCATAAATCTCATATGTCGCACTCCGCTAAAAAAGAGAAATATGTGCAAATATATACATAAATCCATCACGGATATAACAAAAAAAGTCTGTATAAAGTCCTAAGTTTTCTTGTGTTCACTGTAATATTAGATATTTAGTGCTTCTTAATCCACCCCCAGTGTCTATATTCACTTCAGTACTAGTGCACCCCCACCAATTGTGCTTTCACCTCAAATATATCACCAAACCGTTAAGTGAGGTCATATATAGCCTGTGTCCCTTTAATTAGGTCAAGTATGGATGGACTTAATATCCGGCTAATTTAGATCCCCTTCACTCCTCTATTGACTCTCCTCCATCGATTGGTATATTAAAAAAATACAACCAGATCATAGTGCTTTATCCTTATACAAGCATTTATTTGATATAAAATATTACACTCACATGAGCAATGAATAAAAAACGCTTTGTGCAATATTGCTTCTAAAATGCTAGTATATGTGGTAACCTGTATGCAGCCAGCTGGTAAACCTCTGAGTCGGTCAAGCGTCGTGATGTCAAAGCCCCTTCCCTACGTGTTGCGCCACCGGGTCAGGTGGCTTCATCAGGGGAAAATAGTTGGAAGGCACAGCGCTTGTTCTTCTATATATAAGAGGACGCCTCAGCGCCATTTTGTTGGATCTACATGGCGTTAGCCATGTTCCTGTAGCTTGCTATATGCTGAAACAGTATACTACCATAGCCGCTAGCATTGTATAATAAATTAAATTGTGCCAATCATCTGAATCTATTAGAGCAATCTTTATAGTTCAATTTGGATATGGTTTGTTGTAACCAATAAGTGGAGCGCGGCACATTTTGGTATTTCACTTTTTAGGCACATTTGTATGAGTATGTGTAAGGTGCAAGTGATCTGCTAAATTATACAGTATATATTTATTTTTTGGCACAGAGTATTTGGCATAGCAGCTTACAGGTTTCTATTATATTTTGAGAGTCATTTACATACCATAAAAACAGAGCATGATAACAAAAAATATATATAAGGAATGGTTCTCAGCCTCACAGGAGGAAATAATATTAATAAATAATATAGGAAAATAATAATGAGAGCCCGAGATAAAAGGGAAAAATGTAATAAAAATAAAATGTAAAACTAAATAAAGAATAATGAGAGCCCAAAATAAAAATAAAATTATTATTATTATTTATTTGAATAATTTTTTGTATTATCCAATTATATTCATTGCTTGGGGTTTTTCCCTCCATTTCCATTTATTGACATTTTAATAGATATATATTTTTCATTATTTTTTCATTCTTTTTATTTTGGGTTCTTATTATTCTTCATTTATTTTTATTTAATTTTTCCCAGTTATCTCGGGCTGTCATTATTATTATTTTTCCCTATTATTTATTAATATTATTTCCTCCTGTGAGGCTGAGAGCTGTTCCTTATATATATTTTTTGTTATCATGCTTTGTTTTTTATGGTATGTAAGTGCCTTATGGAGGGTATTTGCTGATGTGATGTATGATGTCCTCGGTCTTCAATAAAATGTGGTCCGCCCCCTAAGTGATGTTCAGCTGTGTGCTTCCTATATATGGAGCGTCCCATCGCCACCTTCCTTGCCCTGAGGAAGTCACGTAATTCGTGATGTAATGATTAGGATGGAAGTGTGGTGACATAATTTCCAGTATGTATGGCAGCTGCCATCTTGGTACACCTTAGTGTTGTACACCTCTCTGCCATTGCAGTTTTCCTTTTGTGTATGGGTCTCTGGACCCGTTTCCCTATGTGAGTAGTCACTTTGCTGTGTTTTTATTCAATAAAGGGTTTACTTACCACACTATGGGAGTTTTTTTTATTTAATTTCCATGTGTGGGCTATTGTAGAGGAGAGAGTTTTGGCCATATCCGTGTGGGGACTTCTGAGTTTTACTGCTGGTACGTTGATGAGTGTCTACCATCGCCACTATAGAGAATCGCCCTGATCATTATTGAGGGGGTATCATCGGATGAGTGTTTTTCTAGCCTTATGACCCCTTGCGTGTTGCAACCTGGAGGTGAGCGCGCACGCTAGCTGGTGGAGGATTTGCTGTGTTTTTTGTGGTCATTGGATGTTCCACGGCTTCTTTTGAAGATACACAGATTCATTGGGACTGTGCACTTTACTATGGCATTTTTCACATTTACTCATATATTCTTCATGTATTTATGATCTTTATTGTACCCATTTACTGATTGTTGTTCACGTATCATTACTGTCACTTTGTTCACACTGGGTGTTTTTGTTTTTGAGTGATCCATTTTTACTACTTGCTTATCATTATATATATATTTTTTACATTTTGGATCACGATCAGTTTTCATGCATCATTTATTTATCATCCTATGTTCACTTCATTCATTATTTTTCTTGGTCACTCATTTTATCACAAGTTTTTTTGTGCTTTTAGATATTTCATTTGCACTTATTTTACTTTGATTCATCATTATTTAAGGGTCTGTTTGATTGGGTAGCGCAGCATCATTTTTTCATTAAAATTTGTTATTAGTTACACAAAGTGAAGAAAAAGGAATATTAGGCTGTTAAAAAAAATGGCAGTGTCTGCATTTTTCTTTACAAACTCAAACATTTACTGTATAAACTGAAAAATGCTTGAAGATTTAGCTTTCTTGTGAATCACTGAAATAATAGTTGTATAAGCACTGTTTCTGAGAACTGCTTCACATCTGTGTTGCATGGAGTTGACCAACTTCTGCCACCTATGAACAGGTATTAAAGCCCAGGACGATTGCACTACATTCCACAATTCCTCTTCATTTCTTGGTTTTATCTCAGAAACAGGATATTTGATGTCACCCCACAAGTTTTCTATTGGATTAAGGTCCAGGGATTGGGTTGGCCACTCTATAACGTTGGTCTGGAACCTAGATGCTGCTTGCTTACTGGTGTGTTTGGGGTTGTTGTCTTGTTGGAACACCCATTTGAAGGACATTTCATCTTCGACATAAGGCAACATGACCTCTTCAAGTATTCTGATGTATTCAAACTGATCCATGATCCCTGGTATGCGATAAATAGGCCCAACACCGTAGTATGAGAAACATCCCCATATCATGATGCATGTACCACCATGCTTCACTGTCTTCATAGTGTACCATGGTTTGAATTCAGTGTTTGGTGGTCGTCTAACAAACTGTCTGCGGTCCCTGGACCCAAAAAGAACAATCTTGCTTTCACCAGTCCACAAAATAATGCTCCATTTCTCTTTAGGTCAGCCACTGTGTTCTTTGGCAAATTGTAACCTCTTCAGCACATCAATTTTTCAATAATGGGACTTTGTGGGGGCTTCTTGCCGATAGCTTGGCTTCACATACAGTGGATATAAAAAGTCTACACACCCCTGTTAAAATGTCAGGTTTCTGTGATGTAAAAAAATGAGACAAAGATAAATCATTTCAAAACTTTTTTCACCTTTTAATGTGACCTATAAACTGTACAACTCAATTGAAAAACAAACTGAAATCTTTTAGTGGGGGAATGTAAACATAAAAAATAATGTGGTTGCATAAGTGTGCACACCCTCTTTTATAACTGGGGATGTAGCTGTGTTCAGAATTAAGCAATCACATTCAAAATCATGTTAAATAGGAGTCAGTACACACCTGCCATCATTTAAAGTGCCTCTGATTAACCACAAATGAAGTTCAGCTGTTCTAGTAGGTCTTTCCTGACATTTTCTTAGTCGCAAACTACAGCAAAAGCCATAGTCCACAGAGAGCTTCCAAAGTATCAGAGGGATCTCATTGTTAAAAGATATCAGTCAGGAGAAGGGTACAAAAGAATTTCCAAGGCATTGGATATGCCATGGAACACAGTGATGACAGTCATCATCAAGTGGAGAAAATATGGCGCAACAGTGACATTACCAAGAACTAGATGTCCCTCCAAAATTGATGAAAAGATGAGAGGAAAACTGGTCTGGGAGGCTGCCAAGAAGCCTACAACAACATTAACCCCTTGGGGCAGGCACCATCCGGCCCTTTAAGGGTTTCAGAAGCTGGGAGGCGGGGCGGGGTTTAGGGTCATGTGACCGCCGTGACATGCCAATCACGGCGGTCACATGATCGGGAAAGGTCCCGATCGAAAGAAGAGATCGGGACCTTTCCGTGAGTACCAGACATGTGTGCTGGGAGCACGCAGGGCGCACTCTCAGCACATATGTTTTTTTAATAGAACGCAAATGTGTGGCCGCTCGGCATACGCTGGGAGGCTGCACATTTGCGTTCGGCTGGCGCCAAGAGGTTAAAGGAGCTGCAGGAATATCTGGCAAGTACTGGCTGTGTGGTACATGTGACAACAATCTCCCGTATTCTTCATATGTCTGGGCTATGGGGTTGACTGACAAGACGGAAGCCTTTTCTTACGAAGAAAAACATCCAAGCCCGGCTAAATTTAGCAAAAACACATCTGAAGTCTCCCAAAAGCATGTGGGAAAATGTGTTATGGTCTGATGAAACCAAGGTTGAACTTTTTGGCCATAATTCCAAAAGATATGTTTGGTGCAAAAACAACACTGCACATCACCAAAAGAACACCATATCCACAGTGAAGCATGGTGGGGGCAGCATCATGCTTTGGGGCTGGATTTCAGCAGCTGGAACTGGGACCTTAGTCAAGGTAGAGGGAATTATGAACAGTTCCAAATACCAGTTAATATTGGCACAAAACCTTCAGGCTTCTGCTTGAAAGCTGAACATGAAGAGGAACTTCATCTTTCAGTATGATAACGACCCAAAGCATACATCCAAATCAACAAAGGAATGGCTTCACCAGAAGAAGATTAAAGTTTTGGAATGGCCCAGCCAGAGCCCAGACCTGAATCCAATGGAAAATCTGTGGGATGATCTGGAGAGTGCTGTGCACAGAAGATGCCCTCACAATCTGACAGATTTGGAGTGTTTTTGCAAGGAAGAGTGGGCAAATATTGCCAAGTCAAGATGTGCCATGCTGATATACTCATACCCAAAGAGACTGAGTGCTGGAATCAAATCAAAAGGTGCTTCAACAAAGTATTAGTTTAAGGGTGTGCACACTTATGCAACCATATTATTTTAGTTTTTTATTTCCCTCCACTTAAAAGATTTCAGTTTGTTGTTCAACTGAGTTGTACCGTTTATAGGTTACATTAAAGGTGGAAAGAGTTCTGAAATGATTTATCTTTGTCTCATTTTTTTACATCACAGAAACATGGCATTTTAACAGGGGTGTGTAGACTTTTTATATCCACTGTATTTGTCTTCAGTTACAGTACTCACAGGTAACTTTCGACCTGGAGCTGATCACTGGCTGAGTCTTTGCCATTTTGGCTATTCTTCGATCCATTCGAATGGTAATTTTCCATCTTCTTCTGCATCTTTTGGTTGCCATTTTAAAGCACTTGAGATCATTTTAGCTGAACAGTCTATCATTTTCTGTACAACTTTATGTTTTCCCCTCTCCAATCAACTTTTTAATCAAAGTACGCTGTTCTGAACAATGTCTAGAATTACCCATTTTATGCAGATTTTTAGAGAGAAATGCACCATACCCAGCATGTGCAACATTTCTTCCATAGGTTCACCACCACGGATTTATACCAAAAATGGTGATTGATCTGGTTGGTGATGTTGGATTGCTATTATTTTGAACAAAACTGTAAGTATGATATTAAAAAAATCCCACACTTCTCTTTTAAAGCAGAACTAAACTGTATCTGAGCACCACAAACTTTATTTTGTCAAGAATTTACTTTGAAAAGCACCCTTCTAAAATTTCCAGCCTTGGTCTTGAGTAAAGGCAGATGATTCATGTAGCATTCCACTTCCTGGAATCTATCTGGCCTTAGGTCAGGCATTCAGACAGAAGGGTGTGCTTGGCAGAGAGAGACCCTCCTTCCTGCCTCCAGATGAAAGAAAAAAATGCCCATGAAGACTCATGGGATATAATATACTATACCTTCCTATCTATTTAATAAAGCTAATAGCATACAGATTAAAAATAGTTAATGTTGATTGAGAGAGTTTGGTTCCTCTTTATAGTGTATGTTAATCTTAACATTGAACTTCTCTTATTTGCTCCCTTTGGTTGCTTAATATACCATTTAAAGTATTTTTTGTTATACAGTATCTGTTTACTAAATGCAAAAAGTACCTGATAATTTTGCCAGAAATCTTTTGAGCTCAATTTCCTGTGCTCAAGGAGGGGTTATGGGCATACATACTGTATTTTGTGAATAATGACTCTCTCTGTGGTTTGCTGGAGCCTCAAAGAAATTGCTTTATAACCCTTTCCAGACTGATACATGTCAATTCATCTGTTCAGCAAAGCTGTTCTTGAATTTCTTTAGATTGTGGCATGATGTGTTGCTTTTTTTTTTTTAGCGTGCTTCACTTTGTCAGACAACTTCTATTTAAGTGATTTCTTGATTCAACAGATCTGGCAGTAATCAGGCCTGGGTATGGCAAGTGAAATTTCACTCAGCTTTCGTAAATGAAATAATCACTTAAAAACTACATTTTGTATTTACCTGGGTTATCTTAGTGTAATATTAAAATTTATTTGAAGATCTGAATCATTTAAGTGTGACAAATATGCAAAAGAAAAAAAAATCAGTAAGGGAGCAAATACTTTTTCACAGCACTGTAAGGAGGTGAGAGAGATGGGGAGAGGCTTGTGTTCCTTGTAATGCATCAGAAATTAAGTAGAAAGGGCTGATAAAACATTTTGGACCATGTTGTCATGTAAAAGAAGAAGAAAGAAGCACATTATACTTCTGGCATACCAACAGTTATTTTTCTGTACTTGCTGCATTTTTAAAGGGATAAAACATGGAAAATAAGCATGTATTTTGGAGATGTAAAACATTTTTTTTTGTTTGGTTGTATGAAATTATGCTTTATGCCCTAATTATTCCACCATATCACCTAAATGGGACTTTTCAGGTACATTAAATTCTATCTGACATAAAAGAGGGAAGTGAACATTGTTCATGAAATGTATTGAGAAAAATTGTATGTATGATGAATCCCAGCCTCCTTCACAACTTGTGACAAATAACTGGTCAATCATACACTACGCTATCACTGATACATGACAGCACTCCCAGCCTTGCTCTGCACAATGATTTTGAAGCTCACGGGACCCCAAGGTAAGTGGCAGCAGACTGAGAGTGATTGTCACTGGGTATAGTTAACAATGCAGATAGCCCTTTAAACCCCAAATCAATCAACAGAAATGCAGAGAACAGCAACTCCTGAATCCATTTAAACTGCTTTATTTCTATATCATAGTGAGTAAAAAACTAACGCATTTCGGCAGATAGCCTTGATCACAGCCACACCCCAAATCACTCAATGCCACCAGATAGCTGATTGGCCTATCAACCATTCATAACAATTTCGACCTTAATAAATGTCTGAAATATATACTGGGGTTGATTTACTAAAACTGAAGAGTGCAAAATCTGGTGCAGCTGTGCATGGTAGCCAATCAGCTTCTTTAATTAAGCTTTGAAAAAATCCTGGAAGCTGATTGGTTTCTGTAAAGAGCTCTCTCCAGTAAATCAACCCCACTGTCACCACAGACAGGAACATTACAGAGATCTACAGTACAGCAGTGCTTTTTAAAGAGACAGGGATTCCTTAAAGTGATTGTAAAGGCTCAAGATTTTGTAACCTTCATGCATTGTATGCAAGAAGTTAAAAACATTCTGTGTGAAGCAGCCCCCCCCCCCCCCCAAAACTTTCCTGAGCCTCATGCCGATCCAGCGATGTCCACGAGAGCCTCGGTTCTCCAGGGACTCCCACTTCTGATTGGCTGAGGCAGCAACTATTGGCTCCCACTGCTGTCAGTCACAGCCAGGGAGCCAATCAGGAGAGGGAGGGGGTGTGGCCAAGCCATGGCTCTGTGTGTGAATGGACACACAGAACCAAAGCTCAGGAGCGTGTCTGCTTGGGTGCCATCATAGCAAGCTGCTAGTTGTGGGGACACCCAACAAGAGGGAGGGCCAAGGAACGCTAGCGGGGGACCCGAGAAAAGGAGGATCTGGGTTGCTCTGTGCAAAATAATTGCATAGAGCAGGTATGATATATTTAAAGAAAAAAAACAAGACTGTGGTATCACTTTAAGTTCTGCATTTCTGCATCAGAGATAATTTTACGATTTTGAAATATAGTTTAATAAGCAAGTAAATCAATGCAAACTAAATACCTACAGAAAAATGTATTACTGGGGAAAAGACAATAATGCAAGAGAAACACAAAAAGGGTTTAAAAGTGAAAATATTTAACAAAGGCCTGGTTCTGCGGTCAGTAAAGTCCAGTCAATGAGCAAGATGGATCAGTGGCTCTCACACATGTTGGCTGATTGTAAAAAGGTGAGCTCTAGACTGCTGATACAGCCCCTCTTCTCTGGTCCATGAGAAGGATGTGGACAGAAATGACCTAACCAAT